>NC_081407.1:503372212-503972212 GCF_030272615.1 Cryptomeria japonica | reverse complement strand
GAACCCGACAAACCCAAGGGACCTTCCTAACGAAACCATCCCAGGGCCTCTTCCCTTGAGAAATTCGAAATGCCCTGGCATGGTTCCCAGCCTGCCATCTCGAAGCGAACTGCACTCCACCACCTTCACATGCTTCCGAGGAATCCGATGACGGATCAGTGGCCACCCATCTTCATCCAATGGAGCCTCCGACCTTATTGGGGTCTTCTTACCATGTATTTTTGCTCTTTCCATCAGTCCCAATTCTCGCACAAAATTCACAACATCCCTCCACCCCTTTCTTATGTCCTCTAGCTGGATTTCCACAGGTCGAGAAGCCGACCAGATCACAAATGACTACACACCCCCCATTTCCACACCAATCCTCTATCACGGTTCTTGCAACATTTTCAAACCTTTGCCAATTTCTGCACGAGCCACCACATCTTCCAACTCGCCCGACCATTTAGGTCGCAGCACCAAGGATGTTACCCGTTGCACCTCCTCCGTCGACCCACCCACCGTCAAGGCCAACACAACGAACAACAACGAGATGTCCAGATTAGTTCGAGGGCGGCAATCAAACACTAGAAATTCCTCCCCAACCATCAAATGCACGACCCTCCAAAACACATCCCCATCAACCCTGAAAACATTCAACAACCTATTGCACGAAATTGGGCCACGGAATGCTGGCATCTGACCGTCAGTCGACAGAGAGAAATTGGCTTCCATCCTTCCTCTCACCCTTGACCAAAACCTGCACTCGCTAACAAAGCCAAGACCAACAACTGTGAATTGCCAAGAAACCAAGAACCAAGGCCCTAAAATAGCCAGTGCCACCACAAGAAATAATTACTCCACACGTAGCACCTCAAACCAAACATCATCACCTGATCAGCCCATCGATTGCCTCCATCATTGCTCCTACACCGCTAATGCAACTTACTACATGATCGTAGATCACAATCCATGAGGGACATCACTTCCCACATATCCGGTGTCAAAAACAAACCACACCAGGCTCAAAAACACAACTCGGGTTCTCTTCCCATATTTTAAGCAAAATCAACCAAAACCATGAGGACATACATTTCGTAGGTCCTCAAATTAATTAAAGTTGCTATCCAAAGAACCATTTGCTCCCACATTCGAAAGCTTGTCAGCCTCTACATTTGCTTCCCTATGAGCATGTGACACCTTGAAATCTTCAAACCCACAAAGAAGGAGATTCATTCTTCTAATGTGTTTATCCAGTTGCCATGCCTCCATACGGCCTCTAGCTATCCCATTCACCACAATCTGAGAGTCCCCCTCCAGGTGGAGTTTCTTCACTCCCAATTTCTTAGCCAGAAGAATGGCTTCTATAGCCGCTTGACACTCGGCTTCATTGTTCGAACCATCCGCCAACCTTTTAGCCCCAATGGCTAGAGTGTTTCCACAATCGTCCCGGGCTATGACCCCAACTCCGAAAACCTCGGGATTCCCCCTTGAAGCGCCATCAAAATTGACCTTAGTCCAACCCTTATCTAGTGGATCCCATTCCTATCTTATTTCACCCTTCCTATGAGGATTAACCCTCAAAAGCCCATTAGCAGGGCATTTGTAATTATATTTTTAATAAAATAATATTTTATAATTTTATATAACATTATATTATAATATTATATATATATATATAGGCAAAAGTGGCAAGCCACTAATATATATTAATATAATATAAAACTGGTTCAAGGGCTCCTAGAGGAAAGAGCCAACAAGAAAACCTCAATTCCTCGTTCGATATTACAAAGAACATAAAGATAGGTATAACAAGGACCCTCCTCCCCCCCTCCCAAGACCCAAGACCCTAGAACCAACAAAATAGGAATCTCACATTGGACTCTAAATTACATATTCACAATACAACCTCAAGAGAAATAGCTTCCCAGCCCATACCCCAGGCCATGACCACCAAGAACAGCCCATGAAAGTACAACAAAATTGGTGACCTTGATCATGACAACAGTTGTGTAGTTCTAAAAATTGTGGTTTATAATCAACAAGAACACGAGGTTCTTAGTACTATATCTTATGAAATTTACCCCTCTGTCTCCAAAAAACCATATCAAAATTGTAGAGTTGCAGATGCACATTCTACATCATTGTGTATGTGAAAATGAGGGGTAAGCCCTCTGCCAATATTTAGTAATGTAGCCTTGAACATGCATAATCTAATGGAAACCATATCCTCAAGAGCTTAGGAAGGTGAAAGTCTGCATAAACCCGTATGAAAAGACTTGCAATTACATTTAGAACTTCATAAAGAAGCATTACCAGTCGAACACAAGTAGAGCCATCGTCAAAATTTGGGAAAACTGAGACCACTAAAGACTACTATTCCTCCATGGGTTCAATATCTGACTCTACATTCTCTGTTATGCTATATTGGGCATCATTCAGACTCAAATTCTAAAAACGAAGTATAGGAATCTCCAAATTTACCTGTGGCAAAGCAAAAATGCGTGAAGGTGAAAATTGCCACTCGGATGTGCCCTGTTGGTTGGTGTTTCCAAGAAGCCATGTATTAACCTTTGGAAATGTATCTACCGACAGTCTTGGTGCTTAGTTCTCATGACCCATGATCGCAAGTAATGCATGGAGCTTAGAATATGTCCTGCTTCTTTTTTCATAATCGAGTACTCTACCCATGTTTCTAACAACTTGCTGAAATGGTCGCACAAACTGTTGATCCAAAGAACGTTTAATGTTGTCATATATGGAAATGTAATCATCTCTGCTCTACAAATAATGCCTCAGAAATAGTCCCCAATATTGGTTTGGCCCTTCCATAAATCATACTTTTGGACCGCAATAAGCAATTTATTACCCAAGGTATATTCGACTTTCATAGACTTAACTGCAATGCTCATCAAACTACGCCATGATTGAAGTAAGTCCAGAGCATTGGAGAGGAATATGGGGACCAACTGTGAAGGGAAAATGATTTTTTTTCCTATGGATATAAAACTTCTTCTCTAATTATTATTTTAACACTTCTCTTGCAGTGTTGGCAATGAACATTGAAACCCTGACCGAGCTATGAGTCTGATGTGATCTTCAAACGGTGTTTCCCAATTTTCAACCTTTAAAACCACTTTGTAGTTTGTCGGTCGATAATCCATAGTAGTTAAGAGTGTTAGACAGTTCACATAACTGGAAGACAATTGAGAGGGGGGAGGGTGAATCAGTTGTCACCAGATTACCGGAACCTTAAGAAATTAAAACTTTAATACCAGAACCTAAAAGTTCAATACCCGAATGCATAAACCGAATATCGAAATAACAGTTAAACCAATTAGGCATAGACAACAATTAAAGAATAAATACCATCCACATGACACCAAGATTTATATGTGGAAAACCCGATAAAGGGAAAAGCCACGGTGGGAAGCCTACCCACTGTTAGATAATACTTCTACAATAAGTATGTGAATTACAATTGAGGGGCCTGCACTTGCAGGAAGGCCAACAACCTAGAGCACATTGCTCATCACAAAAGGAGTCTAACTGACTACATAGAAATCTAGACTACAATCTGGAGGAAATGAATGAACTGCAAAGATAACATCTCCTATTCTTGAATACAGTTCGGATTAAGCTCAATACCGAAGGACTAAATCCTCTTACATAAACCCAACTCGATCACCAATGATCGACTGAGTCCTCTGCCTGAATGATTATTACATTATTCGCTCATACTTCATTCCATGACCACACATCCCATACCATATCATGCCATGATCTACAATGAGATCTTACATCATATATATACAAACCCTCGACCATAAACAATAAGGTCGGCCACCAGACAATAAAACAATTACATAATTACAAAACATGTCGGCCTGAGACCAAACAAATAATATCCAACCCATAAGACATCCCGAAAACACATCGAGAAGTCCAATCCACACGTTACATTAAGTCGGTCCATAACCTAGATAATATCAGGACCCAATAAAGGTCCATACACGCTCGAACAAAGATCCCAATCAACTAAGTCTCAAACATGATCACCATCAACATTCTAAATCTCCACTAGAAACCGCACCAACACCACTTATGCATATCATCAAATATCTTTATTAAAGCTCTGTCGGTGAAACCCTCGTCGAAACAACAAATCAAGCTTGCCAGCATACAGGATAGCATCTGATCACCAGATCAAAACCAACTGACTGAACATGGGCATGAATAAGCCAATTCCATAACCCAAACATACCAGAGCATACCAGATCATGATGATCCAATCTAATCAAAAACCAAACAACCTATCGGAACCAGAAGGATACCGGTAAAGCAACGAAAACAGCTAGTGTTGACATCAATGACAAAACATCAATGCAACACATAATCAATTCCTCCAAATGGCCAACAAAGAGATCATTGAATTGCAGTTCACATGGGCTAGATGAAGAGGACGATGAGCTTAGAGACTGCATTATATTATTTTTCCAACACAACAAACAAAGCAGAAAACTTGGATATTGTGCAGATTGATTGCAATGTATGTGGAAGCGGTTTTTTTTAAAAGAGAATAGACACTCATTGCAGATCATCCGACACGCACTCGACCTACAATTTACGACATTATACATGTGAAGTAAGAATTCATATAAATCCTACAATAATGAGAAGAAATGGCAAATATTATCCTTTTACTGTCATGATTGGAGGCACCGTCGAAGGATAAAACAATTTAAACATCTAGCGAATTTAAACATCCTTGCTTGGCCATGTAGAATGTTTGAATGATCATTTAAGTGTTGATTTACACATATGTGTTTCGTCAAGATTTTTCATTATTGACTATCTCTGCTAGCTGAGGACAAACCTCTAAATTGAGCCCCAAATAGGTTGAGTCTAAGTTATTATTGTCACAACCCAAATTTGCTAATCTATCTGCTGCCTTATTCCCCTCCTGTAGAGTGTGTGAAAGAAGGTGATCATGGAATGTATCTAAAAGAGACCAAATTCATTTTAAAATATACGCTATTTTCCAGTTTGAAGTTTTTTAATCAATGCAAGCATTAATTATTAAACTTGAATCTCCTTCAATGTGTATTTTTGTAAGTCCCATCTTTTTGGCAAATTAAAATAAAGTTATTAAATTAAATATATTAATAGAGTATCAATACATAAATTAAATATAATATAATTTTTTGAATTATCAATTTTTATTAAATTAAATTTAATAAAAAAAAATTATATTTTAATACAATTAATTAATTAAAAAAATACTCTATTAATCTTGACCCATTCATGGGTTCCCTAGCGTTAATCCTTTGCGTAATGTTCCTAAAATTGAAGAGGTGAGTTGGTCTAAACCTAAGAGGGGCTGGGTGAAGATTAATTTCGATAGGGTGTCAAGGGGGAATCTGGGCACCTCAGGAGCGAGGCGTGTGACCTTTGATGATGAAGGGAAGATCCTCTTCAAAGGTGCTAAAAGATTATAGAATGGAACTAACAATGAAGCCAAGGTACAAGCGACTTTATTAGCTACTGACTTGGCAGTAAATATGAAGGCTTCAAAAGTCCACTTGGAGGGGGATTCCCAAGTGGTGGTTAATGCTCTTATGAAAGGTGACACCCCGTGCTGGAAACTGAATAAGTTCATAACCATTATCTGTGCAAAATTAAAAATATTTCCAAGACTTTTGTGTTTCCCACATAAAAAGAAGCGGAAATGTGTTGGTTGACGATCTATCCAATGTGGCTTGCGAGTTGTCCAAGGGTGAGGTGAGGTGGTGGGATAGTAATGATTGCAATGTGCGATGGAGTTAAGATGACCTTCCAAGGACAATACTTTCATGTACTTGAAATGTGCAATATGCGGACTGCATTTTATTCAAGGTGCTGAGTCTGGATCGTGCTATATGGGCAATTAATGTTGAATGTTTTTGCAATGGCGGCGGTTGTGGTGCGTGCCTTCTTAATTGCTAGAAATGGAATTTATGCTCATTCAATGTGGTAGTTGAGCATGTTTGGTGGGGAAGATTACAGTTTGGAGAGGCCTCCAGCATGGAAGCTAATTTTACCCTGAAATCGTCGAAGTTGATGCCTACTTTATGGGGTCCTGTTCCTGCAAAGAGGCTTGAGAACATGTTTTTGGCAAGAGATCCCCTATTTTTGAAAGTGGTTCAACTGGTTCTTGGTGAGGAGTTGGCGGTGATTGGCCACAGATATCGTTCGAGGGTTGATATCTACTCTTTAATCATGTCTTGGGGACTTGACTTGGGTTATTCATGCGAGGAGGTTAGAAAAGTGATGGGGATGATAGTCTCATGTGATTATCTTCTAAACATGGAGTCTCTGCTGGAGTGAGTGGTACCGAGTTGGGGTTTCAATGTCTCTGAAGGCATTCCAAAGGAAAATGCAGAGCTTCGGGCTAGACACATGAAGATTCCCTTTCTGTGACGCCATGAGGAGGTCAAAGCCAGGTTTCGAGATGACGCGAGGAGAGGGTGGGAAGGTCTAGTAATCTATGTTCAGATAATGGAGTTGAAATAAATTATCAGATGAGCGAGAGAGGAGTCTAGGATGGTGGATGAGGTGCGGAGGAGGCGGTCGATTACCGAACGTCTTTCAGCAGAGTTAGCAAGACAAAACGAGTTGGGCGGTGCGGTTGGCGGATTGAACAGGTTGGGGGATGCTTCGCATGCACCGAATGTTGATGAGTGAAGACTAATGAAAAATGGCAAACAATAGTACCTCTTGGTACTAAAATCTTTCGTTTTAGTTTTAGCTGCTTTTAGTTTTTTCGCGGCACAGTTATGCCATTTTGGCACGATGTAATTGGACATCTTTTTTATAGTAGTTGTGGGGGAGGGTTTTGTGTTTTTGTTTGATGAACAACATGGTTTTGGAAGGGTGGTTTGGTGTATAGAGGGTGGTATTTTGGGTGGATGATGGTTTATCATGTACTGTTTTTAGTTATCTTAATAAAATCATAATATTACCGATAAAAAATAAATACTCTATTAATATATTTAATTTAATAACGTTAAAATCACTAATATAAGAAATATTATTTATAATTGAATAACTTTACTAAATTAAAATAATTTATTATTTAAATTATATGAAGGTACACAACTAAGATATTTGTATATTTATTATAAATAAATAAAAAATTACTAAATTGAAAATGTTACTAAATTTTAACACTAATTCTAATTGAACCAAACTAAACCATAATCTTAAACCATATTAAATTTTAACACTAAACCAAGTGAATTGATAATTGCAAACCTAATTGAACCCTAACCCTAAACCAAATTGCACCATATCCCAACTTTATGCCAAATTGAATTATAACCCTAAACCAAATTGAACTCTAAATCTAGCACTAAACCAAAATAAACCCTAACTTTAATTCATATTGAAAAATTAAATGCTAACTATGAACCTAATTAAACCCTAAATCGAATTGAACCATAACCCTTACTCTAAATAAAATTGAACCCTAAGCCTAATTCTAATTCATCATATACAAATTAATAATTTAAATGTTCTAAATATAAATTAAATTAATATTAATTTATATATTCACATTCCAAATTTGTATTTTATATAGATTAAAGTAAAGATATATAGACTAGTATAAAAATTCAACTATATCTTCTTTTTTAATTTTTGAAAAAAATTGAAAAACTGTGTAATTTTTTTCATTAGCCGATAGGCTATATAGCGTGAGGTTTCACTCCAAAACCTGTCTCACGCCGCAAAACTAGACTCTACCTTGGTAAACTTCCCAAAAATACAGGCTAGTAAATTTCTCAACATACAAGTTGGAAATTGAATGCATTTTTTAGATCAGAAAAGTCATTTACTAATTACTAATCAATGTGAAATCTTTCAAAAAAATCTTGCAGCTGTAAAACATATCAATTCCAATAGCATGAGGTTTCACTCCAAAACTTGTCTCAAGCCGCAAAACTAGACTCTGCCTTGATAAACTTCCAAAAAATACAGGCTGGTAAATTTCTCAACATACAAGTTGGAAATTGAATGCATTTTCAGATCTGAAAAATGATTTACTAATTACTAATCAATGTGAAATCTTTCAAAAAAATCTTGCAGCTGTAAAACATATCAATTCCAACGAAACTTACAGTTGTAAAACATATCAACTCCAACAAAACTTGCAATTGTAAAACAATATCAAAATTGACCATAAATGCATTAGTGAATAACTTCCCCTTTTCACTTACTATTTCATTTAATTTAGTGAACAAGTTGTAGTCGTAAATGGAGAAATAAATGCATATCAGGTAAAAAAATTGATTTGCAATATCTTATTGAATTAAAATTTGATCTTGTTTGATCTCTTCTAAGATACTGTACTACATAGCTGCCTCAGAATGTGTCGATGGCCTGAAGACTCTATAAATACATCAGTTTGTATATACAATGTATTTCTAGCCAAATATTCATCCACCGCTTGCAGCACACTGGTTTGACAGATTAAAGACCACACAAATATCAACAATGAGTACTCTTCGAACAATATATGAAATTAAACTAACAGGAAATTGACTTTCAGAATTGCTTTGTATTCAAATATTTAAATTTCATTGGTAAACAATAAAATAATAATTGTTTTATACTCTGACTTCACTCAGTTGTTCATGTCTCCCCTCCCTGTTGTAATAATTTTAGGAGACACCGTGTTAAATCCATATTTGGTACTTATGATGTAACAACCTCCTACAATTCTAGGTTTTCCTCTACGATTAAAAAAAATCATTGAACATGCCAACACACCTACCCACCAAAAATAGCAAAAAAAAACAAGTGGTTCAGAATCCTTATTTTGAGGCAGCCCAATTATTTAGGCTCATGCAAATCTCAAAGCCAAATCATACTCTCCCCATTTTAATTCTACTATGCCTCTATTCCATTTGGAATATGTTCTTTTCACTTATTTACAAAGACAATTCAAATCCAAATAAACTATTACTGCGCAAAACATTAATACAACAACTTAACTCTAAGCCACCCAAATCTTTTGTTTTGTAATTACTTATGGTGAAAATGGAATAACAATATTGAAAGACAACCACAAAACCCTAGCCTAACAACAACAAAGATCCACCATAACATATGAAGATTACCTAAGACAATGCAAATCAACAAAATCACAAAGATGATACCATCACATGTATAATAGGGTTTGAATCTCCATTCTTCCTATCTCCATTGATCTTGCTTGATATATTTGCTCTCAGATTTTATGTGTGCACAAAAGTTCAACAAAGAATGAAAAATGTGGTTGCAAGTAGGCTTGATCGCATATGAAAGTTTGAATGCTAAACCAGGAGGTTAGAATGTATAAAGGTGCATTATGCGGTTGGCTTATAGAGGTGTTGTCAGCTTCGGTGAATGTAAGGGAATGTGGAATAGAAAGGTATCCCACCATGGCTTGAAACTGGTCCATGTTCATATCAGTGGGGATGGAAGTGTCTCTCAAAGTTTTGTCAAGAATAGCCTTATGTGCGGGGGATATGTGTAAAAGCTCAAGGATGGAGATAAGCGCGGGTGTTCTCCCTAATTGTTCTACTAGGTCGTACTCATGTTTAGTTGCGGAGGAAGCGGTGGTTTTAGGTGGAGCACCATGCAAAGTGACCTCACCTCGACGAGTTGTGACATTACATTCAGAGGTAGATTCAAAAGAAGGTCCAATGCCTTTTAGGACAACTTTGGGTCTTTGGGTAGAATTTCCAGGTGTTTTGTCCTTTATGATAATGGTAGAGACATAATTGTCCATCAGAATGTGATTAACAATTGAATCATAGTTATAGGATGCTCTGGTATAGTTGGTCTACTCATATGTGGCTTTGGCCTTTCCCTTGTCATGTTTAGGGAATGGTTCCTTAAACATCTCATGTTCTTGATTGGATGAATGTCCTTCGATCTCAATGTCACCTCTATCAATAAGATCTTGTATGATGTTCTTCAAGCGATGACAGTTTCCTGTTTTATATCCCTTGCTCTTGTGATACTCACAGTACTCATCATCATTCCACCATTTGACCTTTGGTTAATATGAATGATTGTCTGGAATTGTTATTATCTTGTTTGCCACTAGCTTCTTGAAAGCTGATTCAAGCGGTTCTCCCAATGGGGTGTATTTCCTTCGTGGTTTTGAAGTTGTTTGAGTATTCACTTGGTTGTTTGTAGAACTTGATCCAGAAAGAATGATTTTGGGTCTCACTGTGTTAGCATCGACAACACCATCATTTACCGTGTTCTTATTTTTGTTCCAAAATCACGACTTGTCTTTTCCTTTAGAGTCCTCTTTGTTTTCTTTGAACATCTTAATGACTCCTTGCTCAATTAAGACCTTCTATGTTGCTAAGCCTTTCTCAATGACATCCTTGAAAGTGAACAAACAAGCTTTTCTCAAGTCATAACCAATGTCTTTGTTGACATTTTGGGTGAACATCTCTACCATTTATTTTTGTGGAATTTCACAAGAGCATCTGCTAGCTAAATTCCTCCATCTTTGTAAGAATGATGAAAATGACTCCCCATCCTTTTGCTTGGTGTTGCACAAAGTGGTGACTGATATATATGTCTCTATGTTGTATGAGAAATGTTGGATGAAAGCCTCTGCTAGATCACCCCATGACTTAATTCTAGGTGGAAGTTGGGAGAACCATTCCATAGCTTGATCACCTAAGCTTTATGGGAACAATATCATCAAGTACGTTTCTTCTTGTGCTACCTCGATGCAAGTTGTGAAAAATTGTTTTATATGTGCCTTGGGGTCTCCCTTGCCTCTGTACTTATCAAACTTTGGTGTCATGAAATGTGTAGGAAAAGGAGGCATTGGAATGCTTTTGTCAAATGGATAGGGACATATGTCTCTCACTGTGTAAGTTGGCTTTGGTGTATTTATATCCTCCATTTTCTTTTGTAAGTCTTTTATTTGCTGTTCCAAATTGTTCTTAGGTGGAGACCGACTTCTTGGACCATATCCCATGCCTGAGCCACTGAGTGAAGGAGGAGCATACTGCATGTATGGATGGTATTGATCATACGCATGTTCATAAAGAGGAGGTCTATAATGATACTACATATGAGAACCACCTGGTATAGAGTCATAATGCGGAATGGAATATCTGCTTTGTCCATGTATATCATATTCTACAGGTATGTCATGAGTTTGTTCTTATGTGTTGCCCCCAAATTTGATACGGGGTTTCCTTGTGTCCATATTTTGAGCATGCCTCTGGATATCCAATTGTTTTGAAGGTTGGTCCTTAGCATTGGTATGCGATTGAGTGTATTTATCTGCATAAGACTTCCATAATGGTCTGCGTAGATGGAGTTGTTCATGAGATGCTCTTTCATGAGTATCATAAGCTTGACCATGTGTATTTGGGACCTCGGGTTTTTGAAACAAAGACGATGGTCACTTAGGCACAAAACGTGGTCCTCTAGTACCTCCACTATTAGGTCTCCTTTGATCCATGTTGAGTTGAGTTTCTTGCATAGGTCGATTTTCCATTATTTGAGATATGCCAAAATCATGAGGTATCTTAGCTCCACTTTGTAAGAAATGTTGTCTATCTCTTCTCATGATTTCCTCAACCAATCTATTAAAATGGGGATCCATGATGGAGTCTTCCACTTCTGCTGAATGTACGAAAAAGTTGTATGTATTGTCATTGTGTGTATCATTGTTGTTCGTATTATCCATGTTCTCAACATTTTGAGTGTTTCTATAAGTGTCCATGTCAGGTAATGTGGTATGATCAGAATTGAAGAAGATATCATTTTCGTACTCATAGGCACTCATGTTTGCGGACTCTTGAACTTCTTTAGCTTCTCTCCTAGATTTTGGGAAATGGGTTTCAACCATGAACTAGGTCTTGACCAAGATGTGTGAGACTAGATGAAAATGAAAAAGTATGGAAGACCAAGAGTTGGATAGAATGTAAATGAATATGAAGTGTACTTGCAATTTCCAAAGTGTAATACCAAGTATGTATGTAGTAGAGTAGGTGTGGCTTCCAAAGAGATGATAGATCTCTTGATGAGGTAAGTTGACCTTGACTCTAAGTAAGACCAAATGAGACCCAAAGGTGATAGACCTTGATGAGGGACCACTTAGCAAAATATTGTTGTATGTAGTGTGTTGACAAAGCAAGATGAGGACAAGCAAGTGACCTTTTGACTCAAGTTTAGACAAATGTGAATGCAATGCAAGGTGTAAAGCAATGATGAACTTTGTGAGACCCAAAGATATGTTGAATTCTATATGAAAACCTGGAGAAATAGCCTAGGAAGCTCAAGAATTCTGAAACTGACTGTTCTTGTTTGCTGGACTGTAGATTTTTCCAATACTAAACAAAGACATGCCTGTATACTTCATAGACGCGGTTTCTAAAATATGAGTGTAATTTTTATAATTTGTGAAGTTGTTTGTTGTGACCAAATAAACATTTGTGACTATTTTTCATGACAAGAGGACACAATATTGATGAGGACTCTATGTTTGCAAGTGTTTGGACTCAAAATGACTCAAAGAAAGTGTGTTGTTTGATGTAAAAAATATTTTGCATACACTTGAGGACACAAAAGACACAATGTTTTGATGTTTGATCTTGAATATTTGAATGTTTAAAATAAGACAAGCACAATTCTTATGGTTGGCCAGGATAATAGTTGTTGATCCCACATGGGGTTTCCCCCAAGGCTACACTATTCAAAGCGGATACTTAGATGTTTGACCCCATGGGATCCACTCTCAACACTCACTTCTTCGGAGCAGCCAAGCACCAGTCCCCACGAAAACTCCCCTTGGTGAACTTTGTATCTCTACTAAGAACCGTATGTGTGTGGGCCGCTCCATAGGTCCGGTCGCCTGCCCCAACAACTAGAAGGATTTTGGCTTTCTAAAACAAAAAGGTGCTAGTAAGGGCATCTGCTCGTGTGACCATACATGCGACACTTTCAGCTTTGAAAATACAAAAGGCTCCCAACTGGTAGGGGTTACGCCCTACTATTGATCAAATAAATTTGATCAAACGAGTTTATGGGGAGACATAGTGTCGGTGTGAACTAATTAGCACACGTTACCCATGGCTTTCACCATGGATACAGTTATTTATAGTGGTTCGAAAGAGGTGGGTTTTCCTCGCTACCACTTGGGTCGTTCCCTCCTCACTAGTAGTCCTAGTGACCACATGGGGAGGAAGAAATTCAAACGATTGTGACTCCTTGACCATTTTGTCAGTGGGGACTCGATCTCATAGGCAAGATTCACCCTCCTTCTTCTAATGGCCACAAATTCATTATCACTACCACAGAGTATTTCACAAAATGGATTGAAGTGGTGCCTCTTACACAAGTCATTGGAAAACATATTGCTACATTCATTCTTAACTATATCATTTGTCTATACGGTATTCCTCTTTCCATCATCACCGACAACGAACGTCCCTTCAAAAACCAAGATGTTCGTGAACTTTGTGACCGCTTCCATATTAACCATCGTTTCTCCACTCCCTATTACCCCCAAGGTAATGGTCAAGCTAAGGCGTCTAATAAAACTATTCTTAAAATCCTAAAAAAGACAATCGATGACGCTGGCCGAAATTGGCATATCCAACTTAATCCCGCACTTTGGGCTTACTGCACAAGTGTTCACACACCTACAGGAGCCACACCTTATTCACTTGTCTATGGCGCTAAAGCTATCTTTCCTATTGAGGTTGAGTTACCATCTTTACGAGTCTCTTTGCACAACATTATCAGTGATGAAGACTACAGGGTCTCTCGCTTACAAGAACTAGAACTATTGGATGAACGAAAACAAACTGCTTTTAATCATCTCAAGGCTATTCAACAACGAATGAGTTGTAGTTATAATCACAAGGTAAAGCCTCGCACATTTGAGGTAGGTGACTTAGTTCTCAAAGAAAATCCTAAAAATCAACAAAACAGAGAGAAGAAGGGCAAGTTTGAACCAAACTGGCTTGGTCCTTACATCATTACAGTAGTCTATGGATCCGGTGCATATCAGCTCTCAACCCCAGAGGGAGAACCTTTGGAGGATCCTATCAACGACATGCACCTTTGCAGGTTTTACACATAGCTCTTCAGAGTATCCTAATTCAAAAATACAAAAAAATCATAAAAATATAAAAATCGTTACTTGGTGAAAACCGGGAAAATAGGCACCTTGTGACACAAAAAATTTGAAAAATCGAAAAAAGTAAACATAAATAAATTCATCCAATGGTGAAAACCACTTCGGTGGCGCCCTGGGCAAGTACCATGGTGAAAATCGGGTCACCGGCGCCATGTGTAGAGACATTGCTCCTCCCTCCTTGAGGATTCACTTTCATCCTTTCACTCTGCACACACTCACAGCCTATCCATCCATAATAAACTTACCTATTCCCATCACGACTTGTTATTGATCTATCTAAGATCGGTTAGCCATTCATAATAACCCCATTTTCACCCTTTCCATCCATAATAAATCAACTCCTATATGTGGCTAAGGAAAATCCTACGTCTAGTGATGGGTGTGGAACTAAGAGCATCACATGTTTCGAGGAGTACAGTTTCTTCCAATTTTCTTCAGTCTATCCATGCACAATCCACAATAAAAAAACACTTGCATCGCCAATCTGCAATAAATTTCCATTTTCTCTGCAATAAAGTATCAGTTTCATGGATTCAATCAGTTTTAGATGAGACACAACAACAACAATGGGCTTCAACAAATCAAATATTTCAACAGACTCAAACAACATTATGGTTCGGTGCTATCTATCCTTTTGTGAAAGTAAACATTGTGACCACAATCAAATAGACTTATCCAAGTGACAAGAGACACTAAACTTGAGGACTACAGTGGATGTTGGTGTCGAGTCTTGGTTTTCTTTTGATTTTATCTTTTGGTGACATGTCTTTTAGCCTTTCCAAGATGTCTCTGACTAGAGATTTTATCTCCAGGATGTCTTTGACTAGAAAGGCGAGGATGGGGTATCGTCACCTATTTTTCTTTGTTGTATGTGGATTATCTCTTAGTAATGCTATGACTTGTCCAAGGATATGAGGACATTGTGAGTCTAGTGTGAAGTGGGGCATTCTTTGGTTCCGACTGCCTGATCTCCATGCAAACGGGTACAATGATTTCTAGGTCGAACATATACCTCGATTGTCATAACCTATTTTCCATAATAAAGCTCAATGATGATAATAGCACAAGAAGCTCTTTCACTTCCATGTCTTCTATCTTTCATCCCCCTTTCTTGATTGACCTCCATCGTCCTCCTTGAGTCCGTGTAGTCTGTTATCATATGACTAAGTATAATGACACGCCAAAAAAATTTGCATTTCATATAGTTTGCACCTGCATTACCACATATTAGCATTTTATACATACATATAGATATCACAATTGCATCACATCCTGCACACAACACATGTTAGCACATTTTACATTCTCATCATGTAAATAGTTATTTGTATTATCATATTCATATGCATTTCATACATTCACATTTTCATAACATATAAAACATAAAAGAACAAAAAAATATTGCATTTCCTCATGTACATATTTGTATCCATATCATAAGCATCATATAGAAACATGCATCACATAGAAACATACGTCACATAGGCACACATGAATATAGTTGCCACAAAGATGAATCATCTCATATATATATCAAAATCATAAGTGTCATGATACAATGATGTCAAAATACATATGGCTACAATCACTCGAAGGTGTCATCATACAAAATGGTACAAAACTAATACATAGGGAGCACTAAGCCTATGATGAACTCCCTCCCTCGGAGCCGGTTGTCCTCGATGGAGTCTGAGCCCTGGAAGGACCTGCCCCAGGATCATCTCTCTTGCCCCCTCTATCTGGTGGTGGTGGAGGACCCATGACCCCACCACTAGACGCCTATCGCCTGTCTCTCCCTCTAGTGGTTGTCGTTATCCGCGATGGTCTCCAAAAGCTCCTAGCCCGCTGATCTGGGGGCACCACTCCATAGTATAGGTCTCGCCAATAAGCTATCTCCTCCCTTGCCCATAGAACATAGGCATATTTGACCCTTGTGTCCTCTGCTGCTTGCTTGCCTGGCCTCAGTGCTATCTCAGCCTTTGTATAGCACTGAATAGCCTGATCTCTAACCCGCTCAGTGTCTCTCAGCTATCTCCTAAGCCCAGTCGTATCCCTCTCCAGATCCTAGATCTCATTTTTCTCTCCCTGACAAATCTCCCTCAAGGATAGTATCTCATCCTCCTCCTCTCTCCCCTCACCCTGTCCCTGTCCCCATCCCTGTACCTATCTAGGAACCTGTGCTCCTGGCACCTGTAACGACAATCCACCTCTACCCCTCACTACATGCATTTGTCTCTCCTCTCTGCCCTCTCTCCTCTGAGCCACTCTCCTCTCTACCACTGTGCTCCACCTCTGTCGTCAGCCTCTACCTCCACCATCCCCACTATCATCTCCATCACCTCCACCGTCTCCCTCTATCAACTCCCCTGGATTTGTCAGCCATGGAAACGGATGCTCTGCCCAATACACAGTATACTCTACATCTATCCTTGCATCCTCTACATCTACCCATATGTCCCAAGGCATGGGAACCATCTCCTGTACCTGTGTCATAGCTTGATCATACGACAATAATGGTCCTAAATGCACCTAATCCCTCACTGTCTGTGCATACATCCTCGACCCCCGTGGCATCCGTTGTATCTTGTCGAATTGCCTGCATACCCTGTCTATCAACTGCTGCTCAATGACATATGGTGTCCTCCCTATCAGATACCTACTCCTGAATACATACGACAGCTCCACTGCGTCATCCTCCCACTCCTCATAGTCTAAGTAAGGCCTCCATACCACACTGTTTATCTCATCAATCACCCTGCGCCAATACTCCAGCCTCCCAATTTGTGGCTGAGAAGTAATCATATCATACAGATGTACATAGTTGCGCCCATGTCCTCTGGCTCTAAAACGTATCAGACGTGTAACCGACAGATGCTCATATGCCCATACCTGCAACAATGTCACTCTGCACCCCAATCCTGTTGATCCATGATAGACAAACTTATGCAACTCATAATACAAGTGTGCCAGCAGACACGACCCCCATGCAAACTTGGTGTGCTTAGTCACCAATGTCTCCAGAGTCCTCTCCCATCCCACTGCCAACCCTCGTGTCGCCCTGTCCGGACAGAGGAACCCACTAATAACTCCTGCCAACACTGCTGGTAGTGCTAATCCTGTCACTGTCATGGTGTCCCAAGCCACATGTCCTGCCCTCGTCTCCAGTCCTGGATCCTGGAACACTCGTCTCAGTGCATCCCTGTCTCCCTCTCGATTGTAGGAACTATCTCCCCAACGATCAGTATCCTTAATATCCTATATACATCCTCCAAGGTGACTGTCATCTCACCCATCGACAAATAAAATGTACATGTCTCTGAGTGCCATCTCTCAGCTAATGCAGTCAATAAAGCCATGTCTACCCGAAACTCAAGCACATACATAATATATCGTAGGCCCATAGCCTCAACTGCTGCTCTATCCTCAAATGTCAGCTCTGGTCGCAAACTCTGAGTCGAAGGGAATCTCTCCCGTGACTCTAGCGTAGGTAGGTCCTCCTGCAGTCAAGCAAATAAACTGTGTCAATCCTAGTAGTACTCCCTGTTCATCATAAAGTGCTTCTTTTTTTTTATCCTAGTGCTTATATCTATCATATGGCACTCTATCCTAGTAGTACTCCTTGTTCATCACAAAGTGTTGCTTTTATCTTATCTCCTAGGGCACCTACTGGAGTGTATCCTCTTGAGTAGCTTATCCAATTGACAATGTATGTTCTATCACAAAATTGTCAATTTTAGCCTAATCCAATTGACAACGTATGTTCTATCAAAGAATTGTCAATTTCTATGGTACTCCCTGTTCATTACAAAGTGCCTCGCTCTATCCTATCCTAGGGCCTCTGCTTGAGTGTATCCTCTTGAGTAGTTTTCTGATTGGCAACGTATGTGCTATCATAGAATTGTCAATCCCAGCCCTATCTGCTATCCTACTCTTCCCTAGAGGTCCTATTTGAGTGTATCCTCTCAGTAGCTTATCCAATTGACAACGTATGTTTATCACAGAACTGTTGATTTGACCTTGAAGACATAAACGCACCTAAATCACATAGACGTGCCTGTGTTCAACACAAATGCGCTTGTCCTACATAAATGCACATGCACTTCGCAGACGCACTCGCATTGAACACAGACACTACTGAAATCATAGACACACCTGACACCAACGCAGACGCGCCTAGCCTACCCAGACGCGCTTGGCACTGACGCAGACACGCCTTGGCGTTTTCCCCCCCGCTTGACATTTTTTTTCGACACACCTAAAGCGCATTTATTGCACTACCTAGCATGCATTTATGACAACAATTCATGCAACAAAGTACAAGGAGGTTCTGCGGTACTCACCGACTCTCCTGCATCTACTGGCCTCTAATATCAGCGAACGCGATCGAATCTATGCACTGATACCATCACTGCTGACTGCTGACTAATCTCTGCTCTCTCTGCACTCTAATCTCTTAGGTGTGTGGATGACAATGAGGATGTTTCCCCTCGTAGTCTATCTTATAGACTACCCTAGCCCTATTTTCCCGAGTTAGTCTTCTTTATCCTGTGACTTTGTCACTCTATCCTATCTTGTCAGTCCTTTCTAGCCTTTCTTTCTTATCAAGAGATTTTCTGTGATCTTTTCAGACATATTCATCCAATCTCTCGAGGGGGCATATCATTCCCATCTTGGGGCAACTTTGTATCAGTTCATATTATCTTCTTTGAAACAACGTGATAAGCTGCATTGTCTCAAAGAGGGGCAAAATGTAGACACCTAAAATTGTCCTGTCTAATTAAATAAATATTTTTATTTATTTAATTATATTAAGCCTAATTTTTATATTAATCGAATAAATTTTTATT
Source organism: Cryptomeria japonica (assembly GCF_030272615.1). Lineage (NCBI taxonomy): Eukaryota > Viridiplantae > Streptophyta > Pinopsida > Cupressales > Cupressaceae > Cryptomeria > Cryptomeria japonica. Next base: position 503,953,180 of record NC_081407.1, on the reverse strand, counting down.
TATTTAATTAATTCATTTATCCTTTTCTAGCCTTATTCCTCATTTAAATAAATACATTTATTTATTTAAATTATCCCTTTTCCTAAATTAAATAAATATTTTATTTATTTAATTGATCCCACTTCCTCTATTAATTAAATGAATCTTTATTTATTTAATTAATTCATTAGCCTTTTCTACCTATGACACATGTCATTCATCTCTTAATTCCTACACTACCTACCCTCTCATTATTTTCTTATTTCCTCTACCTACCATCTAATCCTAGCCGACCATCTATATTTTACACCTCTTAATTTTATCCCTCCATTTCTTATAGTGTCTTCTATATAAGGAGATACTTCTCTCATTATCGATCCTCCTGGATTAGCATTCGAACTTTCATATGCGATCAAGCCTACTTGCAACCACATTTTCGTTCTTTGTTGAGCTCTTGTGCACACATAAAATCTGAGAGAAAAATATATCAAGCAAGATCAATGGAGATAGGAAGAATGGAGATCCAAACCCTATTGGACATGTGATGGTATAATCTTTGTGATTCCATTGATTTGCATTGTCTTAGGTAATCTTCATATGTTCTGGTGGATCTTTGTTGTTGTTAGGCTAGGGTTTTGTAGTTGAATCTATTTAGTCTTTCAATATTGTTATTCCATTTTTACCATAAACAGTAATATTTTCTTTTAAATCTGCAAGCTAATTTCACTTCTTCTTATGTACTCGTACACATGCCCTACAGTCTTTTCTTTGTTCTTGTGCTAACTTTTATGTGCTGGTTTAGCTTCTAATCCTGTCTTTTTTTGACTTATGGAGAAAGCTATTTACCCCTAAATTCTTCTCTTTCTCTCTGATTAGTTTCACCCATAATCTCTATTTCTTCTTGGTGTCTTACTCACCACTCTGCTATTGGTGCGGTACTTTCCCTGCGTGTCCCTTAGATTTTTCATTGTTTCTAAATTCTTCTTGCCTTGCGCCCTTCCATATTCACTCACGTTGCCTCGATAATTACAATATGCAAATAAAACTCTTTTGTCTTATGTGGTTGTGTGTCTTTTCTGATGCTCGTTTTGGTATTTGATTTCCTACTCACTAAACACATTATTTTAAGGACCTTTTCAATTCCTAAATAGTGAACAAAACCTAATGGGTTAGATGAGAGTTTAAAGTGGAGAATTTTTTGTAGCATATTACACCAAAATTTTGTCAGGGCTTTGGGCTTCCTTCACCCCTCCATCCACTTTCTCTTAGCATCCTTTTAACACAAACTTCTGTATTTTTCCTTCTTCGCGTGAATTATGAATGACTGACACAATTTCTATTTTATGAGCACTTTTCTCCTTTGAAAAGTGTCCAGTGCCTTATCTTCTCCTTGCCCCCATCACTAACAAGGGCTGTAGGGCAGCGCAGTTCCTGCCCAATGCTACAAAATTGGTTGTGGATTGTTTATGTTCGATTGGAATGTCTAGGGACAAGACTTGCACCTTGCAGAAATGTGGAAGTTTATTCCTTTGCACATAAGTTTTTCTCCAACATGTATACTGTTTTCTCTGTCTTGTATAATTTTAGAAGAATAGCAAAAGGAGATAATGGTGCAAGAGTCATTCTAGGGAAAATGGTACTTCCCATAACAAGGCTTCAAAAATCCTTTAGGAGTTCAAATCTTCACAAAGAGTCGTGCAAACACTTTATCTCGTAGGTGAAAGCTCATAAATGTTTAAAGTGAAAAATCACTAAAGACATCTAAGCAAGTTGTAGAACAATACAAGTGTTCAAATGAATAGCTTATTGAAAAAGTGTTTGGCAATCTCCAAGTACAAGGAATAGAAGATGCAGAAGCTTTACAAAGTAAGTTTGGTTTAGTTGCATTGGAGATTAAAAGTATGGTTTAGAGTGGTTACATGTACGCTTTCTCCCCCACACACCAATAACGAGCAGAGAAAGTAGATTGTTTATTACAAGAAAAATTGATTAAAGTTTCAACTTTTATTTAATTTAAATACGGTTTTGAGAAGAGAGTCTTCATAAACAGTGACCATAAAAGTTAATTGGCAATGGAAATTGCACATCCAAAACTACTGCCAAACAATTTATTAGCAATGACATAATGACCTGGAGCTTGTGAATAACTGAAAGTATAAAATGAATATTTGAAATGTTTGAAAAACATACCTTTGATCTCAATGCAGTCCATGTCTTTCTTTTGTCAATACAAAATGTCAACTCACAAGCCCATATTTCACAACTTTTAAAAGTGCAAGAAATATTTAGCCTGTTGAAACCAAGAAAAATTTAGAATTGAGATGTGGTGGTTATTGAACATTGTTTGTTCCTTTCTCCTTGTAGAAAACTGAATGATTATAATTTGTTTTGTTGTATGATGATGTTTAAAGTTTATTAAATATGGTATTATATATGAAAATCGTACGAGTCTTTTCATCTTGAAACCATAAAACACTATCATCTCTATTCTAACAATTTTCATTTACTTTCCGGTTTACTACTAATACAATTGACATTCTCATACAATCATCAATGGTCTTTTCAAGCATGATATAGTTAAAGAAACATAAGTGTTTTTGGCTGAGATGGATAAGTAGGGAGTTATAGCAACTGTCCATTCACGTGGCTAAAGAAGGTGTTGGCCGCACAGGCCACAAAACTGCAAAGGCGCATAACACGTAATGTTAGTTGCATTCGACGTATCACATGGTTAAAGAAGGTGTTGGCCACGCAGGCCACAGAACTGCGAAGGTGCATAACACACAATGTTAGTCGCATTTGTCGTATCGTGTGGCTAAAGAAGGTGTTGGCCACGCAAGCCGCGAAACAATGAAGGTGCGTAACACAACGTGTTAGTCGAAATCGCCGATTCGCGTGGCTAAAGAAGGTGTTGGCCACGCAGGCCACAAAATTGTAAAGGCACATAACACACAATGTTAGTCGCATTCGATGTATCACATGGCTAAAGAAGGTGTTGGTCACGTAGGCCGCGAAACTACGAAGGCACATAACACACAATGTTAGTCGCATTCACCGTATCGCATGGCTAAAGAAGGTGTTGGCCACGCAGGTCGCAGAACTGCGAAGGCGCATAACATGCAATGTTAGTCACATTTTCTTTCATGAACATCCTTACCCTATTTGAGTAAAGTTATTCATCTACACTATAGCATAACTAATATCCGATAGATCCAAGGTGTAAAACAAATGTAACACTATTAACAACAAACCTATGGATTCAATCAGGGCTTGTCAATGGGTCTCTTGGAGAGGTACTACATATTGTGTACACAAATGACTCAAAACCCCCAGATCTACCTTTGTATGTAGTTGTTTGATTTGATAATTATCATGGTCCGCCTTGGAATCAAGATGACCCAAAAAGTATACCTATAACACCAATCTCCCTAGGTAATCATAGACAAATACCACTATCCATTGCATGGCAACCACCATGATAGACTTATAAAGCACTGAGAGGGGGGGGGGTGAATCAGTGATAGCAATAACAATAACACTTTAATCCCAGACCTGTAAAAACATTTAACCATTTTACTTATGACTTTGCATGCAATCCAAAGTGTTATAAAATCATTCACAACAAGTAAAACTTTCACCATAACACAAGTGTTTATATGCGGAAAACCTAAGTGGGAAAAACCACGGTGAGATGGAACTCACAAGTTAACTATCTGCAGAATAGGTAACTGACTGGTTAAGGTCTACAAAGTGCTCTGTTAGGAGTGAATCCTGTTAAAGATTGCAAAGCCCTGTTAGGAGCTATACCTGGTTAAAGGTAACCTCAGTGGAGGATTTAGATCCAAGTTAATGAATCACCTTGTTAGAGGATTTCTACAATGAAGCTTGTTAGAGCTTACCCGGTTAGGGGATTTAATTGTTATAGTGATTAGAAGACAACATGTGGTATGATCTAGGAATAACACATTTTGCTTATTTAGATCCTTTTCTGCTTGCTCCTTACTGCATCACTGACATACTGTGCAACTCCTTCAACAAATCACATCAACTCTAACTCTTAACACAACTCGTATCTTGCATATATAAATAACTCATCACAATGTCTTTTTATAGACATTAGATTTCATGTAGGCTCAAGAACCTCAACACAATTTCCTAGGTTCAGTGAATCTGGACAATCTTTCATAACACATCACAAATCACCGCCAAAAATGTCGGTTGGTGGTAACACATCACGACCGATGATAAATCATCACACAATCTGTGAAACCGGTTGGAACACCGATACCGGTTGAGTGTTGACCGCTTCCAACTCACATACCGATTGTCTCCATTCGCCTCCTTGTCTCTCTTCGCTGCATCTCAAAACTGGTGACAGTGGAATTGACCAAAACCGATTGTTTTAACTGCATATACTGGTTGTCTACATATACTAGTTTAGACACCTTCATACTGGTTAGACTTACTCTATACATATGATACCGATTTACAATACAAAGACTTAATAGTAGTACCAGTTTGACCTAACCAAGACAATCAAAACATATGTGTGCCATTAATGACAACACATAAAGTCATCCAATACAAAAATCATCATCATGCCAACACACCATACATAAATCCCAAGGACTAACACTCCCTAAAGCAACGATTAATATAGGTAAAACAGAAAGACAAGGGCCAACTTTTACAACTATATCTAGAGTTAAATCATTAAAGGGTCTTCGAATAGAACTGCCATTTTCCTTCGATTGATATTCAAGAATGAAAAACAATCCATACACAATTATCAGGAAAAAGGAAGAGTCTCGCCTACATTAACTCTCATTATAATGAGTGAAGGTACGTACTTTCAAATTTGTCCTTGTATATAGAAAATATATATTTTGTTGTATTTACTATATTGTCTTCCTAACAAATGTTGTGCAGGAAAAAAAATACAAAGTTAAAAATTTCATGGTGCACATGTTACTACACATTGTTCCTTGATATATATATATATATATATTGCTACCATAACACAGATTCATCAACTTCCAAGTCTTGAAAATTGGAACCTTTGTAAAAAAATAATTCAATTCAATATGACCAAATATGTAATATGAACATTTTTGTTTAATGTTACCAAAAAGATTGTATGTGTCTAAGAGTTGCATTGACAAAATATATATAACATTTTTACTTGAATACTACACTTCCTTTTAAATTTAAATATTTTTTCAAATACTTCAAATATTTATTTTCAAAAATAAATTACTTTATCAATATATTTCAAAATTTTTTTTGACATACTTAAAAATATACATCTCTCATATATTTGACCTACAAGTGCGAAATCACTATGTAATTTTTTTTTTCTCCGTCATTAATATAATTGTCGTACGATATTTGTATAAAGGAATACTTGTATTTCTTTATTCGTTTGCGTTTCCTTCCTAGAAAGTGATCCATTTTCTTGCTTTTCCTTCCTGGCGTAATTGGTCCGAGAGAAGTCGAATCCGGAATTGGGAATTGGGAATTGAGAATTGAGAAAGAATGCAACATCCAAGGTATTATCCAGAGGGGCAATCAGAAGCCCAAGCCCCAGCCCAAGCACCTTCCTCTCCTCTGTCATACAATTGGGCCTCTGCCCCTCCCTACGGGGAAGTAGCTGCCCAGGGCAATGCTCACGCTCAATATTATCCCCCGGGGGACTATCATGCTGCGGATCACATCAATTATGGGTACAATCCTGCAGCTGGATACCCAAATTCCTTTTCTCAGTATCCGTTATCAACTCCAACCGCGACCGCAGCGGCAGCTCCTCACCAATTTGCTTCACAACCGCAGTCGACAACGCTATCGTCTGATTACGGCTACACCAATCCGCCAGCCCTCTTTTACACCTCGCCCTCTCTCCCTAATCCTATTTCTAACCCTAACCCTAACCCAAACCCTAATGTGTTATCCTATGCTCAACCACCTGAGAGCCGGGGGTATCCCTTTGAATATCCACAGGGATTCTATGAAACCACTCCACCCTCGAGCAGCAGTTTTGAGGCGGATGATGGTGGTTTCGGTGGGGAGGTGTATGCCTACGATGGGGGCCGAATGGAGCCATATGGTGCGCGAGGAACAGGATCGTCCATGGAGCCGTATGGTACCCGAGGAGCAGGATCATCCACGGAGCCGTATGTTGCTCGAGGAACAGGGTCATCGACGACCTTTGATGACTATGGCAATTTGACAAAGATAACCAAGGCTGTTCCCAAGACTGAATCACACGATGAGGGAAACGGAATACAGAAATTCAGAGTTAAGATCCTCCCCGATTCCTCTTCTGCTTCTGCTTCTGCTTCTGCTTCTCACGCTTCCATGGATGTCCTTTGCCAGGTATATGCCTTACATTTTGCTCATGGTTACCAAATACTGTGAATTTTACAAGTCCATATGGCCCGGTCTGAAATATAGGTAGGCTCTTGGAATTCCACATTAACTGGTATTTTGACTCTATTTTGGTACTTATAATACTTGGAAATGCTTTGCTACCGCACCTATAGATTAATAACGTAGTCAAACTACTTAAGCAGATTTACAATAAAATAAATTGCTTGCTTGGTGGAAATTTATCACATTGAATCTTCCGACTCATTTTTATATGCTTTTTAATAGTAATATTTTAATTTCATCGTAAAATCATTAACATTTAGTTTTGAATAATTATAAATTAAGATTGTTAAATATATAATTCTACATATCTTTTTCCTATGTTCGTCGTAAACCTTATTTTATTTCCATATATAAGATTTGCTGTATGAAACACTCTCCATGGAAGTCGTGAAATCCCCTAAACAAAGCAGACATCAATTGATGGACTTACATTTATCTACTTCATATAGCTTAATATTCATATTCTTCACTAAAACATTCTTCTTGCCTAAACCTCTATATTCAAATATTATTTCGATTACTAAAAGTTGAGATCTTAAATTTATAGGCTGAAATCTTCATTTCAGTTCTAGACTAACAGAAATATATTTGTTGATCGAGGACTGGAATATAGAGGAATAAAAACACAAATGACTTGCAACACGATCAACACCCAAAACATAAAAAATGCATTTAAAATTATTTGAAAGTGCAAGTTGGGAATCATTAGAAATGGAAGTTATGATTATATTTATGACATTAGATATAATTATTTGGCACGTCTACATGCAATATTGCAAACTAAGCAGAATCGATTAGGTGATTGAGACCCTTCATAAATTCTAGTTTTCATATTTCCAACAACTCAGAGACTTATAAATTGCAATTTTAAACAAGACTGAAATACAACAAATCAGATACTTCTTCTACAGTATCAACAGCAATTCATTTAACAACAGTAACTCAGATGCTTTGTAATTCATATTATAAATAGGATAACACTCTGTTCTACAGTCTCAGATTATAATAACAGTATTTAAGTCAGCTGCAAATGGATTAATCTCAGACTGTATTAAGCATTGTAACTCGAAAGCATACAAATCTTAGAAGAACCTGCTGGAATGCATGTAATATCGTAGTATTGCATTCAACAGTTTGTCACCATTACCATTGCCGATCTATGCCCAGCTGGAGCAGTGGATGATTTTCCTATTTGCCAAACACATCTGCATTGCTGTGTCACTCTAGGATGGCATATTTCAGCCTAAAATTATTAATATTGTGTTTGATCTCTCATTGGAGTTGTTTGTGGTGTGTGCAATGGATGCACCAATAAAACTTTTAGAGGCTTCTTGTTGCTAGTGTAATGAGCATAATGCAATTGAGGAGATTAGGGTGATTGAATCACTAGTATGTAATGCTAATGAGGGTTTTGGAATGATTGGTTTGCAACAATGGAAGGATGGGTATTAGAATATTTAATTATTATTATTATTTTTAGCTGTGTTCTCTTATTAATGGTCATTCAGTTATATTTTTAGTTTTATATTTTTAGACAGTTCTTTATTTGGTTGTTATATTTTCTTGATAGAACTAGGAGTTTCTATTTTTAGAGTCAGTTTAACAGTTAGTCCCAGTTTGGACAATTACCTTGTAATTGCTTATAAAAGGCTTGTTATTCGTTCAATAAAGTGCACTGATTATTGGTTTCATGGTATTAGAGTAGATTGATTGGGCTTCTTTATTTTTAGATGAATTTTAAAATTCGTGGGCCTTCTTTCTAGATTTTACTTGCAGAATTTTTTTCGATTTTTTAATGAAAAAATCCTGTAGAAAAGTTAGAAGTTTATTTTTTTGGATTTTTGTGGGTTCGTTTCAAGAAGAATCGAGGTTTTATTTCCGTGTTCAAGTGCACGAATTCTGAAAACGTGGTGATTTTGTTTGGAGTCACAAGGGTTTTTGAGATCATTTGCAAGTCTTGGTGGGTTTTTGTAGACTTCTCGTGCAAAGTTTTTTTTTTTGCAGCCGCAAATTTTTCTGATCTGAAAGCCGCAACATGTCATGTTTTTTTCGGTCCTTTTTTTTGTGTTTTTTTCGTTGGATTTTGTTTGTTTTTCCTTGTGTGGCGGTGTTCTTTGTTTTTAGTGGCGATTTTATCATGGCTTGCGTATTTTGGCAAAGCGATTTCTGTTTTCCCAAAGCTATGTTTTTTGCGACGACATGTTTTTTTGTTCTGCGCGATTTTTCAACATATTTCTGGTGTGTTTTTCACGTGTTTATCAGTTGCAGATGCACGATTTTTTTTTGGAGGGTTGCTTATACTCGACCTAGGGTTTTCTGGGTTGTTATGTGCCTCTACAACTCCATTTGGGATTTTTTTGGTTTTGGGTTCTTAGATTTTTTTTGGGTTTTCAGAATTTTTTTTGCGTCTTCAGAAATCCGTGCATTGGGTTCCATGCTAGGGTTTTGCACCTTTTTTAAAGATTTTTTGGAGTTTGTACCAACTGTTGCTGAAGGTTTTTGATTGATTTTTGATAGAAAATCAAATTTCTTTTGAAGTTGGAGTATGACCTCGTTTTTTTGTGCATAAGAAAGAGAAGGGATGGTGTTGTTGACCAACATCATGTTGGAAGGTAGTCAGCGCTTCAACGACAAGAACTACAATACCTGGAAGCATTAGATGCTTTCTATTTTTGAGTACCGGTGTCTTTACTAGATTGTTTTGGGTAAAGAATCTTGTCATGCAACAACGGGTGATGACCAAACCAAGTTTGATGAGGGTAGCCGAGAAGCGGTTATGTTGCTGAAGTTATTAGTCACTAATGATATGCTTCCAAAAGTGCTAGTGGGCAAGAAAGTTAATGAGATTTGGGATCACTCTAAGAATCTTCACGAGACATTTGACAAGAGTAGAGCGTTCTTTTTGAAGAACATGTTCATCAATTATGATGGATGAGAAGATGTCACTACAGGAACACCTTACGAAGATCAAGGAAATAAGTGATCAATTTGAGGCTATTGGTCGCAAGATGAAGAGATAATGGTTGTGATCACACTCAAGAGCTTGCTCAAATCCTACGCACATTTTAATGAGATGCTCAACATTACCTCCACTAATGTTGACTTGAAGTTTGATGAGTTGTGCAATAAGCTATTGCAGCAAGCCAAGTGGAGACAACAATTTGGTAGTAGCGTTGACATGGCCAGTGTGGAATAGGCATTTACTGCCAAGGACAAAGACAAAGGCGAGTCCACTTAGTAGAAAGGACAACACAACCCTAAGGAGGGGGTCAAGAAGAAAATCAATTGTCACTATTGTGGTGGAGTTGGACGTATCCAGAAGTTCTGCAGAAAGAGGTTGGCTGATCAGAATTCCAACCAGGGAAGGTCTTAGGAGCAAGAGTAGACTCGTGTCGCAGAGTGTTTTGAAGAGGAGTCCTCCTTCTATGCTTTTTGATAAGCAGATTTTGTCATCGGTTGGGTAGTTGATAGAATGACCATTAAGGGAGGTATTATAATATTTAATTATTATTATTTTTAGCTGTGTGTGTTTATTAATGGTCATTCGGTTATATTTTTAGAGAGTTCTTTATTTGGTTGTTATATTTTTGTGATAGAACTGGGAGTTTCTATTTTTAGAGTTAGTTTAATGGTTAGTCCCAATTTGGACAACCGCCTTGTAATTGCCGATAAAAGGTTTGCTATTCGTTCAATAAAGTGCATTGATTTTTGGTTTCAATGGAGGTAAAACTTAGTTTGGAGTTGTCAGGATGGATCTATAGAGAGTGAGAAGGGATGCAGCCCAAAATGCTTATAAAATGTAATGTCCCCTTCCTTAGGGTGAGTGTTTGCAAAGACCCTTAGGCTATTTTATTCTTGTAGGCTAATTGGGATTTGTGGAGAGGAATAAGTAATTTGTTAAATCAAGTTGTCTTGAATTATTATATTTTACAACTTTATTTAATTAATTATTTTTATTATTGGGATTTTTGGAAGGGAATAATCAATTGGTTGAACCAAGTTGTCTTTACTTTTTACATTTTACAACAACTTTATTTAATGATGTGGGTCATTGGCATAATGGTGGTAGTGCTCTTGAGGAGTTGAGAGACTATGTTCAATTGAAGGTTGGTTTTAGTAGTTGGAGTTTTAGTTGACTTGTAGGGCACACCATGAAGGGTTTCTGGTACAAAAGTAGGTTGAATGTGTTTTAATATGACTTGGGATAGCAAACACTAAGATGAGTGCAAGGTGAAAAGTGTGAAATATGCAATTTTTGACCTTACATTTTGCTCCCACTTTAGGTGGCTTATGAAACTATAGTGAGCAAGCATACCAAAGTAAATATATTGCTTAATAATATACTAAAATGTAAGGATGCATCAAAAGAATATAAGAGAGCCATGCCCCTTGTCATTTTTTATCTTTTCCTTTATTCCAACATACACTCTAAACTTGCAATGCACCCATAGAAGCTCTTAATCACACTATAATACATCATTTACTTATTACTGAAAACAAGCTAGAGGAATGAACAAGGACTTGCAGGGGATCGTTTGGAGAAATTGTAGGAAGAGGAGGCCATGAAAGGATTGAGAAAGGAATGTAAAAATATGGTTTTGAAGGTGTCACCTAGATATAAAACTAGGAAAGGAGGAGTCACCTTGGGATGGATTTGGCAACGCATTAGCATTAGGGATTGATAGTTGATAAAGAAAGTATGGCTACATAGGAGCCTTCATAGCAATTTTGGGACCACAAATCTGTAATTACGAATTTATAGTAGGAGAGTGTATGTCCTACAAAAGTTAATTGAATGCTAGGGGACGCAATCAATTTAAGCAGAAGAAAGGAAAGAATTAGTGCCAATGAGTATTGGAAGTGGGAATAATAGAGTTACCCACAAGGGAAGGGCCAAGAGAATAAGTGGAGATTATGCAAGAAGGCAAGAAGACCAGGAAAGAAAATGTAAGATTGTAGAAAAGAAAACATAGCATAGAGAATGTAACAACGAAAGTAAAAATGATTTAAAATCATAATAAATAGAGGTGTCATTTAGGAAAAAGAAAATGCAAGTGGTTTAGAAATAGCATAATAGGAGAAAGATAATTTGCAATAATCCATGCATGGCTGCCCCCATTAGATTAGCAAAGACCGAGGAGAAAGAGTGACACATTAGAGGTAAGAATGTGGAAACACACAAGCATAACATGAGTGGAAAGGTGGATAGTAAGAGCATGAAACAAATAAGTGCTTGACAAATGAAACATATGAGTCTTGGTATGAGATAGATAGAATAAATAACAACACGAGTAAGAGAAATAAACACCATTGAATAAGTAAAGTGAGCATAAGAAACATAGGATGCATTGGATTGAATTGGTGGAAGAACTAAGGTACTATAAAATGGTAGCGTATCATTCATCATAATAAGGCAAAGCATGTAAAGAGGGTGCTGGCAAGAAAAATGACTAGGGAAATAAAGAAAGACATGTAATTGAGGAAACGTGGCAAATAGAAAACATAAGAGGCATAAGTGATCTAATAAACAAAGTATAGGAAATGAGAGAACCACGTACATAGAATGAGCATAAGGAAAAATTTATAGAACAAATAAATTTGAAAGTGGGAGCTAGAGAGGATAATTGGAAAGAAGTTAATGTCACAAAGGCTTAAGGCACATGTGTAGCAACATGAAAATTTAAACCACAGAAAAGTAAGTAGATGGAATAAGAAATATGGTATATTGGGGAATATAAGAAATAAAGGAAATATAGGAAGTGTAATAGCATAAGAGAGAAAGCAAGAAAAATGTGTGTAGGGAAGTGAAATACCAAAAGTATGTTGTATCTAGCTGGTGGTTTACTTATTTGTAGTAGGGCTACCCAACACTGTAGCTATAATTCCCCTTCACTTTGGATAGGGATAGACTAATTTGGTCTATGCATTGTGTTGCTTTAGAGCTTTTATGGAAAATTACTTGCTTTACATAAATAGAACACAAAGGGATCTATGAGTGTTGGGTTAGTAATGGGAAGCTAGTTTTATTATGACTACCAAGATTGGTCATCCTCCTTGATACCCGTAAAACAATAAGCTGAAAAGAATAAGTAGGATAAAGAAGTGAGAGACAACAATTAGGATGGATTGCCATTTTTTATCTGGGTCAAAATAATTAACGGGGTAACACAAAGGGTAATAACAACATAAAGAAAATTCTACATGAGAATTAATAAAATACAAATGAAGTAGGAACAAAACAAACCTTAATTTTTTTTTGTTAATATGGAGGCACTAGAACCTTAGTGCTTCGCAACATCCCCAAAATACATAGATATAAGGAGAGATAGTAGAAGGAATATTAAATAAACATAGAGGAATTTGGGAACAAATAGAAGCATAGGACAACATGCATGACACAAGCATGTGGTCGTTTCTATAACATGGTGACATGCATTGATAGGGGTAGCATGAGTCATCCATATAGAGGAATAAGCCAAACCCTAAAGTATAAACATACAAGCAAGTAGAAGGTACACAAATAGTAGTAGTAATATTGGGAGTGTGTGATCCCCTAATTGCAGGTGTTTGTGGTGTGTTTAATATATGCACCTATCAAACTCTAGGAGGCTTGCTACTACGATTGTTTAGAGTTTACATTAATCATTGTTACATCATTTCCAGTAGTTGCTATTATGTGGAATTGCAGTTCAGAGTTTACATGAATATTGGATCCTCGTAGATTTTGTATTCACTCTTTAGTAAAATTGATTACAAAGGTTCATCTGAATGATATCTTTTTACAGATTGGTTTGGATGGACTTCGGATGTTGGACCCCAGTACTTTCAAAACATTGAGAATCTACCCGCTTGACACTATAACAAGATGGGAGGTATGATTATCCATACGCTCTTGTAGAATATAATAGATGGCTAATTATTTTTGTGTTTTTTAAATGGGAAATGTGTTTGGATGATTCAGACTGACACCTGTGTAGAAAATATATTGATCTAGCAGTTCTTTTGTCAGGTGACAGATCCCTCGGTGTATACATTCTGGGCAAAAAGTTCAGTTGATATTGAACCAAGGCGTATAAGGTTACAATCAAACCGCTATACTACAAGTACAATTCTTGATACAGTGGCTGCTGCTTGTGTTCAGGTGATATCCTAGTATTTCAATTTGATATTGCATGCTGGTTCCTATGTGTTCATTTAAGTATATTGTAAAAACGGCACATGGATTTTACCTTTCACTGCGCAAAATGAGACACTTATTCTTACTATATGGTTATTATAACAAAATTCTATGATTATTTAGAATTGTAATCTCAGGCTGATTTGTCATTTCATTCTCGCCAAATAATGTCTTTAAGTTCTCTTCTTTTGTAGAACTGCATATTGATCTCTTCTGAAATAGCATGCAAAGCAGATTGGAAATTAAGATGCCAATTATTATCTGAGTGGAGTCACTGTTGACTACCTTGAACAACAACTTTTCACAGTAGATTTCAACTAGCAAGTAGTGAAATTAAAGAACAATTACATAAAATCTATGAGGCGTTGTTACACTATTTGCTTACAACCACATAATCAAGTAATTTAACTTTACTCTCTTCTGAAATAGCATGTAAATCAGACTGAAAATTAAGAGTCCAGTTGTTATTTGTAAATGGAGATAATCTTGACTACCCTGGACAAGAAGTTTCATGCTACTGTAGATTCTAACTAGCAAGCAGTCAAATTAAAGAACAACTATATAAAATCTACGAGGCACTGTTACATAAGTTGCTTACAACTGACTAGTCAAATAATTTACTTAATGCAAGAACAGCAGAATAATCTCTTTTTAGTTCTCTGCAGAGCGCCTAAGTAACATCTACCCACCTCTATAATTGACATTCCTAGCTACCAATCCAACTTTATGTATTATAATCCAATTATCTTTTGAGGCTCTCTTTTTTATGTAGACCTATCTCAACGTCTTTTTAAAACATTGTCATGTGTTGGGTAGTAAAGCACCTACCAAAGGTGTACTTAGTCACAATTGACAATAAAATATAAAGTAATATGTTGAATAAATGAGAGATCATGTAACTGCATTAATATATGGATATTAGGAGCCTAACATGTATTTACTTCTCAAAAAGCTTTTACCTTGAAGTTATTAATGAAGCATGGAATGGCAATGCAATGAAGTAAAGTTAGTCAATCCCAAGTCAATCTTGAGGCCAAAATATTCATATAAAATTCTCAAGGGTATCTACTTTGATCATGTGCACATGAATGCCTTTGATAACTTGATACATAAGATTGTTTCTTGATGAAAAGCACAAGAACAATACTGAGAGGGGGAGGGGGTGAATCAGTATTGTAAAACAAAAAAAATTACAAAACAGACAATGAGCAGTGAATCAGTATTTAGAGACTTAAATTTAGACTCACTGTGTTACTCAGACTTAAGTAACACCCTTATAGTTTGAGCAGATTATACATTAGGTACAGAGTCATTAACATGCGAAGGACTTCACACAATATACATTTTATATCTTAGTACAAGTGCTGTCTCAAAGTAAGTACCAAGGTTCAGACTAGAAGCTGTATCCTTTGGAAAACAAATAACATTGGCCACAGCACTAGCAAGTAATCTCCTTCACCCGAAATGTCCAGAAAAAGGAAATTCACGCCTTATCACTTTTGATAAAACCTTCAGTTCAAAAAGACCCATACCCATTCTTTTTTCATACTTTTGTATCTGACTCTTCAATGACTATTACAACAGAAAAATCCTCAAAGCACAAGATAACTTTCACTCCCATACCACAAAGAAAATTATCGCTTCATTATCCACATCGAAACAACAGCTTCACCGTCCAAAAAATCATCGCACCCAGAAATTCACTCTAAAGATAATGATCATCCACGCATACAATAGCAATGCCAAATCTGACGTAACTCACAAAATCAAATCCTTCTACATCTTTGACCAATGCATCTCTTCAGTTTGAATGACACGTCTTCAGAATCAGTAATGATACACCCTGTGATCCTGTTGACAGAAAATCATTTACGGCATCATCTTAAAAAGTTCTGTGTCTTAGATTGCTCCCCAGATTCTCCACAAACTTCTAAAAAAAAGTCTCCTGTCCAACCATCAAACATTAAAAAAAAAGATAAAAAAAACTATTCTGCACTTATTCTTTTGAAAACGGTTCTCCCAGAAAACGGCAGACTACAAAAAACATGGTCTATCCAAACACTTAGCCATACACCATGAAAAACATTTTTTGCAAGATAATACATACTGAGAACACACTAATTCTGAGCAATCATAGAACACCTGAAAATGACTGCGACGAAGAATATCTTTTATTACAAAACGCAGTTCTTCTAAAAAAATGTTTTCAGCTGAGAAAGTTTTTAATGCAGCCACCAAACAATGACACTGCTAATGATATCATGCGACCAACTGAAAAATAAGGTTGCAGATGAAGAAGAAAACTACCCTCTGTACAAGGCATTATCCCTCAGAGTTCTGACACAACGCACAGGAGAGATGCACAGCAACTGACTACATCTGAAAGTCAACTGGCACCTGAACAACAAACACACCCTGACGCAGCATCCAGGAAATAAGCCACACAGGTGGCACAATCTGAACGTAAGAGAACTGGAGCATACTGTCTAACAAGAATTCACATGTGCCACAAATCGAACCAACGTATAGACAGCAGTGCCACAATACAGTAGACCGAACAATACAAAAGAAAATTGACATCAATGACACAATGTAACACTTGAAAGAGTCAAAAGTTGGTTGTTTTTCTTTGTAATGTGGATTTTATTAAACTGATTGTTGAAAAAACTGATATGCATGATTAGGATGGTGATATGTGTTGTCTTCAAAAATGCGTTTTTGTGATCCAAGATTAGTTTCAGAACAACAATTTATCATGTTAGGCATAGTATATACTATAGCAAGAATTGCTCAATGAGCCTCGAACTTGTTTTTTCATACTCCATTGTTTATGTGATTTTTTCTCTTTTGATAATGTGCATCACAGTTTCAGATTGTCTGATACTTTGAGTATGGCTTATGATCTAGGTTACGGAATCACTCATTTTTCGTCCCAATTTCAGGTATGGTATGTACTGGAATCAGGTACTGCTTAGAATTCTTGTGGATTTAAACAGGATTCATTTTTTTGAAGGTAAAAACATTTCGACTAATCTCCCACCGAATCTTGTCAAATCCACTGTCGATGTGGCGTTTCCAAGTAGATTCCGAGACGATCGAGCACAATTTTTTTTGTTTCATTTTTTGAATGAATGAAAACCCTAGATTTTGAAGTCAGACCATTTGTCAAGGACGAAACAACTTCATCTTTAGACGCAACGGCTATATATCGGGTTTGGTTTTTGATATCATACTCTTGTATGTGGCGTGAAAAATTGTTGAATGTTGGTGGCCCCTTTAAAATCTTGTTTTATAATGTCATTGGGTTCATGGTAGGTATGAGGTTTACCGTCAACTATTGAATTAGATGCAAGGAGTGAATAAAACAACACATTATCCGTTCAAATATTTTCTTTTTAAAGTTTAGATTGTAATTTTATAATTTAATTAAATAGTTTTAGTTTTTAATATTGTAATTTGTTAATTATAGTATTATTTTAATTCATTAATAGAATATAAAAATAATATACATAATTTAATTATGCTGAGAGGCATATTATGCTCACATATGGATGTAAAAACCTCCGTCAATAAAAACTAAAAGCATAAATTTGACATTCTCGTGACATTTAAATGCCTAAAATTAAGAATTCACAATCTGTCTTGCTTTAAAACTGACTTAAATATTCTCAATTGGATTGTTAACTAAGCCTTCCTCATTTTATAGCAACTTACACACAGAGCAATTAATAAATAACTTGATCTCATTACACCACTAATTTGCAGCTTATTATTTTTATTATCCAGATTTTTGTTTAAAATAATCAAATTAAAAATTTAGTAGTTTTCTAAGAAGTCGATATAATGCACGTGTCTGTTGAAGAATTTAATTTGTAGGACAAAATTTAAGTGGAGTCGTAAAGTTTTCAAACCATAAAAAAGGTGGTGGGGTGTTAGTTGAGGTAAATAGGAGTGGGAGATTAAATAAACTAAAAAGACAAACTGCCACATATACACATGCACCCAAATTTTGGGGGAAATAACAAAAGTCACAGTTGTTTGGGTTATTTTGTTTGGGTTAAGTAGAAACAAGTCGATGGACGCATTCAATCATATATCCAATTTCATTGTTTTTCTGTGCACTCAAAAAAACAAACAATTGGTGATAGGAAAAATAGAGAGATTTTAACAAAATTAGACATCAAGGAGAGAACAGAATGTAATCTAGCAGAGGAAATCTAGGTCTGTGCAAAAGGAAGTAGAGGCAAACGACTAGGATGGAGCATAAGCTTGCAGGGAAAATTTCTCCAGCTTTTAGCTAGAGTTTGACCCAAGTAAGTACCCATGCATTGTATTTCATTGAAATGCCTATTTCATAAACAGTGAGTTAATGAATCCACCACATTTATATTATCTGGGATTGGTTCTAAGCATACTTTTGGCATTAAGAATTCTTGCATTTAGTTTCTGCACATAAAATTCGATTGGGCCCAAACCATAGATTATCCATAGAAGCCACTATAGATAGGAAATGAAGTTTTAAACAATTGTTGTTTGTTCAAATGAAATAACCATTCCTTGTTGCCGATTTGAGTTTCTAGATGCCTGTCCATAACACTTAAAGCACACCCTTTTTCCATATTTTTATTTGATTGAAAATGGGGTTGAAAATTCATTCTTTGGGTGCTTGAAAAGTTGCTGCTGTTCTTTCTTTTGATGCGTGAGATGAGAAAGTTGTGAGAGGGCATAGATACATTTAATAGTTTTGCAGAGGCAAAACTTTGCTCATTTCTTGGGAGAACGGCTTTATACCCTTCAACCATTGATTGAAAGCTACTAAAACCAATTCAACAAACGCAAATTTGTCTTACATGCTGTAAAATGATGTCTCTTAGAGACAATCTGTCAATGGCTCCCACTGCGCCTTGTTTGGGCATCCACACTATGCTGATAAACTACCAACACTCTTCCAGAATAGAATTTGACCATATCTTTAATTGCATTTTGATTGATGCCCATGCATGATCATACCTCTTTCCAAGTACATTAATCCTAGTACAACTGACAAAGAATTTAGCTTTATACCAGCCGCTCTCTTGTATTGAAAGTTTTGAGAGCCTTATTCAACAATGCATTTTGTGCAAATCTTGCACATAACGCATCTTGCAAGCTGACATCTCTGAGTCATTCTGTCAGAAGTGTGGTGCTGTTTGTGCTTCCACTTTTTGCATTCATTTCTACTAGTGCATTTCTTGAAATTTCTTTTCCCTTTAAAATGGAAAAGGGCAATTCTACTGTATAATCTCAGCGGTTCGAGTGCTTGATTGACGGTACCTAATTCTGTTTTGGGCTTATATCTCTGATGACCTCAATAATATTTGTTCTCTCATTTTTTTTTCTTTTTTTCTTTTTTTCCTGGGGATATTGCCATTTGTTTATTGACCATACCGTCAAGTGTAGTTTCATTCATTCTGTGAGATAAGATCTATTTTAGCTCCAAGAAATTCCCTTTTCTTTTTGCCACTGATTTCTTTTGGGCGCACAAATTGTGGAGGATTCAATAGTTTGCAATGTTGAGGAGAACAGATCCAAATGCAAGTTCCAAATAATACGGTGGACATTTGGGTTTACATCCATTTTTGCAG
Organism: Cryptomeria japonica; assembly: GCF_030272615.1. Lineage (NCBI taxonomy): Eukaryota > Viridiplantae > Streptophyta > Pinopsida > Cupressales > Cupressaceae > Cryptomeria > Cryptomeria japonica. The sequence goes on along the minus strand of NC_081407.1, from coordinate 503,933,971 downwards.
AAATTGAAAAATTCTAGGACTCTCTTTCTGTAAGATTGTTTTATATTCTGTGTTGCTGGGATTTGTTTTGGAGACTTTGAAACTAACATTTATATTTGGATAAAGCTTGCTATATCAGTGATTAGAATAGCAAAATTTTGGCACCAATGCATCGCCTCCTCTCTCGGGTGAATGCACCTTATGTGCATTAATGAATATGCAAGGAAACAATTTAGATTATCATAACTAAATAATAGGCACAAAAAATGACTGGCTCTGATACCATAATAGAAATTTTAGGCATAATAGAAGCAACAAAAATTAAACTCAAGAGAATACGGTGCTTCCATACTATCTTTTCATTCAAAATCATTACATATTTATAGGATTCTTAAATCCTAATTTTAAGTAAACAACCTATAACAACTCTACTAAATATATGAGCTGATTTAACAACTCAACTTCCTACAACCAAGTACGTACAACTAATATACTAACCTACAAACCATGTGACTAATAATAATATCAAGTTGTTTCTCAACAACCTAATATTGATGACACTTATTTACAACACATATGTCAACACCCCCTAATTATTTTATGCTTAATTATTTATGCATCCTACATGATGCAATATTACTACCTATGTGAACACTAATTTCCAACACATCTTTTATTTGTGGCTAAGATATTTACTTATGTCAATGCAGTAGGGGTTCTATGTCACAGCAACAAATACAAAATTCATCTTTCTCATATATCCCACTATTTACTCTCTCATTCATCTTTAGATTTCATCACGTCTTCCATAGCATATATGGATTGTTTTTGTTTTGTGTAGGAATGAGCTTACTTCACTTTTTTTTACTTTCATCTTATCTATAATCCATATTATTTGCTTTTCTTTTTTTACTAAAAATAATGCTTTTCCTATTTTTTCAATTTTTTGTGTTCAAAATTTTATAAGGTTCAAAATTCTAGCTGTTTTGGAAATGGAAAGCGGTCCAGGGATGTTTCTTTGCTGTTTCCAAAATCATAAAAAATTGCAGAAACGTTTCCTGTTGGGGGGGGGATGTCAGAGGAAACTTTGGGGGACCGGGGACGGCCAGGGACTTCTCAGATGTCCCCCGACTGTGCCGGGGATGGCTGTCTATCCCCCCATTTTGCATTTATTTAAAAAAAACCACCCAGCTTTGAAACTAATCAAAGGTAATAATAGTACAAGCTTATCAGATTAGGATAACTGAAGAAAAGCTTTCATTCTGCCTGTGAGAAAAGCTTTTCAAATCTACTAAAAGTAACAGACCTTGACAGCAACATGCTTTTGCTTATTTTTTTTTTATCAGAAATAAGTGTTCAGTTTGAATCCCTCTAGGTAAGTCATACGTTTTTATTTTGATCTGCAATTTCTGCAGTTAAAATGGACGAAAGATCAGTCTTAGAGACAATTTCACTAACTAAATAATAAATAGCAATTATACGCTTACTTAATATGGACTATTTTATTTGTTGTCATAATATATGATAATTTATTAGAGAAAGACTGAAATGATAATGACCAGCTGAAAAGGAGCAGAGAGTAGTAAGACACAAAAGGAGGTACAATTCATGACAAATATCCAGCAAAGAAGCTACCAAAGAATATAGATAGGAGATATATCATTTTGTGGAAACTTGCAGCCTTTGGACATTTTGATATTCGTATAATTACATGCATATTGACAGTGATTCCAGATTCAATGAATTATATTTATGATATGAATTTCAACTCTCATTTCAAATCAATTGCTATGTATAATGTATATGATGATTGAATGAATGATTCTATATTTATCAATGTTACATTGTTATCGTATATTATATATTTTAAATTTTCCCTGTTTTTTTATATAGCTGCCCACTCTGCCGTCTACTCTGTCCTCAAAAACTGGCAAAAAATAAAATCCACTTGTAAACCTGTCTCCCCGTCCCTCTGTCCCGGAAACTCGGGGTAACATAGGTTTTTTCGTTTTGCCCCATCTTCTATTTAGGCCTAAGTAAGAATGCTCATTTCCTTTCTAACGTGTTTTATTTGGTGTTCGAAAATTTGAATTTTGTGGCAATGATTCATCGTCAAATTATCTTGCTCTCTTATTTCTTGCTGTGGTTCTCTTGTTCTATGCAAGTCCCTTGGCAAACTTTGCCTTATTCATGTAATTTTTTGCTCCACCAGATATGCATTTCTAGGTTAGATCTCCTTGTAAGTTTTTAAGCTACACTAATTTCATTGACCTTATTTTTGGTCCATCGTACATTTACTTTTCTATGTTTGTAGTGTAGTTGTTCTCTCTTGTCTTGCACTCTAAACTCATCTCTCCATCATCTCATGGCTTGTTGTCCACCATTCAATAGTGTAATCTTCCCTATGGAATAGATTCCTCTTATATCATCATAGTACAAATCATCCTCATCATCCCACACTTTTGAAGTCCACACAACAACCATTTTGGCCTTGAGGGAAGATGGGCAATGTGATATCCTCTCTCTGTCTTGATTTCTTCGTCCTCCAAGTTGAATGATATTATTGTTCACAAACCATTCCAAACTCAGCAATACTGAGTATTTTGATTAATGTGATAATTGTGTATCACCTCTTAACTCAAATTTTCATTTTTATGCACATAAACTCAACTTCCCGTGTTTGGTAATACTTCTATAGGAGATTGAGGCATGTCATTTGCTAGTTGAATATCAAAAGATGCTAATTGTAATTCAAGTTTTTCTAGTTGTTCCGAAGAACTTCATGGCAAAACATGTATATCTGCGCTCAGGTCAAGGTAGCCTCCTCTTTAATGAGTATGACCTTTTTCTAATGTCATGCAACTTGGAAGAAACTTATACATATTTGGGTTGCCTCTTTTCTATCTTTATTTGTAATTTGCAGCACAATCTTTTACATTTTTACTTTGTTTTGATATTTGCAAATTTGTTCTTGTTTCTCCAACAACTCATACTCTTCTATCATTCTACCCAACCTTTTCTCGGTTTTGATCTCCTATTGTTTAAAATTGCCTACCTTGTTGCTATCTTACCTCTATAGTTATACTACCAATGTGGGCTTCCATCACCTCTTAACTCAAATTTTCATTTTTATGCACATAAACTCAACTTCCCGTGTTTGGTAATACTTCTATAGGAGATTGAGGCATGTCATTTGCTAGTTGAATATCAAAAGATGCTAATTGTAATTCAAGTTTTTCTAGTTGTTCCGAAGAACTTCCTGGCAAAACATGTATATCTGCGCTCAGGTCAAGGTAGCCTCCTCTTTAATGAGTATGACCTTTTTCTAATGTCATGCAACTTGGAAGAAACTTATACATATTTGGGTTGCCTCTTTTCTATCTTTATTTGTAATTTGCAGCACAATCTTTTACATTTTTACTTTGTTTTGATATTTGCAAATTTGTTCTTGTTTCTCCAACAACTCATACTCTTCTATCATTCTACCCAACCTTTTCTCGGTTTTGATCTCCTATTGTTTAAAATTGCCTACCTTGTTGCTATCTTACCTCTATAGTTATACTACCAATGTGGGCTACCATCACCTCTTAACTCAAATTTTCATTTTTATGCACATAAACTCAACTTCCCGCGTTTGGTAATACTTCTATAGGAGATTGAGGCATGTCATTTGCTAGTTGAATATCAAAAGATGCTAATTGTAATTCAAGTTTTTCTAGTTGTTCCGAAGAACTTCATGGCAAAACATGTATATCTGCGCTCAGGTTAAGGTAGCCTCCTCTTTAATGAGTATGACCTTTTTCTAATGTCATGCAACTTGGAAGAAACTTATACATATTTGGGTTGCCTCTTTTCTATCTTTATTTGTAATTTGCAGCACAATCTTTTACATTTTTACTTTGTTTTGATATTTGCAAATTTGTTCTTGTTTCTCCAACAATTCATACTCTTCTATCATTCTACCCAACCTTTTCTTGGTTTTGATCTCCTATTGTTTAAAATTGCCTACCTTGTTGCTATCTTACCTCTATATTTATACTACCAATGTGGGCTACCCACTACTACGTTCTTGTGTATAGCATCTAGATGATAATCAGTTTCTAAGTTGCCGGTTCGGGTTTCTAAGTTGCCGGTTCGGGTTTGAAGAACCGGTACGACAAAAATTTGTAAAGGGGTTTGGGTTTGCTGGTATGAAAACATGTAAATTATATATATATGCAGCCTATAAGCATGAATTAAGATTAGCATGTCACATAGCATCATATAAACAACAAAACCAACATAAACTTGTAATCATAGCATCATGATCATACCATAAGAGCATCATATACATCAAGTTTAATTTTAAAATGACAAAACATTCAAGTATCATTGTTTCAACTTTCAACAATTTAAAGTTTAATCATCAAGTGGATTCTCTAATTCATCATCATCATTCTCCTCCTCCTCATCTTCCTCATCATTGACATTGACATTAGATGAACCAATTCCAATGCCACTCTCACTATAAGTTTGCTCGCTATTCAAATCATCAAATGCAACAAGATGAGAAGCGAAAGCATCCAAATCAGTATGCTCTTGCTCTATATCCCACATCTTCGTTTCCCCTTGCTTGTAGTCATGTTGCTTGTGTGAAATGAGCCAAGCTAATGTTTTAAAACTCACTTTTAGGGTTATATTTTAATTTTTTATGTGGTGGATTTCAAAAAAAATTAAATTTTGCAAAAAAAATACCATTTATGGGCCGTCAGACCATGGGTTCTACCTGGTTCGAACCAGGCTTGTGAATCACAGACCCTATCCAAACCACAGGCAGATCGGACCAGGACAGGACCGAACCAGTACCAGGGGTCTAGGGGGGCGAACCCTGCAACTTGGATCAGTTTTTTATGTGTCGTTTGCTTGTCTATTATACCTCTCTTATCATTGTGTTTGTATCCCTTCGGGTGCTTACCTTAAGGCAATATTGTTCTATCTCAATGTCTAGTGCAAATCTACTGAGTGTCCTTTTCTTTGGCAGCCCCACCAGTGGTTTACTCTAGTTTACTAAATATGGTACTTTAATTTTTACCTACTATTTTTTTTCTAGTTCTTGCATGTAATAACTTTGTTGTATGCATTTTGCAACAACACTTGTCTATGTTTTCTCTTCAAGGGTTGTATGCTAGAAGATCTTCTAAATTCTTCAACTCTAATTTTACCTTATAGAGTTGTGTTGTTGTGGGACACTCGAAAGAATTGTGGGATCTTTGAAGAAATGACATTGTCATGTCTTTTTTTTATCCCATTGTTTTCGACAATATGCCTTGAGTTTCCACATTTGAAGCATGTTGGCACTTTTGGGTAGCATTTTTCCCTTCCTTGACTCTAATATACTTATTTGTAGCCATTGTGATGCCCTCCATGGTATCTTCCATTAATGTTCTCCCCTCGTGAGTTGTTCTAACTTTGATCTGGATTTGTTTTATAGGGTGGTGTAGGCTTTGGTCGTGGCATTTTGATGTCGTTGTCTTGCCAATTATTTCCTTCAAAGCTTACATTCAATGTTTATTTTTTCCGTTTCAGTTCTGAGGATGCGTGGATGCCTTAGAAACATCATAAAACTAGTTATCCTAGGTGGCATTCTAGAAAACATGAGTCATCTCATTGAGTAAGTCAATCTCATGTTCATGCAAGCTCATGTTGCAACATTTTCTTGTGGAAGGCATGTTACTTGTTTGATTCTTTGAAGTATGTGCAACTTAATTATGGGTTCTTTATTATTCCAACAGGAAATGTTCCTAAGATAGTGGATGCTGTGTGGAAACCAGCCATCCTCACAATGCTTCAACCATATTATAAAAGGAAAGGTCCAAAATGAAAATAATGAACAGAAGGAAGCTTCCCTATCTCATTCTAACTCATTCTTACACGCCAAAATAATTTGCAGGCAAAGTTACATTATATCTTGTGCCTAGACACAAATGATTCATTGGTTATAGGAACCACGTGCAATATTTTAGTTATGCTCTTAGGAGGACATTTACATCAAAGCACAATTTGTAGATGTTGCATCATCCCCGTTTTTGTTGTTGGTGAAGTCATTCCATGTACCCCTTCATTGTTCCTCATTGTGATGGCCTAGTTGCCATTTCTAACATTATTCTAAAGTGCCCTTTTGTATAGCAAACAATACACCAAGTTTTAGGTTGCAGTAATTGCCACTTTCCACCTACCACAATGCATTGAGTGATGCGGGCCTCCCAATATTAAAATCTATTGCTTCAATGTAGGTCTTGTCAACTCTGCTTCATTCTTTTAACTCTTTTTTCATTAGGGAGTCATTTTCCTTCCAAGAAGAAGAATGATTTCCTTTGATGGTTTCTTTTCCACTGATGAGTATGATAGTGCTGCTTTTGTATCTATTAACGTTATTGGTTATGGTTCTCGGTTGATCAACCTAGGTGCATCATACCATGATTCCTCATAGTTAGTGGAGGGAAGGTGAAATTGTCTTTCATGGATGGTAGAGTGAGTACTTTCTTTGATGTTTTGCAAAAACGAGGTTTGGTGAGAAATTTGATTTTTGTCTCTAAGATGATTGATTATGGTGTACATGTTAAGTTTGATGAAAAAGAGTTCATTTCCTGTTGGTCAAATGTGAGGCATGTGCTTCTTTTCAGGTTAGGTTGGTTTAAGCTGAAAAAATAAATAAAGCACAGTTTCTCAGGCTCATTTGGGAATCGGTAAGCCTGTCCTGTAAATTCAGGAGGTTGGGAAGGTAGAAATAGGTGGGTTAGTTTTTAAAATGATTTAAGCAGAGTTCATGTCAGGTTCATCTGAATGTTGACAGGCTTTTCTTGGAAATATGCTATAATGCTGTTGGCATTTCCAGGTACATTTCCAAGAAGCTCCCAACATTTGTAGAGAAGTTGGCTACAGTTCCATGGTGAGTCAGCCCAGGATCAGAACTAGAAGTGGACAAGTATGGATATAGGAGTGGAGGAGGTGGTTGTGAAGAATCCTTTAATGCAAAATAAAAATAAAAGAAAGTTAATATGATTTTTTTTTACTTTGGATGGTTCCTTTAAAAAACAAAAATAGAAGCTTACAATAAGAATATTAAATAAGGAAATATAAACAGGCAGATGGAAGTCATGCATGAAGGCGATACCAACAGAAATAGTATTCTGAATGAATGCTGTTGGCATTTCCAGGTACATTTCCAAGAAGCTCCCAACATTTGTAGAGAAGTTGGCTACAGTTCCATGGTGAGTCAGCCCAGGATCAGAACTAGAAGTGGACAAGTATGGATATAGGAGTGGAGGAGGTGGTTGTGAAGAATCCTTTAATGCAAAATAAAAATAAAAGAAAGTTAATATGATTTTTTTTTTCTTTGGATGGTTCCTTTAAAAAAACAAAAATAGAAGCTTGCAATAAGAATAGTAAATAAGGAAATATAAACAGGCAGATGGAAGTCATGCATGAAGGTGATACCAACAGAAATAGTATTCTGAATGAATGCTGTTGGCATTTCCAGGTACATTTCCAAGAAGCTCCCAACATTTGTAGAGAAGTTGGCTACAGTTCCATGGTGAGTCAGCCCAGGATCAGAACTAGAAGTGGACAAGTATAGGAGTGGAGGAGGTGGTTGTGAAGAATCCTTTAATGCAAAATAAAAATAAAAGAAAGTTAATATGATTTTTTTTTTCTTTGGATGGTTCCTTTAAAAAAACAAAAATAGAAGCTTGCAATAAGAATAGTAAATAAGAAAATATAAACAGGCAGATGGAAGTCATGCATGAAGGCGATACCAACAGAAATAGCGTTCTGAATGATGCACCGTGCATGGAAGTTAGAAACAATTTAGTAACACACTTTGACAGGTTCTACAGGCTACTTAAAAAATATAGACATGTAAATAAGAGTAAAGATATTTTCAAACTGTATTCTCGTTGTAATAAACTTCAAAATCTTTTAATATGAGTGTGGCTGCGAATTTGTCAAGATATATCTTTCATTGAAAGATTTACTTCAGGTTAGAGGGATAATTACCTGAGACTTAGGGGGACATGCTCCAGGAAGGAATCAGTTACAAGATTTGAGCCAAGATATGCTCTCGCGATTAGGAAGACTGTTTGACAGGTAAAAACACAAAACAGAGACCTGATCTGCAACAAATGAAGCTCTGAACTAGAGATCTGGTAACTAAAAAGCTGCTGCTACACAGACAAAATCATCACAAGGTGTTGTATAGGATGACTGAGTAATAAAATGAGTAGCTGCTGGTTGTTTGAGGATGCTCTTAATGCTGCTGTTACAGAAACCATTAGACAGGACCAGGAGACCAGTTCCGGTGTTAAAATGTACAGCTGCCAGGCTTTGGATGGCGGCTGTTACTGAATAATAATCGGAATGCTTTTTGGGTACAATAATCTGAATCTGATTAAGAGAGACTGGATCTGCAAATCTGAAATTAGGACATAATCTCAAATTTAATGGTTGAAACTTCAGAAGAAATTTGAAGTTAAGAAATCAGAGGAAACTATCACACATGAAACTGCCACTTAGGCAATAGAAAAATACTTTTATACTGTAAAGACAGGGTCATTGAGACATGAAGGTCAATCATTATAGGCAGTTAGCAGGGATATACTCGATTTACTGTAATTATAGAAAAGTTGATAGAGAGGAAGATGCCTCACTTTTCTATCTATGTTCTAATATCTTATGAAGATATTTAACATATCTAACTCCCACCTTCCAGGCTTTTAATTGTTGAACACTGTTTTATTTTATTTCTATCATCTCGACAAATAATTTGTGATGAATTTAATATACTTACATGTTAATTAAAACAGATGTGGTCATCAAGACTCACAAACGACTTAAATCCTGGGTTGATTAGTAGAATTGAGCAATTTCCATCTTTTCATAGTTGCCTTTGTGATCCGCTGTTCCATATATGTGCTTAAATAGTTAAGGTGGAATGCTTTTGTTCTGAAACCATATTTAATGTTCCACTAGCAATACATTTCTGATGCTTCATAGCCAACACATTTTTCTGATGGCAGTATCATGTTAGGCAAGATGGTTTCTAGAGATAGCCACATAGATAAGTCATCAATTTAGATATTTTTGTTGTTATTATTGTGAATTTTGGTCATTACCATATTTAACATGTTTATAACCATTTACCACACATGTTGCTTGTTATTTTTATTTTTATTTTTATGATGGACCCTCTGTTTTTTCCTGACAGATTCGAGAAATGGCCGAGGACAAAAGTAATAGTCATGCTGACACAAATAAATTGTCAGAGCAGCTTACGGAGAGAAAGAAAGCGTCAATTGCAGAATGGATGATATTGAGAAAACCTGCAGAAGAAAAACAACATTGGGTTAGTTGCTACTGAAATTTTTTGATGCACATTGAACTCTCAAATTTTACAAGGTTACTCTTCCTTTTCGTTGAACTAACTCTCACATTATGCTAACTCAGAAAATTTCAGTTAAGAAAACCATCCTTGACATCCATAAGAAATTTCAAGCTGGCTGAATTAAAATTTAAGCCACAACAGAGTTGGGTTTGGATGTTTGTCTGCTAACAATTAATGCAATGTTATAAAGTAGAGGTATTATGGAAAATGTTATACTGTGGAAACCAAATTTTAATAATGTATATACAATAGTATGGAATCAAATAGCAAGTAAATGCTGAGCTCAGTTGTATTATGAGAATGTGATGCACAATCTACAATGGCTAGTTTTGAGGACAGCAGTGGTTGAGCCATCAAACCACACAAACCTTCATGGTACATGCCATTTTCACAGTTTTGTCACTATGTTTTCTGCAACACTGAGTCCTTATTATTTCTAACCAAATCTTCATTCTTCAGAAAATTGAAAATGAATCTTAAGGATATGACCAATCGAAAATGAGGGCAATGTAGTTTCTCCATGTTACATGAAGTCTTGGGACTTGTTCTTACTGTGGCTCTCACTCTTCTCAATTTTCACACTGAATTGATGAAGACATGGCTAATGGCTTTTGCTCTTGTTATTGCTCTTACTTTGGCTAACCTAATGCTGTTGCTCTTACTTTTTCTAACCTAATGGTCTCACTCTTGCAACCTTTATCACTTTTTTGACTGCTTAGGGTGTGGATGGGGCCGGTAAATCGTCAGGGTTAGGGTTATTGGCACAAACATCATTTTGCTTTGACATTTTAAGAAAATGCACATTTCGAGCTGAGTATCTTGGACAGTTTGGTGTTTCTGGTGCATTCAGAAGATGTGACTAAAGTCTTCTAATTGTCTCAGGGGGACATCTTGATGTCTCCTTCTAGTCCCCAAAATATGGCTACAGCTTGTGAACTTCCCTTCTTTGAGGGAGACATCCCCTGATAGTAGGTGGTGGTGGTGGCTTGGAGTCCCCATGTACAAAATTAGCTGGAAGAATGCTTGTGATTGTGTCAATTTGCTCCATGAATTTCTATGATTGCAATGTTGACTTGAAGGAAATTATGCACATCCTTGGAGCCACAAGGCAAGCCCTACAAAATTTGAGATTTTGAAAAGAGTCATTGAAGCTCTGGAACAATTTGGGTAATATGACAAGACAAGTTGCTACAATTAAGGAAAGTTCTCTACCTTGGTCCACAAAAAACTTAAAAAATGGCCTAAATTTAACTAGAGGGAAAATGATCTCAATTGATAAGGAAAACTAATTCAAATATCTTTGATTCCTGGTGCTCTAGTGAACAAAAATACCAAAGTGATAGAATCCTTTAAAAGTTCTAGTCCGGAAAAGAAGAATTGACCAAGTGTCATTGGGGCATCAAGAGGAAATCTGCTGTCATGTCCCCTTTTTCGGTTTAAATAATTAATAATATTTTTTAAGTTGGGACTGAGCACTTTTATTTTTAGGGCAACTAAAATAATAGAATTTTAATAAATTGAAAAATTAGTGGTTTTTTAGATACTTAAATATAAAAAGTATTTTCTTTAGCTGGAGGGAAAAAAATAAAATAAAAATAAAAATAAATGGAGGGCCTGAAAAAAGGCAACTATAAAAGGAGCACTTTTTCTCATTTCATTATCATTTACATTATCCGTTGCATCCATTTTTTAAATTTGTGCAGTTTGTTCAATCTAGGGCATCCAAGGACGAAAACTCTTGGTTTGTTTTGGGTTTGAGAAGATGAAAACCCTCTTGGATTACACATTTGGGATCATTCCATCTAGGAATCACAACTGTCCTGGTTTGTGGAGGATTTGAAAAGTTTCTCAATTTCCTACAGTGTTGCTATAATGTTTTATGCAAGCAAATATCATCATCTCGTTGGCAAAGCATAATTGAGGGATTATAGATTGATTTTTACATTTTTGGTGAATTTTTGAGCATCATATGGGTCTGGATCTGATTGTTTCAGTCAACTCTAGCTGAGCACTACATTGGGAGAGAGGAACTCAGTCATTCTGGGTATTAAGATCAGTCACATGAGCTGCTGGTTACATTATTTCAGTCATCCAGCATAAGAAACCAGCCTTGGAGTTGAGCGACTTGATTTTTTAGTAGGGTACCAATCAGATTTGGGTATTTTTCTGATGGAATTTAATTATTGATAGTGCCAACACAGCTCCATATTCAACACTGCCAACACCTCACAGCCAGTCAATTCACAGCTCTTATAACCTGGGTTGGGATAGCTAGCATAAAAAATATCCATCTGGGTGGTTGAAGCATACAGGTCAATTGTGTGCAGATCTATGAAGCATCGACAGTCAATTGCTTGCAAATCCGTGGAGTTTGTAAGTTGCTGGTTAATATTCCAGTTGCAGATTTGATTGATAACAAATTCTTTTATCTATATATATATGGGGCTGTATCTTTGTCTCGAAACAATCAAATATTTGTTTTACATTCAGCTGTTAAACTTCTCATGGAATCAGTAGATTATACATAACAATTGCTCTGGATATTGGTGATTGATATAAGCATACTGTAGCCATTCACATTTCTCAGATTTGCAAATTTACAAATTTCATGTGAAGAGTTTATGCCATTGGTCAGTTTTGTGTGGAGTAATTAGCAGATTGACCTTGGTTTCATTGTTTGTTCATAACTAGAAAACACAAAAAAATTCAAATAAAGCAAACCCTTGTTCAGGAATATTACATCTGCAAAGAGAAAATGCTTGACATATATTGAATCTCCCTGGCACCTTGAAGTTTAATGACCAAAATAAATCCTATTCAAGCTGTCGTCCCAAAAAGAAGAAATGTCCAAGTGCTATATGGACGTGTAAAGAATCTGCAAAGAATAAATGCTCAATACATGCTAAATCCTGTTGGAGCCCTGAATGTGGACGATCCTCTGGTTCCTACTAGGAGTCAAAGGTTCCTAGTCAAAATATGTGCATAGTCAAAACTTAAATGTCTCAGGTCCATGATTCTTCCCAGTGCCTTGGTTTGAGATGCTATAGTACTTTGAAAAATTAATTATAGAAAGGTGTAAGGAATAAGTATAAGAACTGTAAGTGAAACTTTGCCACACTATGTAAAGTTTACACTAATAAACATTAAAAACATGAAATTGATTGCACTGAAAATTTGAAATTTGAACTATAAGAATGGTGGGCAGAGTTTTGGAACTTTGGGAGCAAAGTGCAAACCAGGAATAAGTATTAGAATTCCAAATGAAACTTTGGCATACTAAGTGAAGTTTAAAGTTTTAAACTAATAAACATAAAAAACATGGAAATGATTGCATAAACAATGGCTTTGACTATGAATATGCAGAGATTTGCAACAAGGAATATGCATTATGTATATTTTTATGATCATGATTCATCATTGGCCTATTACTTGATGGGGGTTTGGGGGCAACACCAAAACCAGATATAGGTCTAAAGTTCGGGGGACACAGAGAGTGAGATAGAGAGAGTGAGAGAATGCTGATAGGAGCTTGCTGTTTACTGAAATTTGATTAAGTTTGAAAACATATAGATCTTCTAAAACTTAGAATTCACATTATAACCCTTAGAGATCTGAAACCACTCTCAAACATCCTGCCAACATATACATGAAATATAACTTAAAAGTATAAGAAAGGACTTATACTTGAAGAACAGATTTTTTTTCCACAAATGTTGGGTACGGTTTAACGTTAACCAGTCAATGCCATCATTGACTTGAAGTAGCAATAATATCATTACATAGGATGCCAAAGAATATCTAGGCATTACAACATGAGCACACTCTTGATGATGAAGAAAGGTGAAATCTTTCTCACAATAAGTCAAAAATAATATCATTGCATCCAACAACACAGAATTTTGTAGGCCTCACAATAGAAGCACACCCTCAGGCATTGTTTTCTAGGTTGAATTCAATAGGGACAAGAGCTCATGGTAACTTGCTAGTGCACATCGATTATATAGCATATAAATGTGAATTTGTGTACTTTTGCTTGGTAGGGCATATTTGTATAATTGAATTGCTACTCATAGAGCTGAGCCACAAATACAGGTTTGTTATGGACAATGGTACCCTCTTTTATGGTATGGAGCCCCCTTTGAAGACCAATATTCCAATGCTATCTATGAAGTAATGTTGAAAGCTTGAGATGTCATCATTCTCCCAAACTAATCCTGCAATTAAGAGGGCTGTTTGGAAGTGATAATTCTAGTCTCTGACCTCTTTAAAACATCTTATTGATATAGGGAATATTTGGTTAGTTTTTAAATTTTTAATCACTATATGGTTTGATTTTCCTTGCACCAAAGAAAGTATATTTCATGGCCCCTCTACTTTGGCTATCATGCAATCATAAAGATTACTATAAAATAGGTATCCTCTACCTTGCATTTTTATGGACCAGCTCTGAGGTGTACGGTACTTATTGAAGCTTTATCTTGAGTTTGGCCGTCAACAAATACTATTCAATTTGAAAGGCATCTGGAAAGCTGCTCTCAAGATTAAGGATGGTTTGCATGAGTGGTTGGGTATGCCTTCCAGTTTGATGTAACACAACTTTGATCTTCATGCGGCCCTTGAACACAAGACTTGGGAGTGTCTTTGATGACATCCCCATCTTAAACAAGATTTGGTGGACCTTTGATCATTATGGGGCCCTTGAACACAAGACTTGGAATTGTCTTTGATAACATCCTCATCTTCAACAATACTTGGAGAGAGAAAATTGCACGAGTTGAGAATGTTTTTGATACAATTTCCATGCACAATTTACAATCCAATGTTGTCAAGGACAACAGGCTGGCGATTTCTGTTTGAAGGACAAGTTTGTCTACAAGCTTGGCCAGATTAATAAGATTAAGTTTCTTTCTGACAATGAGTGGGAATAAAAACTCACAGGTGTCACAAACTCGAATTTTTGGGTATAAATTTTTTACGCAAACAGATTAATAAAAGCTTCATATGCAATGGATGTACAATGCTCTAAAAAACATGCAGTATGATAGAAATGTGCCTCCACTCTTGAAAGATAGCAAAGAATTATTTTAGGCAAAAAGAACTAAAACTTCTTAACATGCATCTATTCTTAGCAGTCAGCCAAACAACAGAGTGTTAAAGAAGACATGAACTCTGGTTAGAAGAGGATTTTGGTTTGTGAGACTTAGAGAAGGGTATGCTTTAGCTGTAGGATTTGTTAATAGTCATTTTGGCATGTGTTTTTCTGGGTTCTTTGTCAGTCTCTTAATTTGGTTTGCAGGGTTTCCAAGTCAGCATTCATAGCCTTCTGAGCCAGAAGTCAGTGGATTGCAATTTCTTGGGCTCCACGTCCTTCTAAAAATTCTTGTGGCTAAATTGCCCCTTTATTGTTAAAGTTGTAATATGTTGTCTGTTGAGTTCTTTTTGTACTCAGAGCTCCTTTTAATGTTCTTTTGCCTCAGAGTTTGTACCTTTTTACAAGCTAAACTGGATGATTAGATTTGATTCTGCAAAATATTTTATGTGATTGTGTGAATTTAGTGACACAGTACTTGTTCCTTTCCTTATTGAAAAATAAATTGAATGAATGATTCAATAATCGGATAATGTATTCAACAATATACAAGCATATATATAGAGATTACAAGGTGACATTCTAAATTAAGAACAAGTCGTTTAAAGTGAATTACTAAAAAGCTAAACGCTAAATAAAGCTTAAAAGCTAATTAACTAAAAAGAAAAAGCTAAACGCTAAATAAAGCTTAAAAGCTAATTAACTAAAAAGAAAAAGCTAAACGCTAAATAAAGCTTAAAAGTTAATTAACTAAAAAGCTAAATGACCATTAAACAAGGAACTAAATATAGGTGACTAAAATATAATTAAATATTCTAATACCCTCCCTTAATGGTCATTCTATCTACTAACTACCCTACAGAAGACACTGCAAGTCTTTTGATCACAAACAAAAAGAACACTCTGCTGCGGTGGAGACCCTCTTTGGATCTAAAAAGTGTTAATGACCAAGAATACCGGAATCCATCCAACCTGATGTTGGGTAACCGAACTGAAATTTCAAACCATGATTTTGAGGAAAAAACAGCAAACCCTCCAAAACTGAAGATACAAATCATCATTTTTTGTGGAAAAAATGGTAAAAAACCCTGAAACGTCGCATGGTAAAACCCCAAGCGTCATGCAGCAAGACACCGGACATCACATGGCAAAACAAGAAACATCATGCGGGAAAACACCAGACAACATCACGTGGTAAAATACCAGACATCACGTGGTAAAACCCTGATTTTTGAGAAAAAAATTCAAGCAAAACCCTCCCATGAATTTTAATGGCGAAAAATAAAAAAACCCACACAAACTTTGCAGATGACAGATAATAATTTTTAAGGAAAAAATTCTAAACCCTATGAAAAATTTTTGAGGAAAAAAATGTGAAAACCCTGAGACCTGTAGGACGAGGTTTGGCCTAAATCAATCTGATCAAGGCAACGATATTCAGATATCGTGATCATGCACTGTTTCCAGGCGTTGTGGCAATTGTTGAACTTCTGTCTGTGTTCCAACATGATGCTGGTCAAAGATGCCATCACGGAAACAGAATAGAAGCAGCTGCTGAAAAAACTGAAACCTTTGGAGGATAATTCTGGCACGAATTTCGAGGTTTGGATGAATCAGTATTGGAGAATTTAAAAACCTCTAACAAAACTTGAACCTACTTGAAAAGTAAATATATGAATGCAAGCTAAGCACACAGACAGACACATAAATTTTCTCGTGGAAAACCCTTTCGGGTAAAAAACCACGGCACAATAATCTCTTCAATATCTTAAAGTGGGCACCACCCCAGATTACAAAAACATCAGAAGGGCACCAACCCTTTACTCATCACCAACTGAGAATGGTAACCATACAGACACTTTTGAGAGCACCAACTCTCTTACAAAAGGATATTTTATAAAAAAAATTGGCTCAGCATTTTTTCTGTCCCTGCATCTCTCTGTTGTATGTTCTGCTATTAAGAACTCAACACACAGTAGTACTGCACCATCAAAATAAGCTCATCGAACTGATTATCACACTGATAACATACACAGGGCTGAAGACTAAGAATTGTCCTTCAAATTAGCAGATATATCTCTGTTGTAATCTTGTGGTCACTAAGATTATACTGTAAAATGCTACGACCCTATTTATAAAAATTCATCAACACACTTTTTTTCACACCTTTTCGGCAATAACTTCATCTCAACTTGATATCACATTTTAAAAAATTTCGCACCGAATAGAAGAATGATGGTCAAATAATTGTTTCACCACCACTTTTATAGGACATAATGAAGCCGTTTTTTTTTAAAATTTCAAGGCCCCGTGCCTTTCAGAAATTCGAGAGGTTAGCATTTAGACAGGCCCGATTTTCTTTCTAGGAAATAGATGACTTCAGAAAATGGAGTTACGACCCAGCCACAACGCCTGTCTGCAAAAACATTGATTGCACACGATGGTTCAAAGAATCTGACCATTGCATTAAGAAGAAAAAAGACGCAAGACATGACCACGCCCAGCTAGATCCAAATACACACGCCTGTTCCACTATTATTTCATAAGTTGTGACATTTAATTCTGCCGCCATAAGGAAGCACGTCTAGCTTATAAAATCACGTACAGGCATAAGGAAGCCCAAATATTTTCATGCACAGGCAGACACACAACATCAGATAGAGTGAATAATAAATAATTGCTAGCCGTCAGACTTTTATTTTTTAACGCACCACAGAGTGAATTATTCGGAGCTTTAATCTTCAAATTCTGACAGCAGCAGGAACCACGACTCCAAAAATAGCTCCACTTAGCTAATAAAAGTCGCACACACACAGAAGTATTTCCGTTTCAAAATAAAACTGCTCCAGCTCGGATTCCAGACAAAATATTAAAAATCGGCTTAGCCGATATTGTTATTTTTAGTACTTTCAGATTAAATAAAACTCAGAAATTTAGAATTAGGTTAATTAATTTATTGTTTTCTATACTTTTAAGCATAATAAGGGAAATGAAATGCTAAAGACAATGCACAGTTACCCTGGGAAAACCTCCTAGGAGGAAAAACCCAGCCAAAGGATCCTCAGATCTGATTTATGATTTAGAATTCAACTGAACATTACACACTTATCTGGAGTTGCAGTCACCATGTGAAAGAGATGAAATACTCTTCAATCAGCTTGCAGTCCTCCTCATCTAATCACAGTTCATTAAAGAAGTCTTCTATGTTTTGGAGATGGTCTGCTGCCTCTTGTGGAGTTCGCTGTCTACTGTTTGGGATCTGCTACTGTTTGGTTTAGTTCGCTCTCCAATTTGGATCTTCTCCCTCTCGGTCTGCTGCCTCTTGTGGAGTTCGCTGTCTACTGTTTGGTTTAGTTCGCTCTCCAATTTGGATCTTCTGCAACTTAATGAAGTTCGCTGTAGAGGAGTTTGCTATTCCAAATGCCTTTGTATCAATTCGCTCTTTACAGAATATAATTTCATTAGCTTAAAGAACTTGGTTGTGATAATGAGAAGTATGCGCTGCATTTATAGGAGACATATAGCTTCTCAAACATGTCGGCCTCCTTTACCATTAAACAATTAATTATTAATTTCCTTTTAATTGATGGAGCCGACCCTATCAAGGAGGCATGTGAGTTGAGTGAAGCATGGAAGTCTCTTTAGGTGAGGGCCGAGAGGTATTGGGCCTGGCCCTATAAAGGGGGGGGGGCTGATTCCAATGTTGCCCAAGGCAATTGGAATCCGCCAGCCCTAATTACAAACAACAGATATGACAAAAAAAATATTCGATGAAGCTTGAACCAGAAATATTAAATATTCAAACCAAAAAGGTGGGGCGCCTGGAATCTTCTAACAAAAAATTGATGAGGTGGCAAACTTGTTGACTTGACAAGTAGGATGACAAAGCAGATGACATGAAGACAATCAGGACACAAGCAAGCTGCTGAAGAAAGTACACAGCCAGCTGAAGCTGGTTAAGCTGCTCAAGCAGCTCAACATTGACATCAATGACTAAAACTTAAACAATATGCTCTTTCGAAGGAATCTATTTAAAACATAGCCTTTTCTTCTGTAATGCTAAGAAGCAATCTGAAAATAAATTTGAATATAAGCAATGGATGTCGCAAGAGTTGAATC
Source organism: Cryptomeria japonica (assembly GCF_030272615.1). Taxonomy (NCBI): domain Eukaryota; kingdom Viridiplantae; phylum Streptophyta; class Pinopsida; order Cupressales; family Cupressaceae; genus Cryptomeria; species Cryptomeria japonica. Next base: position 503,915,366 of record NC_081407.1, on the reverse strand, counting down.
CATTGTGTACATAGCTTCCAGATTCAGAGCCAAGACGGGTTTCTTCCCCATTGAAGCTACCATAGAACCTAGGGATCTCATTCTTGGTAATGAATCTGACACCATTCTGCAGTTCTTGATTTGCTGCTCTTTTTGAATTTGAAATGATCTCATCATTACTTGCATTGATTTGTCTGGTTCTCAGCTTGATTAGCCAAATATTAGTCAAAGTCACTAGCCTGGTTGGCAAGAATCTGCTTTCAAAGATTGGTATTTAAGACCCTCGCTACAATTCCTCAGTTGCTTTATTTTTAAGATGCATTGTGAACTGAATCAGTGGTGCTTCAACAGTATATAGGCTTTATTTGTGCCATTATGAGCTACAATGCAATGGTCAAAATGATCTGGTGTCGATGCAGTAATCTTCTGGTTTGTGACCCTATGTTGTCTTTTATTTTTGAGAGCATTCCCCATCATCCCCATGTTGGTGGATGAAATTCATCAAGTGTGCACGATATAATGGTCGATTAATTCAAAGAAATCTAAATTTTATACGTTTTTTCAAAGTGTAAAAAACAATGTCAGAAGCAAAGCACATTATTGAAAAATCTTTAGCCAAGGGATCATTACCTTTGGCTAAATGATATCTCTTAACTGAAAGTGGGGAGGTTCAACACCTACATAGATGCGTTACGGAAATTTGTATAAATTGCTAAGTTGGGACAACTTTCTCCATTACCGGCAGAGGGAAAAGGCTTTCTTGAACACTTATATTGTCTGATGGTCTGGGTCATTTAAGTGGAAGCTTTGGCAGAAAAAAACTGGAGTGCCAGAGCTGGAACCTTTTTTAGGAAATTTAAATCCCAATATAGCTTAAACAAAAATAGTTAAATTATATCCTCTTATTGCTAAAAAGTGATCTGAAAATAAACTTATTTCTGAGCATTGATTTTGATTCAGGATCTGGAGTTTGGCTTGAAGCTTGGTGTGAAGCTGAGCATATTGTTGGACTGGTTGAGATAGATGTTGCAAGAATTGAAGCCGCACGATAGAAAACAGCATATTCTTCAGAAAGAAAGCTCGGCTCTTGTCAGACGTTCCATGAAGATCCTTCAAGAGATCCCAGATCTCTTGTGCTGTTTTACCTGAAGGCACTTGAGGGAGTTGATCATCTGTGACTGAGAGTTTGATAAGCATGACTGCCTCTCGATTCTTCACATCATGTTTGTCTTGATCATCACCTACTATTTTAGGACAAGACTCCTTGCCCAAAACAAGCTGATCAAGGCAACGATACTAAAAAATGGTAAGCATGCACTGTTTCCAGGTGTTGTAGTTGCGGCTGTTGAGCTTCTGATTGTGTTCAAACATGATGTTGGTTAAAGATGCTATCACGGAAATCGAGGTTGAACGAGGTCAACCGAGTGAAAGCAAGAGATAGAAGAATCTGATTAAAAAATCAGAATAGAAGCAACTGCACAAAAAAATTGAAATCTTGGAGGGGAATGCTGGCACGAATCCCAATGCGTGAATTTCGAGGTTTGGGAGACACCCAAAAATTAAAATTTTCTACAAACTTGAAACCTGAAATTTTTCCTGAAAATAATTAGAAAATAATAATAATTTGCAAAAAATAAATACCTTTGTTTTTTGTAGAAAAAACAGAAAAAAATAAATAGATGACTTTTTTATTAAAAAAAAACGTAAAAAAAAAAAGGTAAAAACCCTTGGCACGATTTTGCTGTGCGGGCAGAATGGGAAATCGTGCAAAAGAACCAGAAACCCTAGCTGGCGGAAAACACAAAACCACGATTTTTTGTTGTGCAGGGAAATCGTGAAAAGGCTGCAAAAACACGACAAATCCGCAGGTTAGCAAATGAAAATTCCCACTGCCATCACCGCCAAAAAAACACGAAATCACAGAAGCATGCAGAAGAAAATCGCATCCAAGGAAGCCGCGATATGGGTCAGAAAAATTGCGAAAAAATCGCGTCGCGGAAGCAAATTGTTGAAGCCAAAAACCGCGCCAAAGTCCCATAGAAATTTTGCAAGCAAAAACTTAGGTTTTTAAACCATGAAAGTCGCGGAATGAAAATATCATGATTTTTGGAAGGAAAAAAAACGCTGCCAATCAATAAAATCCGCCTACAAAATTTTCTAGAAAAAAATCGCGTGCCTCAACATGAAAACCCTAGCAGCGCCCTCAGAAACACATGTCATGTTTTTTTTGTGAAAAGACAAAACCCTAGAAAATCCTAGAACCTGCAAAAAAATTGCCCAGAAAAGAGAAAAAGAACCTGTTTTCTTAAAAAAAAACAGACAAAGAAATCTCTTCAATAAAAACTTCGAAAAATTTTAATAACAAAAACTTTTGAAATTTTTTTAATTTCCATGGTTTGATACCATGAAAAATAATTGAATGAATAATTCAATAATCGGATAATTACATTGAACGATATACACACATATATAAAGAGGTTACAAGACGATGTTACACGTATATAAAGAGGTTACAAGACGATGTTCTATAAAAAGAACTAATCGTTAAAGTAAAAGACTAAAGAGCTAAACGCTAAATTAAGCGTAAAAGCTAAATTAAGCTTAAAAGCTAATTACATAAAAAAAGTAAATGACCATTAAACAAGGAACTAAAAATAGGTGACTAACATAGAATTAAATATTCTAATATTTCCCATTGGGTGATTTGATAATTAAGGTCATCTTATAAGTGAACATCAATGCTTGATTTGATAATTTTGCCACCAATCCAGGACAACCATATTTATATGTATTTCAGAAGTTTGAATCTTGTTAGAATAAATTGTGCCAAGTTGAATCTGAAATATGATTCATATTAGAATATTTAATTATATTTTAGTCACCTATATTTAGTTCCTTGTTTAATGGTCATTTAGTTTTTTATTTTATTAGCTTTTAAGCTTTATTTAGTATTTAGCTTTTTAGTCATTCACTTTAACGATTTGTTCTTTTTATAGAACATTGTCTTGTAAACTCTTTATATACGTTTGTATATCGTTCAAATAATCTATCCAATTATTTTTCATGGTACGAGAGCATGAAAATTAAAAATATTCAAAAGTTTTTGTTTTTGTTTTTATTAGGTAAGTGCTACCATAAGGGGGTAGCTCCCAATTACATTAAAACACAGGAGCCGTTACAATAAAAAGGCCCGCAATCCAAACACAAAGATGCATATCTAGATTCTATTCATGCTGAAGCATATACGCGTAAACCACTCCCAAGTTGGTGCCAATGTTAAGCATCCTTTCCTTTCCGCCTTCAGACAACCAATAGTCTCTCTGTGGGTTGTCTGACAGTAAGCATTGTGTCCTATAATACTTTATATACCAGGATTTGCCATGGATATGACTATTTTTGGCCTTGTTCCAGTCCTTTCCTGAGTGATGAGCATCATAAGACCCGTCCACCTGTTCGGGTTTGAATCATCGATTACCTCAAGATCCTGATTCATTGCATAATTCGCAACACAATCCGTCGCCATTTTTCCTTAACGATATGTGTGACTAATAGTGTAACTGTTTAGTCTACTGAGCAAACCTCCAATGGGATCAATCCACTTACACAAATGTCAGTTCAGAGTTGACCCCACTGTAATTGGATTTATGCATAAGAGGGAGTCCCCTTCTAGCTTCAGGCACAATCAATGTCTAGCTTCAGGCACAATCAATGCCTAGCTTCCATTTCTGCTTCGTTGTTTGTACATTCCCTTAAATGCTTAGAGGCACCCCAAATGAAATTTCCTTCCGAATCCCTGATGATGCACTTGGCACTGCCCATCCTTGGGTTACCTTTGGCGGCGCCATCAAAGTTTAACTTCCACCTGAATGCTTTCGGGTACTGCCCCATCGAACCTTAGCCCGATTGATCTTACATTTACATGGGGCGGGAATAAAAGCTTTAGTTGAGGCCATTTCAATTGCATCTCACAATCCCCATTAGTAAATATCGAACTTCGTTTGATGGATGTTCTGTTGTTTGCCAGTTCTATGATTGCATCTTGGATGGTTCGAATCAGTTGCTCTTGTGTCATAGCCTAGTCTTTGAATATTCGCCTATTTTGTTCCTTCCAGATGTGCCAGATTACCATCGAGGGGGTAGAGATCCAAATACTTGACCAGTAATTCTTTTTCCCTTTGAAAGGCCAGCTTATTAGAAAGTCTTTAATGCTATTCTGTCTTGGGCTTGGCCAATGAATTTCTTCTTGAAGCCAATTCCAACATGCCACAACCACTTTGCACGACATGAATAGATGGTCTATATTCTCCTCTTCACGTTCACATAAAACACATCGTGACGGACCTTGGATTCCAATTCGTTTTAATCTATCAGTAGTGAGGCATCTGTAATGAAGAACTACCCACAGAAACGCACCAGCCTTTGGTAACACCAATTTGTGCCAGCATAGAGAGCTGAACCAGTCCTTTCTGTCTTCTTGGGCCGCTTGGATCGCATATCCGAGCCTTGCAGAATATTCATCGCTCTTGGCTCCGCACCATACAATTGTATCTTGGCAATTGGAGATCTGACATGACCTTTTGACCAATTCAGCCTTTAGAACAACAATTTTATCTGGTGGTATCTAAAAGTCAGAGACATCTTGCCAAACATATTCACAACCTGTGTGAAAGTTTTTTTTTTAAAAAAAAATTTCGAAAGGTTTTTTAAGAGATTTTTTCTTGTCTCTTTTCTGGGTGAAATTTTTTACGGGCTAGGGTTTGTTTTGCAGGGTTCACGTTATTTATGCAGGTCCGAGATTCGGCACCAAAGTTTTTCTTTTCTGCATCCCTGCGACCTCTGCAACTTTATTCCGACCGTGATTTTTATTGGCGGGAGCTGCGACATCAATTTTAATCCGCGATTTTCGGTTTTAGGCAAAACGCGACATGATCTTTTCGCGATTTTTAGCGGCGCCACGATTTTTTTTTCACAACTTGTGACACGCTTTGCCCTTTTCGCGATATTCACGGATCTATGTTTCCGCGTTGCCGAATTTTCGTGGTCAAAGATTTTTTTGGCAGAGATTTTGTGAGCGAGGGAGATTTATACTGCGACTTTTTATTGGCGGGAGCTGCGACATCAATTTTAATCCGCGATTTTCGGTTTTAGGCAAAACGCGACATGATCTTTTCGCGATTTTTAGCGGCGCCACAATTTTTTTTTCACAACTTGTGACACGCTTTGCCCTTTTCGCGATATTCACGGATCTATGTTTCCGCGTTGCCGAATTTTCGTGGTCAAAGTTTTTTTTGGCAGAGATTTTGTGAGCGAGGGAGATTTATACTGCGACTTTTGAAGATCTCAGATTTTTGCAGACTTTTTCAGTGCACGATTTTCCCAAAATTGCGATTTTCTAGGCCTTCTTCTGCGTCGCAGTGACTGTCGTGGGTTGTTTCCCTCTGCTATCTTTGTTCTTTTTTTTTCACGATTTTTTTATTTTGTCTTTTTCCGTTTTCTAAGTTTCCTTCTGCAGGTTATTATTTTTCTGATTATTTTTCAGAAAAATTACAGATATTAAATTTGTAGAAAATTTCAGTTTTTGGATTTTTCAGCAAACCTCGAAATTCGAGCATTGGGATTCATGCCTTGAATTCCACTCCAGGGTTTCATATTCATTTTGCAGTTGCTTCTATTCTGATTTTTTAATGAGATTCTTCTGTCTCTTGGTTTCACTCGGTTGACTTCACTCAACCTCAGTTTCCATGATGGCATCTTTGACCAATATCATGTTGTAACACAGTCAAAAGTTCAATGGCCGCAACTATAACACCTGGAAACAACACATGCTTACCATTTTTGAGTATCGTTGCTTTGATCAAATTGTTTGGGCAAGGAATCTTGTCCTACAACAGCAAGTGACGATCAAGACAAACATGATGCAAAGAATCGAGAGGCTGTCATGCTTATCAAACTCTCAGTCACAGATTATCAACTCCCTCAGGTGCCTTAAGGTAAAGCAGCTCAAGAGATTTAGGATCTCTTGAAGAACCTTCATGAAACGTCCGAGCTGAGTTTTCTTTATGAAGAATATGCTGTTTTCTATCATGATGGATGATAAGTCATCTATCCAAGCAGATCTTACAAAGATCAAGGACATCCGTGACCAGTTGGAAGCTATAGGCCGAACCGTGGTGGAAGAGGATATGGTAGTGATCACACTGAAAAGCCTTCCCAGATCCTACGAGCACTTTGGAAGTAGCCCTAGTTGATCCATTGAACAAGCCTTCACAACCACAGCTTCGAATAAGAACAAGAGTCAAGCTCTGTCCTTCCAGCAGAAAGGACAAGGTCAAGGTCAACCTCAACAATCTTCGAAGAAGAAGAGCTTACAGTGTAACTACTGTCATATGTTTGGCCATTTGGTGAAAGATTGTAGGAAATTGATAGCATCCCGACAATCCAAACAAGGACGGTCCAAGCAGAAAGCCAATTCTGCTACGCATCTTGATTAGAAGGAATCCGCCTTCTATGCGTTCATGGCCCAAACCCCATCTAATGATGTTCAATCATCAGCTTGGTACATTGACTCTGGAGCCTCTAGACATTTCACATATCGTCGGGATTCGTTTACAGAGTACATGCCTTTCATTGATTTAGTGATCTTTGGTGGAGGTGAAGAGTATATTGTTGTTGGCAAGGGCAACATTCAGATTTCATTTGGTGGGAGGGATTTGATATTCCTCAATGTATACTTTGTACCTAGTATGAAGCTCAATCTACTGTCAGTCAGTCAGATTATGGAGCATTCTCCACAGTTGGATGTCGTCTTCGGGTTGCACAAGTGCAACATTGTTGACAGGGAGACTCGCACTACAATTGCAGTTGGCATTGAGGATCATGGTCTTTATAGACTTGTTGATTCTAGTGGTTCTTAGGAGTTCGCCATGGCAGCTAGGAGTACTTTGATCAACACTCTTTGGCATCAACGATATGGGCACCTGAATGTCCACTAGCTCTCTCAGTTGGTTCGAGAGGATCTAGTTGTAGGATTACTTGAGATTCAAACTCAGAATCATGGAGTTTGTGGAGCGTGTCAAGTTGGAAAGCAGCATTGAACTCCATTTTCAAATGGAGACGTTTGGGGAGCATCCAAGGTCTTGCAGCTCATTCATGCGGACATTTGTGGTCCCATGAACACTCCATCAGTCACTGGATGCAGGTATTTTCTATTATTTGTTGATGATTTCAGTAGACGCATGTGGGTGTATTTTCTTAAGCATAAATTAGAGGTGTTTAACATGTGTCAGAAGTTTCAAGCCTTAGTGGAAAAAGAGTTTGGCTGTCACATAGTCACTCTTCGGTCCGATAATGGAGGGGAATTTTGTTCTACAGAGTTCACCAACTTCTGTGCATCACATGGCATTAAGCATCAACTTACCACACCTTACACCCCTCAGCAGAACGGTGTTGTTGAGCGCAGGAACTGTACAGTCACTGAGATGGCTTGGTCTATGTTGGAGGATAGAAATGTTCCAAAACAGTTTTGGGTGGAAGCAGTCTTCACTGCAGTCTATCTTTTGAACTGGTCTCCCACAAAGGCCGTTAAGAAGATGACTCCAGAGGAAACTTGGTTTGGTAGGAAGCCCCAAATCAGTCATTTGAAAGTTTTTGGCTCTACAACTTATGTTTGGATTCCAGATGCCAAGCGCACCAAACTGGATTCCAAGAGTCAAAAATTGATGTTCACCGGCTACAGTGACAACCATAAGGCTTATCGTCTGATTGATGTAGACACTGATCGTCTCATATTCAGTCGAGATGTAGTATTTGATGAAGAACGAGGGCCTTTTCAGCCTTCTTCTCATGATTTGAGCATTGAGGATCAGCCTCCAAAGGTTGCAAGTATGGGTGTTCGTCTTCCCTCAGCTCCAGCTGATGGGAAGGATTCAATTGACTCTACAGTTGTGGGGTCTCCCAGGCTTGCAATTGCGCCACTTGACTTTCCTTAGGACCATCTGGATCCACATCCAGATGAGCTTGCTCTTGATATTCTAGGTATTCTTCTTCATCCTATAGCAGATGTAGGTACTTCTACTCTTCGGCCTAAGTGGTGGGCCAAGACCATTGGTGATCTTCATGATGATGAGCTCATTGAGGGTAGATGAGATAGAGGTAAGAGCAAACAAAACATAGTTAATTTTGCTCTTATGGCCAACATTCACAATATTTATGAGCCTCGGTCATATATAGAGGCTAAAGGTGTACCTAAGTGGGAACAAGCTATGGCAGCTGAGCAACAGTCTTCTGAAAAACAACACTTGGGTGTTTTCAGATCTTCCACCAGGGAAGAAGCCCATTGGCTGCAAATGGTGTTTAAAGTTAAGTATAAAGCTGATGGAACCCTTGATAAATACAAGGCTCATTTAGTAGCAAAAGGGTTTTCACAGAAGGAGGGCATTGACTATGAGGAGACCTTTGCTCCCACAGCCAAGATGAGTACCATTCGGCTTGTCCTCGCTCTCTCAGCTTAGTTTGGATGGAAAGTCCATTAGATGCATGTCAAGAGTGCCTTCCTTAATGGTGATTTGCAGGAAGAAGTCTACATGACGCAGCCTTCAAGGTTGCCAAAAAAGAACACTATGTATGTAGACTAGTCAAAGCATTCTATGGCCTCAAACATGGTCCCCATGCATGGTACATAAAAAATGATAAGTACTTGATTGATCAAGGCTTTCAGAGGAGTCCTTCTGATTCCAATTTGTATGTCAAGCAAACAGGTAATGATATTCTATTTCTAGTCATGTATGTTGATGATCTCATCATTATTGGTAGTGCAACACATTGGATCAAGCAGGTCAAACAAGATTTGTGCAAGAATTTTGACATGACACATTTGGGACTTCTCAATTATTGTCTCGGTGTAGAGGTTTGGCAGATTGATAGCCACATTCATTTCTCAGTCAAAGTATGCCAAGAGCTTGTTGGATAGATTTCGAATGTAGAATTGCAAATCTGCATCTGCACCTATGGAGATAGGGCTGAAATTATCAGCCAAATCAGATTCACTTGTGGTAGATGAATCTTCATTCAGACAACTAGTGGGCAGCCTCATTTATCACACCACTACTAGACCAGACATCAGTTATGCTGTGAGCTATATTTCTCGCTTCATGTCAGCCGCAAAAGCTAAACATTGGGTTACAATGAAGCGTGTGCTAAGATATGTCAACCTCTGGGTATGTTTTCAGCTTGGGTACAGGTGCAGTCACATGGACCAGCAAGAAGCAACATGCAATAGCTCTTTCCTCGACTGAAGTAGAGTATTGGGGAACTGTTAAGGCAGCATTTGAGGCAATTTGGCTACGTAGGATGCTTGCAGACATGCAAATGTCTCAACCAGGACCTACTACCTTGTTTTGTGATAATCAAGGGGTTCTGAAACTAGCCAAAAATCCAGTCTTCCATGAGCGGACCAAGCACGTGGAACTACATTGTCATTTCATCCACAAGCATGTTGAAGATGGATCAGTGATATTGCAGTACATTCTGACAGAAGATCAGACTGCAGATATCTTCAACAAGTCTTTGAGCCCGGCAAAGTTTCTCAAATTTAGAGGGCAGCTTGGTGTAATAGATAGAATGACCATTAAGGGAGGGTATTAGAATATTTTATTATATTTTAGTCACCTTTATTTAGTTCCTTGTTTAATGGTCATTTAGCTTTTATTTAATTAGCTTTTAAGCTTTATTTAGTATTTAGCTTTTTAGTCATTCACTTTAACGATTTGTTCTTTTTATAGAACATCGTCTTGTAAATTCTATATATACGTTTGTATATCGTTTAAATAATCTATCCAATTATTTTTCAATTCAAGATTCTGAGCCAAGTGTCAAGCTTCTTTCTATTGAAGAACCTAGGGATCTTGTTCTTGGCAGTGAGTTGGACGCTAGTCTGTGGTGCTTGATTTGCTGCTCTTGTTGAAATGATGTAATCATTATTTACATTGACTTAGGTTTGTTTGCAGGTTGACTAGCCAAATATTGGCCGTGATCGCCAGTCTGATTGGCAAGAATCTGCTTGACAACATTACTATTACCATTCATTTTATAGATTCTTGCTATAATTCTCGATAGCTTTTTTTTAGAGTCATTGTGAACTGCATTATTGATGCTTCGACAGGATCAGTGCTTTCTTTGTTCCAATATGAGCTAGAAATCAATGTTCTATCTGATCGTGGTGTAAATGCATCAATCTTCTGGTTTGTGATGCTCTGTTTGCTCTGTTCGCTTGTATTTTTCAGGGCATTCCTCATCCTCTCCATGGTGGTGGATGATCGAGTGTGTGCTGTATAGAATAAAGAGTTTTTCATATACTCTTTTATTGATCTATCCAGTGGAGGCCAAGAAGCAGATCCTCAAAAGAGACTAGATTGAAGGTCTTGTTTGTGAGAGGCATAAGGGTGTTAGACTTAGCTTGGGTTAAAGAAGGAAACTCTTGAAAGGGTTAGATCTAATTACCACTATTTATGAGGTTTGATACCAAATGATATGACAGCAGAATTATACATAAATTAATTTCCACAACTGTATATCACTCACACTCATGTTTTATGTAATTAGAATGAAAAGCATATACAAGTAAGCTTCTAAATGAAGAAAGGCAGATATACATGGAAGCTTTATGCAGAACAAAGAGAATTAAACTTGTAGAGAATTTATGTAAAGACAAAATAAATGATTCATATTAATTACTTATTTACTAGCCTCTATAGCTCATGAAAACCATGGCAAGTGACCATTTTGACCACTTGAAGAATGAATAGTCCAAATCATTTTTGTCACAAGATCCCAGTCATATGGTGCCCTGATATTAAAGAAAGACGAGGAAGCTTCTTGGAGAGGAAAGAGAAGGAAACTTTTTGGAAAAGAAAGATAACAAAGATTCTAGAAATTTCATAGGCACAATAAAAGATATACAGAACTATACTATTCACCATCCCATATTACCTTATAAAAACCTTGAAAGTGGTCAATTTGACTGCTTGAATAATTTTCTTAACTACTTTTACTACAATATCTGAAGCATCTCTTGGCCTCTGAAATTTACAATGAAGAAGACAAAATACCCTTTTCCATGCAACCTACACCCTTTTAAGCTGTGGAGACCCTCTCAATTTTTTTTAGACTTGAGTCTTGTAGACTTCAATGCGTTTCTCTATTTTCTTTCTATCTTGGATGCCTGGCAAACTATGTTACAGGTGTAAAATACTAAATAGTGTTCACTTATCCCAGTATTTAAAAAATTTACACCTTTTAACAAATCATATATTGTTAATGGTTGATTTCTTTTTATTCTGAATATTGATCAAAGTAGCTTGTATTTCTCCCATCTTACTTTTCTTTTCAGGTACCTGATGAGGCTGTGACGAAATGTACAGCATGTGGAACAGATTTTGGAGCATTTTGCCGAAGGGTAATTTGGTTATTTATTTGTTAGGTTATTCTATCTTTTTGGTATCTTGATCGTAGGAATTGGGTGTAATTGGTTTACTTTGGCTTCTCAACAAGACCATTTTAATGTACAGTTGGACAGTGTATGTTTGAAGGACACGAATGTAGGTTTGATTTCTGATTAGCTGATTTGGTAATGGATCCTTTGCAGCATCATTGTAGAAACTGTGGTGACATTTTTTGTGACAAGTGTACGCAAGGGAGGGTTGCCCTTACTGCAGACAAGGATGCTCAACCTGTGCGAGTTTGTGATCGATGTCTGGTGTGTTGATGTAATATTGTAGCTAGCATGTTTACTTCTGGTATTTTTAATCTTTACAAGTAATTAGGAAGGCTAGTGTGTGGCTCCATATAAGGCTGAGCCAGAAATTAAATTGATAATGCATGGCCAACAAAGTTTATAGGCAACAGAATTTGAATGGGAGATCTTAATTCTTCCCTTGAAATAAACAGGACAGAAACACGGGCAGTACTTTTGTGTTGCTGAATTATTCTGTTTTGCATTGCCAGGCAGAAGTTACACAAAGATTGGCTGGTACAAAGGAAACGAGCCACAAGGATACAACACAACGGACACATGACGATTTAGCAAAAAGACTTCTGGTGCAGTAGAATTTCCTCTGGCTTTGTTCTCAATATCTTATCTTACAAATAAACGTTCAATCTTAATATGCTAATGTAGACTTCAACTGAAAGGAACGAGTTGTGTGTGTAATTAGAGCAGGTTTTGGTGACTACCAAGAACTGCCTTATAAGAGAATGTTCTTTGATCACTTGAAACCAATATAAATAGGTAGTTATGAATGACCAGTATAGGCTAACGTTTATTTATAAATTTTGGGCGAATTGATTGGTTCAACAAAATTCTGAAGCAGTGAATTCAAAAAAAAAACATTCATGAGAGTAGACGCAAAAATTACATAATGTTGTAGATGGTATTAATTTATAATTTCTAAACCAACAAGAAAATTCATGAAAATAGATACATAAAGATAACATAATGTTTAATAATTTCTAAATCTTCATGAGTGATATATAATCATTAAGCAATAACATGTAACTTTAATGTTATAAGATTGCGTGTGTAGGATGGGGTTACGCTCTGTATTAGTAAGGAGTAACCAAGATGTAATAACAAATTTATGCTCATATATGAAAGCTACTGCTTGTATGATAAATGAAAAGTACATTGATGAATTGCATGGGAAAAAGTTAAATATGTTCTAAATAGATTATTGTAGACAGACCAATATAAGTATCTAAATTTTGTCTTATTGATTCATGATTTCTGTATCTGTTGTTATTGAGGCATATGCTATTGAAACAACAAACTAAGGCTGCAAATTTATGTTAACAACGGCTCTATAACTGTCATCTAAATTTGATATTCGTTATGCAATTGTGCAGATGCCCACATTCTTGCCTCTGTTCACTGCATATCAGATTTTGTGCTCCTTATATTTTACTAAAAATATTTGATTCGTTGTTATTATACAAGTCCAGTAGCAGAACAAAGAGTGTGCTGAAGGTTATGAGTTATGAACAAATATTATAATTGTCAGCAGATAAACAGATCAATTATATGCTTCCTTAAGTACTTAACTCAGTAAATATTAGCATTATATGAAAACCAGCAAGCAAATTATTAAAGCATACATGGAAAAAGAAATAACGTAGAGAACACAATGTGAGAAAACTGCAGAAGAGTGAAGTCATGCTTCCTAAATTCTGGTGTTATCTGCTTGCTCAATCTGACCTTGACATGCATTGTAGCCTTTGCTGGCTCCTCCACATTGTGCTCCTAGCTTGCCTTACTATAGATACCTTGCTTAGTCAACTTGCTTACTTGCTCCCATCAGCTATTCTCTGTTTTAAGGTCATTTACAATGTCAAAAAATCCTTTAGACCTCTCTTGGCTGTGCTTCGGTGCACTTGTATGCTTTAACTTGTCAACCAAGGGGCTATCTATGCCAAAGGATGAAGTAACGAGTCATAGAGAAAATATACACTCCTCACATATGATGAGATTGAAGGAGAACCATTTCAACTTCCCTTTGGGGTTGGTTCCGCTATTTTTTCTTGTCTGGAAAGATTTTATATCCAGCCAAACTTGTATGGCAGCCTTGTTCCACAGTGACGGTTTTCGACCTAGTTGAAAGTGTCACATGGTTTCCTTTGTGGTTGACACTGTGTATGGTTTCTCTTGTATTTGAAACTACCACTGAGGAAATATTCATCAAATGATGTGTAATGAAATTACTTAACCCAAGAGCAGAAACACAACAAATATATCTAATGACTTCACACAATAACAATGGCAGAATAATAAACTTGTATTTGAGCACAACCATGCAGAGTAGATCCATACAACAATTTTGAAATATGAGCAGAATGACTGATTATTAAGCAAAGCCACTTTGAGGGGCAACCTCTTCAAGTCTTACAATAAGAGCAAAATTTGCTAAGTTGCCAGCATGGGTACAGGTACGAGTATTATGTCATATGCCATATAATAATGCCAAAATGAGAAGAGAGCAAAATGATCTTTGGATTGGGTGAAATGATGCTTTTAGGGGTGTGTTTTTGGATGCAAAAAAAGAAAAGTTAAAAATATCTTTTTTTGTGAACAGCAATATAATTTCTTGGCAAACCAAAAGGCAAAGATATTCTTATTTTCTTGGGATAAAATTGATAAAAACTGGGAACCCATAAAATACAGAGAAGAGAAATATCTGATTCTTTTTATATCATAGTGGGTGAAAGTAACAGTAAAGAAGAGTGTACAATGAATATTGAAATATGGACTTCTCTCATTATTAAATTACAAAAAAATGTTAGGATATGATGCACATGGAGATTGTGAAGAGGACTGAGTGCCACTTAAGGTGTTGCAGAGAGAGTAGTATATAGAGGTGAATTCTTGTTAGAAATTGGATAACAGTCCAAGGAATTTCTATTGTGCTCTAACTCGGTATATGTTTTTCTTACAAATAGTATTTCCATTAGGGTATAACACAATTTAAATAGTAGATAAAATAATTTATACAATTTAGAAAATAAAATGTCAATTATTTAAATTACCTAAAATTTAATTATTCCAATTATATAATAAATTTATGTGAATGGAGATGAATAAACTAAAAAATAGGCATATATTTTTTATGAAAACAAAATTCATGTTTTTAGATTTGTACTGCTACATGTACAAAAATCATATACAGAGCTTTTGATATTCAGGGTACTGTACTTTTTGCCTTGTTTGGGGCCTTATGATTAGGGAGAAAAAGATCTTCACTCTTATTTTTGTGGCGATTTTAAACTTCAGTATTATTTTGTTGTGATTGACAGGAAGAAATGGGTCGAAATCGCAAGGTGAACACTGGTGAGTACTAGAAGGCCATTGAGTGCCAAATGACTCAGTGTTCAATGTTTCTTGTGATTAGCTTTTAATTATAACAATGTATTGCAGAGTCTGGTGGCAGTAGTGGCCCATCTTCTATTTGGTCCAGCCAGTCCAATTCAGAGGGATCTACTAAACGCACAAAGGAGGTTGCTTGTCCAACATGTACAGTTCACTTACAGGTTTTTTCTATACCTGATTGTACAAGACATTTGATTAATGAATTCATATGTTAAGATCTAGCAATTTTTGTTTTTTCATAGAAGTAGCAACCATCTGAGAACTTACATCCTACTCAGTTTTAGTTGTATGGCCTACCAAGTTTTAGTTATATGGTTGGCTTGTCACTTTCGCTTTTATACCTGCAATAGTTTTTCATTTTTATATGTGATGTTTACTTAACCACAGGTGATTGTCGGTCTCTCACCATCATCTCCACGCCCACAATATTACAAAGCCTTTTAAAATAATATAGTGTGACTAGTCTAGACAACAATAATTTGAAGAAAACTTTCCCTGTTAAAATTAATAATTACTGATATGTCGACAGCAATAATGTTCCTGTAGTGCATTTGTCCTTTCTTGATGCGGATGTTAGTTATTATATAAAATGACATTTAAATAATTAATAGCATGTTGAGCATCATTAGGGAGCAGTAAATGGAATGTCATAAATGCTTTGCCTTATTCTGGCATGAATCTTGTATGCTATATAGGCAATTTCTGTATATATGCCAATATCAGGCAATTTCTCAGATAAGCGTCCTTTTAATAAATCTACATTATACATCACCTCCTTAATTGTAATCTGTTGCTCTTATTGTTACTGAGAATATTAAATTTCTTTTACAGGTCCGAGTACCAAGTTCTGGTACAGAAACAGTAGAGTGTGGTGTTTGCCAACACCCTTTTCTTGTTAGTGCACGTTGATATCACTGCAGCAGCTGTTAGCTGTTTCTGATTATACATTGCTAGTTCAAATATAAATGTTTAATATGTAATGTTGCAGCTGATTGTTTTACTTTACTTGAGGAGTGCAGATTTATGCTTTGTGAAGGTGGTAATGGCATAAAGCTTAAATAAATGCCTGGATTCTGTGATGTATCTATTTCACATAAACTGGATACAATGCAGCACGGATATGCTTGTTATGTTTTTGTTCAAGTAATCTGTGAAAAGTATATTTGGCATTAGTATTCAATTAATATTTAATTTCATAATTTTTGTGTATACAATTTTTTAATTATTGCTATATGATAAGGAGTTCACAACATTTTTATGTTTCTTTCCTAGAAATAGGGAAGAAACTTCATTGTTTATTGAACATATTACACTGAATCTATTCATGGTCTTTCCATTCATAAAATAAGTATATATTTTATGGTTGATTACTATGTCAGAGGTTGCCAGAATTTATGACAAAAATTCAGAAGCCCTAAAATTCCTTTTAAAAACGCCATTTATATTTTTGTACATCATTGTACGGTTTGCACAGCAAGCGTAACGGCTTTTAATTTTGTTCTCAATATTTTAATATTATAAATTATGACTAATAGTTAATATATTGTGAGGATTTTAATGCTGAAATTTATTTAACTTCAATATTTTTAAATTTATTTGACTCGTAATAGTTTGAAATTTATTTAAATTTTAATTATTAATATATAATACATTGAAAGAAAAATAAAAATTGCAATGAAGATGCATTTTAATAAATATTAAAAAATACGTTACTCACATAATATGACTTGGTGTGATTTTGTTACTTAAATTGCGAGCTATTTAGTTTCTCGGAGCTCCCTCCCAGTAATCAGGAATGGCGGAGGGTGTCAGAGCCTTAAAAGCATCTAGATGTTTTGTATAGTGGATGACAAATTTTTTCGGCTAGGATTAGGGTCTTGATTTTCTTCTTACTCAAAATTATGTATATAGCAAAATGAGAATAATAGATTTATATATTTTTTGAATTCAATTAAGTGTTTTTTTTCAAACTTTAATATATGAACATAACATGACATTAGCTTAGTTTCAGTTTGAAATCTTTTCTACACGTAGTTACCGAAGTGGAGGAATTTTGTAACGAACACCTTACTTTAAATTAATAGAGAAACACAAGTTTTAGAATACGCACCTTAGCAGATACTTCAGCGAGAAATACAGAAATTCAGTTTGTTGTACATGCATTCATTTGGTTTACATACGGGTATTTACATTGGACCACAGCAAATTGAGTATGGTCTATTTGATCTAGGAATGATGCTTATTGAGGCAAGAGGAAAATCTCTCGTCATTTTCTTAACAAATGGACAAGTGGGAATGATGATATTTGCACAAAAGCAGCAAAATGCGACTAAGATTAATGAATTGGAGTGGCTTCACACTTCTTGTAAGATTTAAGTTTGAATGCATCCATTATTGTTGCTGTGGATCACTCCATTATTGTTGCTGTGGGTCCTTCAACATTGATCTAGTTACAAAGAGCAGCATTATTCCTCAATTCAAGGTATCAATGTAAATTAGAAATCCATAAGCCAAGTTCCATCCAACTCAATTACTGCTGGAATGTGCTATGTTTTCAAAACTAATTTTCTTAAATAAAGCATCCATAACAACTCTCAACTCGTATTTATGTGAATATCTCAATCTCTAATATTTACCAATCCCTTAGTAAGAGTCCTCTAAACAAATAAACCCATTGATACAGATAATTCACATTCCCTAATTTTCATCTTGATGATGGATCATGGAGTGATCCGAAATGTTGATGCAAAAACTCACACAATCTAATCCGGAAGTAGCTGATTATTATTTTTTCATCAAAGGTGTCAAAATAGTATATAACCACTTATCATATATTACTGAATAGTAAAAACATCTATAATTTTCAAAAGTTATAGCTAAATCTTAAGAACCATCCATAATAAAACTTGTTAATTAAATTTTTAAAAATGAAATGATTAATGTTTTCTAGATTTAAAGCTTAGTCTAATGGCATTAAACAATATTCTATAAAATCATAATGCCAAAACATAGATTAATTGAATTGGTGCAACCAATCTAGAAATTCTCCTTAAAAAGGATTTCTATAATTTAGAATAATAACTGCCCTTTAGTTGTGACTTTATTTATTTATTTTGAATTTCACAAGTACCCACTTAATCAACCAAGATTTTTGTTCTATCTTTGGATGTGCCATCCTCATAATTTCTTCAATTACTTAAATGTTGACAAACCTACATCATCACTTAAGCTTGCACTCAAATGTGGTAAGCTCTTGAGGTCAGGATCTCTATCAAACCTAGAAATATGCCTCGAGGGTTCATTCCCAACGACCTTGCCTACGTATCCCTTCGAGGGAAGTCAAAGGTTTTGTAGTTCGTCCCTAAAGTTTAGAGGGAGGTCATTCTCTCCTCATGTGAGATCTTTGATCTCTCTTAAAATCGGGACTATTTATTACAATTAGCCCAATAATAATAAAGTAATATCTAATTGCCTTCAAGTAGTGTACATACATACACAATTACATAGAGGGTCATATCCTTCCAAAAATTTCCAATTCTTATAGAGAGTGAGTCAAGCACACTAACAATTTACACATAGTGACTAGCTCGCACAAACCACACACATGATGTCTAGCTTTGGCTTACGTCACATGCATAATGACTAGCTCTAGCATACGTCACATATTCATAGGACCAACTTCAATATACACCTCTCGTATATAGTGATTAGCTTCAATAGGCATCATATACCTAGTGACTAGCATTTACACTATGAGGAATCGACATATTTATGATGGCTAGCTACCACTTGCCCATAGTGCATCCTAGATAAAAGGAATGTCGGTGCATTGCACACTACACCATTGGACACATTCTTTTGCCCAATCTTTTGCACCGACGAGCAAGTGGGAACAAGTTTCAGTGTATCCCATACTACACCAAGTATCTATCCTCATCATAACAAAGCCAAGTACTATTTCCACATCAAGATATGCCCAAAATTATATAGTGAGATTGGTCCAATTAATACCTATCTATTTTTCATTAGAATTCTCTTCCCTGCAGTCCATCAGACAGTTAAGCAACAAGGACATCCTTTGCTGACATACAACTAACCCCTATGCCTACATGCTCTTTGTGGAATCCACCCAATGCCCTAGATCAATGTGAGGTATCCCTCGCTTGCATGCAACTGGCGATAACCATCCACTAACTAGGTGGCATGATTGACAATCTACTGGCATAGTACGCTCCTTGACTATAGTCAATCTTGAGCGGATAAGCTTATCTAAGCTGGTCATAGGATTTATCCTTCAATGATCACCTCAGATGGAGAGGACTAGTCTACATGCTAGAGGAATACAATCCTCGACCTATGTCGTCGTAGGGTCCTAACTCCATCCCTCATTGTAAAAGTCACTGTCTGTACTTAGCTTAGCACTATAATTGGAAGATAGGTTCCTAATTTAGAAGAAGTAGATCACAATTGACTAATATAGGAGTATATACACAAAGTCTTATAGGTCTAGGATTAAATTTCTATAAGGATCTAATATAAGATGGCCTCTACTTTATAAATAAACAAACTGACTGAGGTAGTCAACCCTTTCGCTATTTCCACTCATCTTTGTATCTATTTCATAACCATCTAACACCCATATTGGCCTCACTTGAAGCTTAGTAAGAGAGAAGGTTAACCAATTAGGAACAACACCGTAACTTGGGAGTTATCCCCCCCTAGACCCTCCCCTTATGGACTTGAGGTCATAGGGGCACCCTTCACACAAGGACCGCGTATGTTCCCACTTCCAAACAGGTCAAAGTCACACGTAGTTCTCCTTACAAGGTCTCTCAAAGAATACCTAAACATAGTTCCCAAGGTTTCATCATATTGATTTTAGGGCAAGGTTTACTATGCAACACAAATTACCTTGGTTTATACAAACTCATAGGAAAGCAACTTCATTTGAAATACATATAATATGTTATATAATAATGTTCTCATACTCAAGGGGTCAATAAAATTCTTTACCCCTGTTGGTGTTTCCAATTGATTGCCCAAATTCACCTAAGAATGAGCCATTTTCTATCAAGAAGAATTTAGTTCAGTGGCCAACGAACAAGATTTCAACCAAATGTTGAAAGATCTCCCGCATTTTAGGCTCTGCAAGACCTAGGGGGGTGACCCTTTATGATATTTTAAGATGTAAATCATACTTCAACGAATATCACAATAATATAGATGACTCAATAAATTGCAAATAGGTGGCTTGAGTTAAACTTTGATATGGCTAGATCCATGGTTGTGTAACATAACTTTGCACAATTGAGAGTAATTCCTAACTCATCCTACTCCTAGTAACATAAAAGGGAAATAAATTCAATGATATTTGAAGTGGTATCTGAAACTCACTCAAGCCTTTAAGGATTAGTGCCTAATTCTTGGCAATAGAGTCAAGATTGCAAAACTTCAAGTCTTTCAAACTTATTTAACGATCCAACCAACTTAACCTTTTACATTTATGCCTGACATGAACACAAGTTTGCAACTTATTTCAAATTGTACTTATTGATCGCTACTGCATTGCCCAAATGGCTGAAATACACCTCCACAAACATATTTCACATTTACAAAAGAAATTTGCAAAGACAAATCATTCCATCTTTAATGGACACAATTCATACACATAAGAGAACACAACATAGGAGACAACTTGGAATAACTTTTATGTATGCAAAATGGTTAATACATTCATAAGAAATACTCAGTTTTGTCATTATAAACAATTTTATTGCTCAGATTGACAAATACTCTATTCTACCCACCTAGATTATAAAACTTGAAAACTTTAGAACCCCCTGCAATTTGTGTTGAATTCCCTTTTATAAAAAAGAAGGGAGCAAAACAAGGTTCATGCCAAATTGTTGACATTACAAAATCTTACTTGCCTAAATAAGAATATGCTATGGTATCTTTATGTGTCAACATATGACAAAAATATTTGCACTCTTGGAGGGAAAAGTAAATATAATGGTCTTCATTCTAAAATATGCAGCTATATGAACCCGTTGAAGTGGCATGATGTGTTGCACCGCTTTGTTGACTGCTTCATTTTGGAGACAAAATATGCTAATGATGAAAAAACAATCTATGATGAGGTGGAAAATTTGTAAAATGAAAAGGAAAAAGACAAGAAATAATTGAAGAGATATCTATACTTCCAACATAATCAACTGCTTTGAATCATCGTAGGATACTCGTGATATGATGATTTGGAAAGATCCCATTATGTAGTTGAATTAGGCTTGAAGTATAGTCTTTCCCTCCAAGCATTGCGTTCTCCTTTACTCTTCTTCAATTGTACAATATTGTTAATGTCATTATGCAATCTGAAAATTGGTTGGCAACTTGAAAGTTTGAAGCTCCTGAAATCTACTTGGGGCCTCCTTGCACTTATTGTCAACCACATTCTTGGCATCTGGTATGAATTTTCCATACAAAGCATCAGTATTAATAACTTTGTCAATTACTAGGTGATAATTAGATACTTGGGGTTGATCCCCTTCATCAATATTGCTTATGGCTACTTGTATCTAGATACTTGGGGTTGATCCCCATCATCAATCTTGCTTATGACTACTTGTATTATTTTTTCAAAATCTTTCTTCCATACATCAAGGCTCTTGATTTCACCATTTTCATCCACAATTTTCGGAACTATCTAATGTTGGAGTGTTTTGAAGGAACCTATCTGTTCTTTAACATCCAACTCCTTGCTCTCAAGATACTACAACTCTTTGATCAAAATATTGAATGTTTTCCATGTGACACTGATAATTGATGGGGCTGCTGAAAGGTTCCTAGTAGCCATATACAATTCTCTTAGAACCCCAACTTGTGGTTGTCATATATCACTTAATGGCTTCAAAATTGCAATGAACTCTTTGCATTGCTTCAAAACCTAGGACAAGGTCTGATATGAAACATAGACTTCAATTAACTTATTCAAAACTACTTGTAACAAATACAAAATGGACCCTACCATCACATGCAAAGATTTTTCTTTTACTTTTACTTCTACTTCATACAACATTTTCTCCCTCCTTTTAATCATGTGCCCCAAAGCCTTATTCTCATCTTTGAGTCTCTCAATCTCATATGGGGAGATGAGAGTAGTGTCATCCTTCATAACAAACTCTATTTGATTACTTAGAGTCTGAGGAGAAGGCTGGTGTTGAATCATTGCAATGGAAGAAGATGCCCTTGATTCCTTCTTTGCTAATTCCTTTTTCAATCTAATACTTTCCATGTATACATAATTGAGGGCTACATTCAAAGCGACATGTCTTCTTTTTAATGCTTCATGTCTTTTCTCTTCTTCTTTAGTAGCAGCTTGTGCAAACAAGGTTGAATGGACAATGACTGTGGCAACCTCTACAATAGAGTTGTCTCTCAATGTTCTTATTATTAAATCTCCCACCTATTATTGCACACCTTCCAATAGCCTGGGCTTATTTGTCCTGGGTTCCTTAGATCATTGGGCAAACACCTTAATACTAGGGTTGTACCCTGTCCCTTTGATGCCCTTACTTATGTTGAATTCTTTGGCAAATGCAAGATCTTCTTGCTTTATTACTTGATTTGGCACAAAATTTTCTTTTAAATCCCTATATGGGACTAGTAGCATTCCACTTTCTTTGACTATCCTTCTGGCCTCATCAAGAGTGATCTCAATGTTCTCTTGATCAAAATTTGCTGCTTCCTCCTTTGATAACTCTTTTACTTTTGCTTGCGGCCAAATTTTTTTAAACTCACGAGTAGTAATGAATTCATCATCACACGCAAACTGTATGTCAACAATCATTCTTTCATCTTCCACTTTCTTCAATGGGATAACATTTGGCTTAAGAGCCCTATTAGCATCCATGGGCTCTTGTTCATCATCTTCATTATGAAACATATCACTTGGAGGGGTAGGGGAGGCTGCTCCATCTCTTCTTCATCATCTTGTATTTCTACAGTTATGATTAGTTTAGTCTTAGACCTTTCAAGGGGTGGATCCATCTGATGACCAACTTGAACCTCTTGTTGTTCTTGGCCCATAATCTGTTTCCCTTTGCTTGCAACCACCATGGGCTTTGGTGCTTGATATGTGGGCCTTTCCTCCTTTGGTCTAGATGACTCCTCTTTAGCTTGGGTGTAAAATTGCTCAAAAGTTTGTAATTTCAATTGCATCCTCAAGGTAGGATTTCCAATATTTGCTCAAAAACCTAGGAACTCAAGATCCTTTTGCCTCTTCTCTATTTCAAGCCTCTCTAAAGTACTCCATTTTCTCTTGTTATTTTGTTCATGGCTGTAATTTCTTGCCTAATCTTTAAACTCAAGAGCTTTGTGGGCATAGGATTTTCTCTTCATTTTATTTACCCTCAAATGGGTAATATGACCTTTTGGATCATAATATCTCATCTTCCCACTCATATTGATTTGCTGGGACAAGATCGACCTTTGTTCAAAAGATCATTTTCTCAAAGGTTCTTGGTCAAATTCGTTGTTAAAATCGTGAAGGTAATCGTGAAAAAGGTGCAAGAAGACCCAATGTTTTAACAAAAGCTTGAAGTTCTTGTATAAGAAACTTTTTCTTTTTAGGATCTTCTTGAGACTTGACGATAAATTGACTTTTTGGGATGCTTAAGAGACTTTTGGGTATGGTGAATTGACGTTTGGATGAAATCTGTTTCGAAATTTGATTCAAGCGGAGACAACGAAATTGAGACGGAGATGCCAGTTTACAGACGCATACAAGGTTTTGCAGTGAAACAAAGACAATGTTTTATGGACGAAGACAATGAATCAGAGGCATAGACAACAAAGGACAGTTCTGACAAGGACTTGTCAATTTTTGATTGATTTAAAAAAAAAATTGGTCAAAATTGGGAGTTGGAATTTGGAAGTTGTCTTCTTGGCAAGATATGTCAAACAAGAATACACACTGGCCAAGTTTGACGCTTGAAACAAGCTTGAGATAATGGAGGGCCTAGATTAGCTTAATTTGAACATTATGGGTTTCCACATTTGAAGACACTTTAATGTAAGTATGACCTAGGTTGGAAAGAGGATAGTACCTACTAAGACCCTTCATTATAAATAACAATGCCTCACACAAAGTGGACACATAGTGACTTGATGGCACTGGCTCCACCACCATGAAACATGCACACCAAATCTTTTACCTTGAAGGTTTGGAGACCTTTTGACTGAGAATTTTCGTGTCTCACGATGAAGGGTACATAAAGGGTTAACTTCGGGGTACGATGCACATCCCATGCATTAGCAAGTATAGGGTTTTTGGCCACTGCAAAAAAGGTGTCTAGTTAGCTTTCATGGTAATATTGGTGTCTATACATGCAGTGTTTTGCTCAATTAAGAGGCCTCCTAGTCCTTATAACAAGGGTTTTAATGCATCACAAGGATACCGAGGGAGACTTCCGTCGGTATAGAACAACAACACAAGGTGGTTGAGACTTTCATCACACCTACAATTATTTATATAGCGGATTGAAAGAAGGTATCGCTTGGGTTGTTCCCTCTTACTTTCATGAATGCTTTCCAAGAGGGAAGAATACACCAAAGTATTTCGGGTTCTAATCTACAACAAAAATGAGGGTAGGTCTGGTTTTTTGGTCACCCAAGCTTTCACAAGGGGAGAGCATATACCTACTACCCCACACAAGCATGACAAACAAGATTTAACTAATTACTTACACAAAAAATGAAAATCCTATTCAAGCACTTAGTGTGAAATTGATCTTGGACAAACAAACTTGCAAAAAACTAATTAGTAGTTTGCAAAAAAGTAGGTCTTGGACAATTGAAACAAGCTGCAAGCACAAAATTGTTAGCAAAAACTGAAAAATTTGTTATTTTGGAGTGGAGATGCCAACGGGTAGACAAAGGCAATGCTCCGTCTATGTAAATGTAGAAACATAGACACCAATGTAGAAGCGTAGATGCCTAGGCCTCTATGTAAAATAGTCAACTAATAGAACCAAAAAATTAAAACTTTGTTAAAGATAAACAAAGTAAACAAAAACTAGAAATGTCGGAAAACCAGAAAATAGGAAAAAGAAAGATTCTTCCCCTTTATTTTTTTTTTGGATTTTAAAATTTTAAAATTTACTAAATATGCTAAAAGAAAAAGTAAAAGCCCGCAGAGAAGAATTTTAGAAGGATTCACTATTGTTGAGATGCCATTTCCAAGGTGGAGACGATGTTGTACAGATGTATACACCGATCCATAGAACCTGCAGAAACAAAGGTGTTAGCAAAAATATGAAGGCGAAGATGTCGTTTCAGTGTCAGAGATGAAGTTGTGAAGGCTCAGATGGTGATACGGGGCAGAGAAGGTGTTGTGCTACTCATGCAAAATTTTCATAAAAACTCGAAAATACGTTAAATTAGGGACTTGGGGTCCCACCGGGCATGCCAAAATGAAATCAATGAAAAGTGACAAGGTTAGTTGAGCATGCAAATTCATAAAACCAATGAAAACATGAAAGACAACTAGACTTATACCTTTCTTACTCTCTCCGATTGAGATTGAAATGGAATGTGCCCTTTCTCCACTTGATTTGATCCTTTGAGTAGATGGATGTGGATTGCTCTCCAAGATACACAACAAAGGGATGATTGAGTGATGGATTATGAAGATTGGATGGGGCTAAATTTGAGTATAATGATGTTATGATTGATGGATTTTTGGACTCAACTTGACAACATGACAATACAAATGAAGTGCATAGATTGTGAAGGGAGGATACTCCAATTTATAGATTTGAGAGGCCCAAAATGGACAATTGAGATTGAAAAAAGATGGAGGGCTAGGATTGAAGGAAGGTGAGGTGGATTGGAGAGGACAAGTGGGAGATCCAAGATATCCTTGCCATAAAGGCATTTCTTGTCTCCACACTCCTCTAGGACATGGGGAAGAGATCCCCAAGTACACTGGGAAGAGGAAAAAGAATTAAATTTTCCTTGGGAAGGAGAAAGGGAATTTAAAATTCTTTGGAAAGAGGAGGCATTGGAAGAATAAATGATTTAAGAATTAAAAATTCATTGAGAGAAGGAACATGGGGAAGATAAAAGGAATTAAAAACTCTTTGAGAAGATCAAAGAAGGAAATCATTTAAGGTTGGGAGGTGAGATGGGAAAGCCATTTATGGATGAAAGTTGACTACTCCCAAATCATGGAGATTAGGAATATGCACGTGATTAGTGGTGGAATTAGGTGAGGTAATGAGGGATTGTGAGGGCAAGTTGATAGGTTAGGAGGATGTGACATGAGGAGAGAGAATGAGTGGAGGAATTTAAAATTGGAAGAAATGATAATGCTGATTAGGCCTAGATTAATTAGGCTAAATGATAAGGATTAGGAGGTTGATTTGTAGGAATCAAAAAATTAGTTAATTAATCCCAATTAATTAATTAATCAAGATTAGAAAAGAATATTGGAGAAATTGGCTAAGGTTGGGAATTAAGTGGAATTTAGAAGAATTGAGAATTTATATAATTAATTGACAAATTAATTATATTGCTAAAGTGACAAAATCAATTAGAATATAATTTAATTAATTTTGAGAAGAATTAGGACTAACATAATTAATATGATTAATTATGCAAAAAGGATAGATTAATTAAATATTAATTTAATTAATTTTGGACGTCTATAATAGATATATACAACTAACTCAATTTATTAATACCCACACATATCGAATATTATCAAATAAAAGTAGTCATTTACCTATTAGGATTCCATTTACTATTTCTCAACTATGATTAGCGTGTAATGATATGCAAGGAAAGCCAACCCTATTCCCAAGTTAAGATAATTTATATAGATGTTAGACAACCATTTTGTCTCATACATGAGTGAGATATATATCTCAAGGATTCCCAACCTTGACATTTAGTTACCCTTGATAAATCAAAGGTGGTCTTAATGAATGATGACCATGTTAAGAAAACGATAAGAATATATATGACATTAACATAATGAATTAGTTCAATGTCCTAGAATGAGCATTACTAGGATCAAGATCTCCAAACTTCTTTAGGTTCAATGGTCACAATTGTCAAATATATATATTTTTAACTGATTATTGAACCATCACCCAATGTTGATAACACACCCTAGGCAATGAGCATTTATAAGGACAACTTGTCCAAATCAAATATGTATACATTAATTAGACATAATAGGATAGTTAATATAGAATAAATATAATTTAATTATAACTTACCCTTCTTTTACTTCACCTAATAATTCTTATATCTAGGTTTTAGTCTTTAAGAGTTGATAGAATTTCAGTCATATAAATCTTTTACCATGGTATCAACAAATTATCAAAGTATAAAGTTTTAGCATAAGAGACATGCATAGTAAAGTGTGGATATAGTGACACTAAACAAAGTCACCCTTTATAATATTGTTCATAGGTCACAAGCTTCTATGTGCAACTGAACATATTGGTAATTGACTATGTAAGGGACAATCACAAAGTATCCTTCTACTAATTAATAGGTCCAATAGAATTCCTCTTAAGTTGATTGGTTAATGTCAAAACAAGTAACATTAGTAATGATACTCTTAAGAAAGACAATCACAACACCTTAACATTCTACTCATTTTACAGTTAGAATAAGACCTTAGAAAATATTCTTTTATTATTAAAAAATTCTACTATTAAAATACCATACCAATAATCTTAAAATAAAATACCAATAATCTTAACAATTGAAAAGCCTCAGGGGAAAATGAATATAACTTCCTCACTATTAAAATAAAATACCAATAATCTTAGCAATTGACAAGCCTAAAAAAACATGACAAATTACTTAAAGTCAACAACATTACTTTAATGGTTATATTTTATTTGTATCATATCCTTTGTTATAAATCTTGAAAATCCTTACATAACCACTATAAATGTAGATATTCCAAATTTAATACTATTGAAAGATGTTAGACATAGCTTTGGGGAGAGTTGAAGATACTCCTAATTCTAATGCTGAAATTTACATTCCTTCATCCTTGTGCCTGTAATACCCTAAAATTGGTCACCTAAACCATGTGCTCCTAATCTCAACAACACCACCAAGGTCCTGACCAAAGGCAATTAAATCAACTTTGAGCACACAATTAATTAATTCTTCAATCATCAAATATTACATGGCAAGTGAATTATTTTATATTAATTAAATATTCATTTAATTAATTAAATCATTCCAAGAAAATCATTTTGATCATCCTATTTAATTTATTAAATATCATAGCATATTTAATTAATTAATAAATTTGCCATTTTATCATAAAAAAGGAATTAATTTATCACAAAAGAGGAATATTTATGCAAAGAAAGACTTAAATTGAAAATAAAATAAAAGAATTGAATTGAGAGAGAAATCAAACTTGAGATATTATTTCTTCTTCTAAATTGAGAACTTGAAATCAGAAAAAAAATTAAAATGAACTATTAATCATTCTCTAAAATTGGAACTCAAAGCTTTTGAGAAAAGAAGTTCAGTTGCATTAAAAATATTCTTTTCTTGAATAAATCAAAGAAATTGCATGGAATTACCTATTTTCATCTCAAGTTGATGGAATTAATTGAATTATATCTCTAATGCAAACTCAAACTTATAATTTGAATGCATTTCAATTCAACTATAATTGGAATCTATCTCAAGGTTAATTGAATCTGATTTCTCAATTATTTCAATTATCCTAAATTGTGCTTTTTCTTGATCTCTCTTGTGATTCTCTATAAATTCAACTTTCATCTCTCATTCAAAACACCTTGGAGATTTATTGTTATTATGCAGTTTTTGCTCTGGAGTCATTGAAGATATTGTGATTGCTTTTTTGAGATTATTGCATCTTAGTTTAATTTCTTTTTGTATATTTAGTTCAATTATGATTGCTTGAATTCATATAGCTTACTATTCATCCATCTAGCATAATCTTGCATCCATTTAGCTTAATATCATGCTCATATAGATTAAATCCTTCGTCTTGGTGTAGTCTAGTCACTGGTATTGCTTATACAAATATGAGAGCACGTCTATACTCGCATCTTTTAGAAGGCAATTGGTCAATTTGTTATGATTTTATTATTCATACTTATATCTATCTAACCATACATGTAATGACTTAATTGAAGTGTTGTGTCTTACAACTTGCAGATACTTATTCCACTTTTCACACACACATTTCTGGCACCCATCGTGGGGCAGAAGACTACATCTTTCGGCCTCAGAGACTAACTTTTTTTATTTTTTAGATTTTCATTCGTACAATTGCTGCGAATTATCGTATGAGTTTTCCCACTCTACCGAACGACAAAAGGCAAATATCGTGCAATCTCGTACGAATTATCATACGACTTGGTGAGAATAGTCGTACAATATTCTGTGTTTCTGGGTTAAAAGCAGATTTCATTCGTCGAGTCTTCTCATTCAATTTTTATCATACTAACACTGACCCTGGCTTGTTGTTCGTCTGTCTGAGAAATTTTCACAGCCTAATCAGTTTTTGCAGAACGCTTGTCGAAGAATATGCTTGTCAAACAAAGACAATATGACTACTGATTCGTTGTCTTTGTAGGTTGCCTAAGGAGATTCGAGTAAACATTGTGTATTCATTAAATTCATTTTTTAGGCACCTAACTTGCTATCTGGTTAATGAACAAATCTATCTTTCATGTTTTAAGAAAATTCTGAGGGGTAGGAGAGTATGCTCTTGTCTGCATAGACAATCAGAAATCTAGACCCTTGAGGCTTTTTTCCTAAGTTTGAGATTTGTATCTTTAGCAGGCTTGCCTTCCCAAGGAGCCTTTAAGGCCAAAGCCATTAGGGCCGGTGAGAGGGAAACGACCCAAGTGGGAATGACTAAGCACCAAGTACTCCAACCCACTATAAAATAAACGTGATTTGATGAAAATCAAGTCAACGACAGTGCTCGAGAATATCTCTCTTCTATACCTTCGGGTATATTAAACCTTAGTTTTCAAGGCTGGGAGACCTCTTAATTGAGTTTATACCCCGACGTGCCGAACAGATCCCTTACTAGTTTCAATTAAAATTAGAAGCTACCCGGTTCACCTCCGAAAGGGGGGATAATCTTTGTGCAAGAGAGATAGTAACTCTCCCAAGATACTTGCCATTTTGTGCCCCCATTAGCGTTTGGAGTTGGCTAATATGACATTGAGAATCCATTGCGTGAGACTTAGTGGCCGTATTCTGATTAGCTATTGGGTGTGTACCTAAGTCTGCAAGAAAAGGTTTTCTTCTCTCGCCAATTTCCATAGGGTTAGCGTGCTTTGATTGGAGTCATTATACATATTGCGTGTTTACTGTGTTTTCATCCTTGAAACTGAAACTGAAATACCAAAATTGGAGAAAACAATAAACAACTCAGTAGTCAAAACTCTGTCCATGTCGCAAACTAGTCTATCTCAGCTGTCCAAAAACTCAGTCCATCTCAAAACTGGTCGTCGTCAGTCATTAAAAACTTGGCCTGTTAAAACTTTTGTCTCTGTCCAGTAAACTATCGTACGAGTCTTTTGGTTTATCGTCCTGCTACATACCTTCTGTCGTACGAAATTTCATCAAGTCTAACAGTTTGTCGTCTAAACCTCAGTTCTGTGTCGTACGAAATCTGATAAATTGTCATCCTGCTTAGGGAATTATCGTCTGGTCTCTGATTTTGTTTCGTACGAAACACCATTGCATTCATCAGTTTGCCATCTGAGGTATACCCATCTGTCATGCGAACATAGGCAACAACTCGTATGAAATACTGTTTTTGTCGTCCTGAAGATATTAAATTGTCGTCTAGTCCTGTAAAACCTGTAGTACAGATCTCTAATTTTGTGAAGTCCTGAACAGTCAAACTTGCCTAAAATAGTCTACAACGAGCATAAAACTGGTTATCATCATTCTGAGCATAAACAAATCTAAATAGTGCAAATCTGCCGTGGTGTTGAACGATTTTGTCGATCATCTTTTAGCTAGTTCAATCAACCATATATCAAATTTAAGTCACTTAGATAACGTCTTACATAGGATAGATCGTTCCTGAAACCAGACTAAATCTTAGTTGGTTCTCTCAATCGATACGTTAATCGAACAACTAGCTCCAAATTTGATCTTGACTTTTGCATCACAAACAACTTTAGGTCACATCAGTCAATAAAAATGCCTATTCAAACCAAAAGTTCTTGTAAGAAAGCAGCCAAGGATAAAGGACAATCCTTTTCATATCAAGATAATCCATTTTACGTAAAGGATCCTCTCATTGATAAACCTTCATCATCAGATATGCCAATTTATGATCAACCCTTGTCTCCCACCATATCTGGAACAAAACAAGAAAGACAAGCTGCTAAACACAAAACTTATGACGATCTCAGTATCCATGATACCGATAGTGATTCCTCATCAAGTGAATCTGAAGCTTCTGAACCTCCAGAAACTGATATTCAGAAATGTCGAAAAGATAAAGATTTTTGAAAAATGATGAAGGTTATCATGGCTAGAGAAAAATAAGTCTATTTTCTAGAACTAGCAAAGCAAGGAGCTAAACTTCTTACTGGTTATAACGTTGAGGCCCTCATCACTAAAGTGGAAGATACACCATTAGCAATGGTAAACAAACAATTACAAGCGTTACGATCTGAGATCACATAACTGAAAAACAAGGATAAATTATCAAAACAATATTCTCTGGACACAATATGCCCATTTCCATTTGAGAAAATTATTTACATGCCTCCATTTCCTTCATGAGTGGATATCCCAAAATTTGACAAATACGATGGTAACTTGGATCCCCAAGACCATATAAGAGAATTTTGTGTTTTATGTATGGAGTTCATGCACGACCAAACATATCTTATGCGCCTTTTCCTGAGAAGTTTAGGGGGACAAGCTATGGAATGGTTCTCAAGCCTACCTATGGGAATACAAACTTTTGAAGAATTAATCCAACTATTTCTACAACAATACTCCAATAACATTCATCACCCAGTCACTATGATAGAGATTTGCAATACCAAGCAGAAAACAGGAGAGCCCTTTCTCACTTTTCTCCAATGATGGAGAAAGATGTTCTCTAGATATTCACAGCCTATTCCAGATTATGAGAAGATGGATATTTTTGTCAAGAACTTAATCCCTGAATTGAAATATAGTATCCAAATGCAAGTATATCCCTCATTCAACAAAATGGTAGACAATGCCTCAAAATGGAAGATGTGCTTATAAAGAAAGGATATATCTCACTTTGGAAAGAAACACAACAAGCTTCTAGCTCCAAAGAAAAGAACAAATATTGGAAATATGGCAAAGACAACAACAAAAACTTTGTTAATGATGGAGTGGTAGACACTGTTAAAGAAAAAGCAAAATCCACAATATTTAACTTGGCTAGTGGCACGCAAGCACTCAAAGCAGCTAAAACCACAACAAAAAATCCTCTGAAGAAAGTAAAAGAATGGTTTAAAGAGAAACCTTGGCTTTCGAAACCTAAACGCGAATTCACTCCTCTGGAAGAATCATATGAATCCGCTTTCAAAACTTTATTGGCAAACGATTTGATAACCTTACCAGATAATTCTAGGCCATATGATCCAGAAGTTAAACCAAAATGATGGAGAGAAAACGAATACTACGAATACCATCGAAAAAAGGTCATACCACAAACAACTGCATGAAGCTCAAGCATGAGATTCAAGATCTCATTAACGCTGGCAAAATTGTTGTTGGAAATCACAAAACTAATGCTGATCACAAAGCTTTTAAGGATCCCTTGTTTATGAAAAAGGTGATTCCTCGAAGTTAAAAGGAGCTGCCAAAGTTAATTACACCTATACCAACAATGACAATATGATCAACATGATTGAGTCTTCCCAACCTGAATATTGGAATGTGATTATAATCAAAGATAAACAAAACGCATCACAAAATGCAAATGCTGTGACCCGCGCTCAAAAGAAAGTCACTCTCCAAGGAGCTAGTTCTTCAACTCCTGCTCAAACGACGATAAACTTACCAACCTCGTCAAACAAACAAACAGATACAATATTTGCTAAATTTAAACAACTAACTTCATCATCATCCTATGGATATAGCATTGTCGAACAACTGAAAAGAACGAATGCTCAAATATCCATCTTTGAATTGCTCAAAATCTCTTCTGCTCATAAAGAGATCCTGGACAAAGCGTTACTCACAACTAATGTCCCAAAAGATTTAGATATTGATCGGTTTCAATCTATGGTGGGTCACCTGACTTCGCCTGATTATCTTACTTTCTCTGAAGAAGATGACAACTCGCTGAATCACCCACATAACCAGCCATTGCACATTGAAGCTATGATCCATAAACACTGAGTTAAATGTGTTTTGATAGATGGAGGCATTGGGTTGAATATTTATGCCTATAATCTGCTTACACAACTGGGTTTTTATGAAAATGTCATTGATCCGGCCAAGAAAATAACAATCAAAGCTTATGATGAAGAAGAAAGAACCTCTAAACATATGGTACTATTACCAATCAAGGTAGGACCTGTAGAAAGGGATGTTATTTTCTAGGTGCTTGATCTTCCTCTGTCATACAACATCTTACTGGGCAAGCCATGGATTATTGAAATGAAGGCAGTTCCATCTACGTATCATCAGTGCTTAAAATTTTCTTGTAATGGGGTTGAAGTCAATATTCCTGTTGATACAAACTCCCCCTGTAATGCATTGACAAAGAGTGCTGATATCTTTGTGCCTCATAATAGAGCAGCCTCTACAACTGAAAGTTCAGAAACCTTGATGAAGGAATTAGAAAAGAAATTAAAAATCACAGATACTGGCATGGATGGATACAAGATAGAACCAGTACTTTCACTCATTTCTCTTCCTCCATCACCTAGACAGTGAGGAAAACCATCAGAGGTTATGAAGCCACAAACCTCCACTCCAAATGTCATATATGACAGTCTCTTTGTACAATCCTCTACTTCCCTTGCAGATGAAATAGAAGAGGATGCTGTTCTCAAATGGCTTTTCAAAGAAGATAGTGAAAACAAAGAAGTAAGACATTGTGAGATTTCTCCGACACAATATGGTCCAGGATATAAAATGATTTAATGTATGGGATATTCAGGTACTGGTCCTCTGGGCAAAAATCAAGAAGGTATTATTGAATCCATTCATCTACAAACAAAGTCTGCAAATGACAAAGCTGGACTGGGATACAATCCAAGGAAGACATCAGACCAAAAACATGCTTATAAGTCTAAGTGGAAGAAAAAGACATTGCCTTCACTATCATAGGAATTAAACACTCAATAGACTCAAGAAGAGTATGAAAAAAATAAAAAGAAATGAAAATCAAGAGAGAGGAAACAATCTGTGATCAAGTTCCAATGGTGTCAGCTACAACATTACAAGGAGTAGAAGTCCCAGAGGATATGAGAGAAGAGGTAGAAAGAATTAGGGAATTGTTTGCACCACTGAAAATTCCAGTCACATACACTAGTAGACAACAAGTAGATGATTCAAAAACTGAATCGAACGAGTATGAATGGGGTCCAGATCATCTCTTAGATACATCTAGTACAAAAACTCCAGAAGAGTCCAATGATATCACAGATGACACAGAAGAGCTGATACGCTTAAAACTACAAACGGAGATAGAAGAAATCAAATTAAAAAGACAGGCAAACTATGAACAAAAGCTGAAAGAAGAAAGGACACAAGAAAATTCTTCACCTACTATATCTCCCTCTAATAGGACAAAACAAATCAGGTATGGAACTACACAAGAAGAACGGGAAGCTACAGAAACAGAACCACTCATTAGTCCAGAAGAAGCTGAATAGAGTAGAAGACAGAAATTCATAGAACCATTAAGGTTATGTCAACAGGTATGTCAGATACAAGTGATAAATGAACCAAATCATGAAGGAACTTGCAACATCAAAGATGTAGGTATTGACACTATACATAAATTCACTCAATCACTTGAAGAAGAGTCGAAAACTTCCTCTCATGACTCTGGTGACTCCAACAACAGTCCTATTGATGATAATACCTATTCAACATCAAACTCTGACTCCTTTGTCACGGATGTCAGGAATCTGTCTACTGATCTTGTTATTGTCGAACCACAATATGTAGTCTAGTCTGGCATAGAAAACAGTGCTAGGAGTAGGTCTATTGGATTTGGTCAACTAAATATTAACATGTACTTCCATGATCATGTTGTAACTATTCCTGGTCTCAAGACATTTACGGAAGGTAGTCTTCTAGAACTTGACTTGTCAGTCCGAAGCTATGATGATAATACTGTGAACTCTCTCAAACCTATCCAAATTTTAACTTTGGTACATCCTGAACTAATTGATTGTACTCTCCAAAACCAACCTATGAATGTACCTATCTTTGCCAATGACTATACGTTAGCCTACTACCTTAATGCAGTTGAACCAATGGACTCTTGCACCAGCGAACATAGTAAGAACATGACTGAAACATATATCGAGTATCTTGTCACAAAAATAAAAAAAATAAAAATTAAAGCTCTGATGGCAAAAACCACATTGTGGCGGTGTCAGAATCAAAAAGAGAAAAAATAAAGGACGTACCTAAGGGTGTGTTGGAACCCTAAAATTTTCAAATTTTAGAGTTACAAATTTATGCCAAAAAGAAGATTTCTAAGCTTAATCATGTGTAGCATCTATAATCAAGTAAGTTTGTTCAATTCTAACTTGTATAGACCAAGTCTGATGCATCCATCAAGAGGTCGGCTCGAGGTATGTATATGTTTCACAAATTCTGGAATCAAGCCAGGTATACCTTTTCAAACCATAATTCTTTTTCATCTCAACACTTTAGGTCAAATTAACTATTCCTTTGTATTTCATGTATATCTCAAGACCTACGTTTCAAATTTCAGATTCATATGAGATTATTTGATATGTTTTCTAAAGGCAAATCTAAATTCAGAGCTTTTCAATTGGATGTTAGAAAATCATTTTGCAGGAGCATAACTGAAGAACATGGAGTTGCGTTAGAAGAGGGAAAGCCTTTATCCCACATTGTTTGTGGGATAGGCTCTTTTAACACTTAAATTCAAATCGGCCCGTATGATAACTGTCGAAAGATAAATGGCTTTTGGTGTGA
The DNA here is from genome assembly GCF_030272615.1 of Cryptomeria japonica. NCBI lineage: Eukaryota > Viridiplantae > Streptophyta > Pinopsida > Cupressales > Cupressaceae > Cryptomeria > Cryptomeria japonica. The sequence goes on along the minus strand of NC_081407.1, from coordinate 503,879,257 downwards.
AGAAGGTTGAACCCAATGGACCCCATGCATGCAGATGCGCATCTCGAGGTAACCAAAGTTTAACGACAGACTGCCAAGGATGGAGGCTAAAGATCCAGCAAGTCAGGCGGATCTGACGGTTGGATGAAAAGATCCAACGGCTGTCACTACACCGCGATGGGAAACCGCTCGATGAATATCCATCGCGACTTGGTGAAAAGGAAGAGATTCATTCCGGCGGTTAGTGAGGCCGTGCTAAGGTGGCAGGGCAAGGACTCCGGAGCCAATCAGGATGTGCCACATGGTGGAGCACAGAAGAAGAACCCAGGTCCAAGTGGTGGGTAGTGGATCCACGGGCAAACCAAAGAGTGACACGCGACACAGATGGATAAAGAGAAGAGAGAGCCACTCAGACAAGGTTAAAGGCCGAGAAGATAAGGAAGATCAGACGGTCGACTGAGTCAATCTAACGGTGGTCACTATACCACGATCAGAAGATTTGCGATGTTTATTCACCGCGACATGGCGATCGAGTGGTGGGGCCCGCTAAGGAAGCAATTCGAAGGAGATAACATGCGAGCAGGTTGGAAAAGATCTAACGACCGTCGCTGATCTGCTATGCAAAGATGCATGATGAATATCCATCACGAATCAACGACAAGGAAGAGTTAAAGTTGAGGTGGGTCCGACGGTGTTGAGATGGTAAAACCAGGTATTGCCCAAGGTGATCCACGATCAAACCAGAAGCAAACACGTGGTAGGGTGCATAATAAAAAATCATAATTAAATGTATAACTTAGATTACAAGGGGAAAATATGTTCTTATCGATGAATATCCATCGCGACTTGGCGAAAAGGAAGAGATTCATTTCGACTGTTAGTGAGGCCATGCTAAGGTGGTAGGGCAAGGACTCCGGAGCCAATCAGGATGTGCCACGTGGTGGAGCATAGAAGAAGAACCCAGGTCCAAGTGGTGGGTAGTGGATCCACGGGCAAACCAAAGTGTGACACGCGACACAGATGGACAAAGAGAAGAGAGAGCCACTCAGACAAGGTTAAAGGCCGAGCAGATAAGGAAGATCAGACGGTCGACTGAGTCAATCTGACGGTGGTCGCTATACCGCGATCAGAAGATGTGCGATGTTTATTCGCCGCGACATGGCGATCGAGTGGTGGGGCCCGCTAAGGAAGCAATTCGAAGGAGATAACGTGCGAGCAGGTTGGAAAAGATCTAATGACCGTCGCTGATCCGCTATGCAAAGATGCATGATGAATATCCATCGTGAATCAACGACAAGGAAGAGTTAAAGTTGAGGTGGGTCCGACGGTGCTGAGATGGTAAAACCGGGTATTGCCCAAGGTGATCCACGATCAAACCAGAAGCAAACACGTGGCAGGATGCATAATAAAAAATCATAATTAAATGTATAACTCAGATTACAAGGGGAAAATACATTCTTATCATATGGCCAGAATACTAACTCATGAATTTTATAAAAGGGAAGTATATTCTCTGCTTTACATTATTATTTGAAAGTGCATTAAAGATGAATTTTATGTGTATTTATCCTGAATAAAGTGCCCTGAATATATATTTTAGGGTAAGTTATTATTTTATATGAACAGATGCTATGTTTGCAAAATATTTTTAAAGGGAAATACTTTGATTTTAATGAATTATTTTAAACAAGTATTTTCAAACTAAAATCTAAAGTGGAATACTTTTTATTTTCAAATCAAGGAATTTGATTGGCTTATCTTGTGTGTAGGAGATAATGAGAAGATGATGGATATTTGCTAAAGAATTTTATCAAGGCAGAGAATATAAGACACATGATTGGAGTGTCATTTAGTATTTTTAAGGATTGTCATTTGTAATTATTTATTAAACCAAAGGGTATGTCCTTTGGAAGGAAACTGTCTGTAACTCCCTTCTGTGTATGAAAGGGTGTGTCCTTTCATATATTCCTTTTGATTGAGATACTTATAGGGGGTCATTCTTATATGTAAAAGGTGGAGAGGAGAATCATAAGAACAAGATACTGTTGTAAGGATTGAATATCATTTTGTATTAGAGAAGTCTATAGGAAGAAGAAGTATCATTTTGTGCAAGTAATCTGTAATGGAGTATCTGCAAGTGCAGCTTATGTATGCAATTATTTCCTGAAGATTAATATACAAGGTTCGTTGTTTCTTTTTCCAAATATTGTGTACACTTTTGTGTTGATGATTATCTTTGTCCTCTTGATAAATCTGTTTATAGATTTTCTATGATGTGAACCACATGCCATTGCATTAAGTGAAAGATTGAGTTCTTATTGTTTGTGTAATGCATACTGAACCTTCATAGTTGATGAGAAATTGTCTCTTGAGTTGATAAGATATTTTTTCCACAAAGTGTCATATATATCCCTAGATAGAGGCACTGGTCTGTTATTGATCTTTTAAGGTTTTGACCTGTATGCATTCAAGGTCCTTGATAGAGAAACGTTCTTCCCAAATCCTATATGAATTGATCTATGCAAATTTCATTTAAGTCCTGAAAGCAATCTCATTTTCAATATACATTCAGAATCATTTCTTTTCAAAGCACTTGTTTAAAGCACATAATAAAACATAGTTGCAGAACAATAATTCGCCAGTTGTGTAAACTTTCTAAAATGTTTAAATCCACTATAAATAACCTCTTTTGTGCTTGAGAGGAAGATGCATACCCACCTAGGTTTAGTGGAGCCTAAAGTGTAGAGGGATTTGGTCTTTGACCATCCCTGTTCGTTGGCCAAGGCTGATTGGATTACTTGAGGATTTGGCAAGTCTTTTGGTTTTTGAATCCATGGTTTTGGGAACCGTTAGGGTGAAAACCTCTTCGAGGCACCTGAAGGTGAGATACTTGATATACTGCCAAGTCATTTTCAGGAAAGGTTTTCTATATTGATTGAACCAACTCAGCCAGTAAATATTGGGAGTCAAGAGACACCAAATATCATCCACTTAGCTCAATCATTATCAACAGAAGAGTTAAAATATTTCAGCAATCTCTTCCTAGAAAAGAAGATCAACTTTGCATGGACATACTCTGATATGCCGGGTCTAGATCCTGATCTTATCATGCACCATATTTCTATTACACTAGGAGTTAAACCAGTCAAGCAAAAACTCCACAAGATGCACCCTCATGTGGCACTACTAGTCAAAGATGAGCTAGAAAAATTATCAAAAGTTGGATTTATCAGAGCAATAGACTACACATAATGGATTTCAAACATAGTACCTGTATCAAAGGTAGACAAATCTATTAGGGTTTGCACATAATTCAGGGATCTCAATAAAGCATGTCCGAAAGACGATTTTCCATTACCTAACATTGATATGATAGTGGATATGACTGTTGGATATGAGATGTACTCACTAATGGATGGATTCTCGGGTTATATAATTAGATCAAAATAGCTCCTGGAGATCAAGAAAAGACAACTTTCACCTGTGCATGGGGAACCTTTTGTTGGAACGTCATGCCATTTGGGCTAAAGAATGTAGGAGCAACTTATCAAAGAGAAGTAACAACTATCTTTCATGATATGATGCATAAGAATATGGAAGATTATGTTGATGATAATTTAGTGAAGACTATGAAGAGATCCACACATATTCAAGAGCTAGGCCTTATACTAGATAGAATGGAAAAATTCAAGCTTCGGCTAAATCCTAAAAAGTGTGCATTCAGAGTGACATTAGGGAAATTACTTGGCTACATCATTTAAAAGAAAGGAATTGAGGTTAATCCTAAGAAGGTCCAAGCTATAATGGAAATGCCACCTCCAAAGAATATCAATCAAATGAGAAGTTTACAAGGACGTCCCCAGTCAATCAGACGCTTTATTTCTCAGCTAGCAGATAAGGCTCAACCTTTCACAAAAGTATTAAGGAAATAAGTAACATACAACTGGGATCAAGAATTTGATCAACACCTTCAGCAAATCAAAGAATACCTGTCTAATCCACCAATACTGATGCCACCAATTCAAGGTAAACCATTGATTTTATACATATCAGCTACTAATTCATCATTGGGGGCACTTCTGGCACAACAAGATGAAAATAAAAAAGAGAGCTATATATTATATCAACAGAACATTGGTGTCTTATGAAATGAACTATACTATAATAGAAAAAGCATGCTTGGCATTAGTCTTTGCATCAAAAAAATTGAGACACTACATGTTAGCACATTCCATCAAGCTAGTAGCTAAGATTTATCCGCTCAAATATTTTCTCAACAAAGCAACACTTACAGGAAGATTGGCTAAATGGGTCATGGTTTTTACAGAGTTTGATATTGAATATATGGAACACAAAGCTATCAAAGGACATGCAATTGCAGATAAACTTGCTGATGCTCCACTTGAAGACACTCGACCTTTGCATATAGACTTCTCAGATGAATCAATAATGCATCTTAATCAACAATCATGGAAGATGTTCTTTGATGGATCTTTCACTCAAAATGGTTCCGGTGTTGGAATGTTTTTTATTACTCCTCAAAAGTATTCAATCTCGAAGGCTTATAAGATTCTTTTCCCTTTCACAAACAATATTGTAGAGTATGAAGCTTTGGTAAATGAGATCAAGATGGCTATCAAATGGAAGGTTATGGAATTACAAATCTATGGAGATTATCAACTAATCATCAATCAAATCAATGATACATATCTGACTCAAGATGAGAAGCTGATGCCTTATAAGAGAATGGTGGATGATCTCAAGAAATATTTTACTTTTGTATCATTCTAGCAGATTCCTAGATCAACAAATAGAGTAGCAGATGCTATGGCCACCTTGGCATCTATACCAGAGTTACAAGAATCTAATTTTTGCTTTGAATTCCTGGTGGAAGAGTTACATTACCTTGCCTATGATTCTCCTAAGTCCCAAATGGTCTGTTCTACTATTGGACATGACTCATCTCGCTACAACCATATTTATTCTTATCTACGAGACCAAATTATCCCAGAAAATCTTACCCATAATGAGAAAAGGAACCTAATCCAAAATGCTTCACGGTACGTCATCATCGCTAACGATCTATTTAGGTGAGGTTTGGATAGTACTTTGCTTAGGTGTCTAGAAACGGAAGAGTCCCAACGTGCATTATCGGAATTCCATGAAGGTATTTATGGATCTCATCCGAATGGTCTTTCTTTAGCTCAGAAACTACTAAGGGCTGGCTACTACTGGCCAGACATGGAGAAAGACATTGTAAAGTTTTCTAAAACTTGTGAGAAGTGTCAGCTACATGGGAATCTCATACATGCTCCAGCAAGAGATCTCATACCCTTCATTACACATTGGCCTTTTTAGCAATGGGCCTTTGATCTCATTGGTCAAATATATCCTGCATCATCCAACAGACACAAGTTTATCATAACTGCCACTGAGTACTTCACTAAGTGGGTAGAAGCGGTTTCACTCATCAAAGCAATTGGTAAACAAGTAGCTGTATTCATTCTTAACTATATCATCTGCAGGTATGAGATACCTTCATCAATTGTGACTGACAATGGAGGACAATTCAAGAATAAAGATCTAGACGAGCTTTGTGAAAAATTCAAAATGAAATAGTACTGGTCATCCGTATATTACCCTCAAGGAAATGGATAGGCTGAAGCATCTAACAAAAACTTGTTGACCATCTTACATAGAACAGTAAACAAATCTGGGAGGGATTGGCATCTGCAACTCAATCCTGCACTATGGGCTTATAGAACAAGTATTAGAACACCTACTGAGGCTACACCTTTTTCTTTTGTGTATGGATCCAAAGCAATATTACCTATTGAGGTGGAAATACCATCTTTAAAAGTTTCTTTGCAAGGTTTTGTTACTGATGATGACTACAAAATATCTAGATTGCAAGAATTTGAATTGCTGGATGAACGTCGACAAGTGACATTTGATCATCTGAGAGTATATCAAAAGAGAATGTCTAAAGGATATAACAAAAAGGTTCAACAATGATAATTTCAGGTTGGTGACCTTGTTCTGAGAGAAAATTCTAAAAATCAACAGTTTCAAGACAACAAAGGGAAGTTTGAACCCAACTGGCTGGGTCCCTACATCGTTACTGTAGTCTTTGGCTCTGGTGCCCATCAGCTCTCAACATCGGAAGGAGAACAAATATGTGAACCGATCAACACAATCCACTTGAAAAATTTCTTCACGTATTCTCTGCTCTAGCAACTTGTACAACTAATACAATGTCCTAAAAAAAAAGAATCTGTTGAACACTATATTTGAAAATAAAAAAAAAAATATAAAAAAATGTATATTCCCATAGGCGTGAAGACTAAAAGATGTTTCGGCCAGCAAACTGTATCGAGCACTTCAAAAGATGTTTCATCAAAAGAGTATTTTCATCGAAACGAGGTATGTAAAGCACTAAGCAAAGGTATTTCGGCAAAAAGTTACTTTCGATGAATGTAGAAAATCACTCATCGATACTCTAAGTTTCATCGAAAAGGTGAAAACAAAAGGCAAAAAGGCAAAAAGTGATTTCGAAGGAATATCATTACCGAAGAGACTCATAAAGCATTCATCGAAATGCAAGTTTTCATCGATGACATAACGTCGAACAAAAGAAAAGATGTTTCATCGACAAAGGAGGCTGTCGATGAAAAAGGAATGTCGATGAACATACATGGGCCCTCACCGAAGAAAGAAACTCATCGAAAGAATGATTTCAATGAAACTTGCGCGTGACTTATCGAAAAGGAGGTCTATCGATGAAAGAATGGTTTCGATGAGTCTTGAAAGTGTCTTCTCGACATGGGCTATTCACCGAAACAATAGTATCGAAGAAAATGGGCTTTCGATGAAAGATTTAAACACTCGGCCGAAGACAAGGGTTTCATCGATAACTTGAAATATGATCACTTTGAGTGAACTGTACTTCCCGCGAAAGAGTTAAAGGCCCAATTGAAGAATGTCACATCTGCAATTAAGTTTAAACACTTGAGTAGCCGTTGTAGATGCAGAACATTAACTGTGCACAAGTTGCCCATACGATTACAGTTGAACTGATTGAATTTTCATAAGAACCAGATCGATGCTAAAAGACTGAAAATCGTGAAGAACCTGCGGAAACTTGCAACCAGAAGAGCCGAGCATTCCTCCAAGTAAGTGTTGTCTCTCGTGTTTTCTTAAATCATGGAGCCTTCGTCTTCTTCTTCTAAAAAGAGTAGGAAAGGAAAAGAGCTGAACCTTGAAGAGAAACCCAAGAGACAAAAGAAAGAAGGGAGAGCTCTGACTCAGGATTTGTTAGACCAGTGTCCCTCATCTAGTGTAAGGTCCAAAAAGATCAAAAGTGAAGAAGAAGGATTAGAGGATAGATTCAAAAATCTAGGAGACATTTGGACTGAAATCAGAGGACATGAGTTGTTTTTGTTTAGCTACAAAAGAAGGGATGCTCCTGAACCCATAAGTAATCTATGGAAGAAGAACTTAGGCAAATTGGTAGTCCCAAATGTGTTTGTAGATGTAGAATTGATGAAAGCTCTGGTAGATTGCTACAATCCAAGAACCAAAACCATATGTGATTACAGAGGGAATACATTAGTAGTGATTAACAAACAGACTATTGATATGGTTTTTGATTTGGACTGGGAAGTAGAGGAGAGTATCGATATGAAGAAACTTTCACAAGAATTCTTTAGTTTGGAAAATATCTACAGAACTTGGAGACTACCTATTCACAGGCCAAAAGTGGGTGGGTCATTTGTTCCGTTCAGCAAAAATGACAAGGTGCCGTTTGATGTCAACCACTTCCATCCATATTTCAAATATACATATTATGCTGCAGCCCAAGTACTAGGCCTAGAGGCTCATCCACTCATGGATATTGGGGTTATGGTTCTGTGTGCTGACTTACAGTCAAAAGACCCTAGGTCATTTGATTTTGCCACCTATGTTGCAGATGCCTTAAATCATGGGTTGGAAAAATTGAAAGGGGACCTTGTGAATGTTCATTTTTCATTGTACTCCATGTTAATGCATATCATTCTTTATTGTGGCCAAGAGATTAACTTCTAGTCAGATGAGTTCTGCATTAGATCTTATGATAAGAATGGTCTGAAGAAGCCAGTTCAGTTATGGGTATCTGCATGGGACCAGAGGTTCATGAACAACCAATACTGGCACTTTCAAGAATACTTTGTGAAACCTCTTAGTGCAGCTTTTGGGCAACACAAGGATTACACTTTGTCTCCTGAAATCAAAAGATTTCTCAGACCAAAGGATTTCTCTCCAGAGCCACAGATTGATCATAATTGGGGTGATTGGTATTGCCATGATAATCACACAGAAATCAGGGTATTTGGATATGAAGGGCAACCCCACATGCTTCCAATTATGGTGCCAAACAGGGTGGCTAGCCTGGAGATTATAAGACAATTGTCTATTGTCAGTGCTAAACACCTTACAGATTTCGGTAAACAATCTATCGTTCCAGGTTTATTAGTTTTCTCCGATTTCATTGTTAAAAGTTCAAAAAGTTATCATTTATTGCAGAATAAGTTGGACTATTATGGCATGACTCTGGGTGAGCCTAGAGAGAACTTCGATCCTGAAGGATATATAAGAGCTGCCAGAGCCTCACAGAAACTCAAAGCTGGAATACATGTGGCCAAAATGCCAGATGACCTGATTAAGAATCTTGAAAGAGAAGAGGCCAAAGCTTTGAGAGAAAAGAGTGAGCTAGTTTGGGAAGCTTACAAATGGAAAAGGGTAAGGGGAATGATAGATGGAGACTTAATTGGAAATCTCCAAGACCCTCTGGAAGTGGCTAAAAGGCTGCTTCAACATGAAGCAGAGATCATGCATAGAGTGCCTTCGCAATTCCTTCATTTCATTAATACTGAGAAGGACAGTCAGCCCCTAGCTCACATGTCACCAAAGTCGACCGCCAGTAGTATCCCACCTGATTCTCCTAGAGAAGATTATCCTCCTGGTTTCGAAGCAGAGATGAATATGGACACTGGTGAAATTAACATCACGGATGTTGTTGATATAAGAATGACTGAGCATGAAGATTTCGTTGCTGATGATGGATTCGCTTCTTCTAGGGAGTTCCTCTCATTTTTGTACCAATACAAAGGAGCTCATGTAAAACGAAGCATGGCTGGAAGACCAGAGGAAGAACAGATGAAGAGATTGTAAGATGAGATTGATGTCCTCATGAAAGATATGACTCCTGAGAAAGGGAGGAAACTACTAAAAGAGGCTGGTGTAATCATCTTCTCTGGTTGGGATATAAACTCAGCACTTTTATTTGATGGCTTCCTGAAGAAACAAGATTTGAATCAACAGGTGTTGCCTCAAGAGATAGACAAATTGTTCTTAGGCTCTGGATATGATCCAGATGAGAAAGCTCTCCTACAATGGACATTATATCCAAAGGGGAAGAGGCCTATCATTGTGGACATTGAAGAAACCTTTGGGCACCTCATGGTTCATCAGGTTGGAAAAACTGACCCTAGGGTCACTGCAAAACTCAACTTGGATGTTGCCAGATTGAACCTGGACCAGACAGAGTTTTTGGTCAGAGAGAACGTCACATATAAGGGGTTATATGAAAAATCTAAAGAGGAGAATCAAAAGTTGCAGGCAAAAGTATTGCAACTAGAGACAGGGACTCCTATCAGCGAATACACCTCATACCCCGCGGGACGTAGCTTGGACGATGTCTCTGATGCTCTGTACTGGAAGTATCAAGCAGAGAAGGCCAATAAACGCGCAGAAGGTATCCAACAAAGGATGGACAAACTGGTCAATGACATCATAGGACATCGGTTTAACACCATGCTCTTGCAGGTTGAACCATATTGGAAAGTATATAATGGAACGATAAAAGCGTTAACAGAGCATGAGAGGTTAAAAGCACGATTGCATGAAGTACTGAATAACGTCGATGCCATGACACCAGAGGAAAAAGTTGAGGGGATTGCATATATGGAGAGTCATGTTAAACTTGAGGATACGCTGAGGAGAGACCTGAAGGAATTGGATGATGAGAAACCTGTTGGAATGCCCTCCGTTTACAAAGAAGGAGAAGTGATATCCCTGGAGGATTTGCGAAAAGAGCTCACCAACGTCAAGGATTGGGCCTTGTCAGAGATAGATCGAAGTAAGGATATGGCCCCTACTGTCAACCAGATAATATTCAAGTATCTGTCGCTGGGTGATGAATTGAAGAAACAGACTCCTCGAATCAAAACCTTCAAAGACGATGATTACATTCATCATTTGGGACTCCTAAATCTCTTTTTTCTTAAGTTTAGAAATACTCAAATTAACGATTAATATTTTGAAAGGTCACGTCTTTTCATGAAAGGCCTTCATCCTCATATATATATGAGAATGATTTTTGTAATGTAAGGGGATAGGGATTAGATAAGATGAAGATAGCGATAGATAACAGCCTGTAAGTCTTCTGTATACAAACTATAATGGAATACAAATTTTGATCAGCTATTTCTTTGCATATGTGTTGTGGATCATTTCATTTTCTTTTGGCAATCGTCTGTGATATTGTCTGATAAGATAAGGTTATTCATGTTCTTAAGATCAGATCTATGTTTTATATTATAATGTTGCAACAAAAGTTTTGCTTGCGGATTGTGATTGTTCCTTGCAAAGCTTAATTGACTGGTCCCTTAAGGGTAGGGTTAAATTCACTCAATCAGCATATGATATAAGCATTCATTTGGTTCCAAAAGAAATAATAACTGACAGGTTCATAAAGGGATGAATTAAAAAACTGTCTCACAGGTTCGCACCATAAGTCCTAAAGAAAAGTGTAATGACTCTGTAACCCAAACAGCGAAGAAGGCACTGGCTAAATTACAAGTTGCACTCATCATTTCATTCATAATTGATTATTTTAATAAGCAATAGAAGTAATTAAGAAACATAAAGCAAACAGTTATTACAAACAACAATCTTGAACTCATCTGCTATATCTCCATTCAAGGAACTCATGCCATTTCAAGATCAGGATATATCAGATTAGGATAATAAATCTGCTATAAAAAGCACTGGTAATTGGAGACATTCAGTGAATAGGTATACCCGCCTAGGTCCTGCAGAGCCTAAAGTGAGAGAGTTAGCAACCAAACAGGTTCACTCTACATGTTGGCCAAGTCAATTGGAGGGTTTGATCATAGGAGTTGGGATTTCCTTAGAACCTATCCAATCTGTTGATTTGAGACCCAACAGAATCTTTGCCAAGTAGGTGAAAACCTAGCAAACAGGTGCCTCTTGTACTCAAAATATCCATCTATCAACGCAATGTTGGCATTTCCCACTTTCATGCATCTTTGATTTCGCTTGTACATATCTTTTAGTCACCTTTGTGACATCCTGGTTCTTTTAGAACCCTCATGGCTTGAAACTAATCAATGTCCTAGTCTTAGGGTAATCGACTGAGCATTTTACGTGTCCTAAGCAATATCAACCAAGTCATCATTTTGTCAGTGATACCTGGTTGTCCAATCTGAGTCAGTCACATGTATCCTAACTACTGAAGATTTTTATCACTGAGTACACAAGCAAAACAACATTACTGAAAACAATCACTAAACAGTTTGAGATATGCATGAAAATTTTCTTTGTGTGCTGTCTTTTATATTGGTTTTGGATTATTATTCCCTTTGAGTAACTGGAGGAAGTCTATCTTGACTAAGAGGAGCAAGGATTGGGGGCATAATATTTTCTTTGTTATCTGGTTGTAGGAATGATTCTGATCATCTGGAAACATCTAATCAGCTAGGTGTCTGAGATAAGAGCCTTCACATCAAGGTGAAATCGCCACACATACCTTGAATTCGCTTATTTGTATGCTACAGGGAGGTTGGCATCATTTTTTTGTGTGTTTTGAGGGAATTTCTTTAAATGTGCAATCTAGATGCCTGTGTAATCTGTCCAAGGATATGAACAAAAAAAGGGTCACTGCGGACAAGATAATTAATATTGCACATGAAAAGGAAGGAACTCTATTCTGCCTGCTATGTTTGTAAATGCTCAGTGATGAATATTAAGAATTCCAAATCCAGTGACTAGTTTAAGTTGCATTCATTCTGCATTTTCTGCATTTCGAGTGATTTCTTCATGATGACAATGATCTCTTTATCTTTTGAATGAGAGTTTGAAGTATCATCATTTCTCAGCTAAGTGGTCTTTGTTTCATCATTTCTCTGATTGAGTACTTGTGTATTGAGATGTTAGCTGCATACATATGCATCTTATATAGATTCATACATTCATTTGCATTCATCTTATTGCATAGAAAAATAAAAACAATTTGCATTACTAGTTACTCATTTTTCATCATTTATTTGCATATGAAAAGAAACAAAAACAAACATTCATATTCATTTGCATTACATACATCCATACTGAACATATATGTATACATATAGAACAAAGCATATAGAAAAACATCTCATAAATAAATCGACACAAGTACAATGAAATCAAATCAATATATCGTATATATAATAATCAATATCTCAGAGTACAAGTGATATAACTGTCATATACAATCTCCCATTGGAGCAAGAATCATATAGGCTACAAAAAAATGGGGTATCTAACAAAAATTAAGAGCTATAAAAAAATATTGCTCTTTGCCTCTCCCTCATCGCCAGGTGGTGGAGGAGGTGGAGCCTGCTGACCGACATCCTGCCTTGGTGCCCAAGGTCCCTCAGATCGTGCCATGTACTGAGAATATGGGACAACATGCTGCGCTACAAGAACTGCTACGCTATATGCCACAACATAATAAGCTGCTTGGCTTGTCTAGTGTAAAACCTCTCGCTAAAGAGTGTCTCATTGTGCCCTGACCTCAGCCAACTGTCAGTCTCGCTTTGCCTTGACCTCAGCGAACTGTCGGTCTCACTCTACTCTGAGCTCCACCAGCTGTCGGTCCCTCTCTGCAAGCTATGTCTGAGCCATTATCAACTGTGACTGCAGACCTACTAATCTCACTCTCATCAACCATGCTACATTAGCTGCCCCTTGCTCCCTCAGAGGCTCTCCATCTCCATCTCCACCTTCATCTCCACCTCCATCTCCACCCTGATCATCCCTCCTCTGTCGTACCTATCTAGGAGCTACTCTCTTCTCCTCTCCTCCACCCTCCGCTTTCCTAACACCACTCATCCTCACACCAATAACTCCTAGAGATCCCCCCTCTCCTCTCCGCTGTTGTCTCCCCCCAGTTGGTACCCTGCTACTGCTCGCACTAGGATCACCACCGGTCCGCCTAGGAGCCTCTTCTCTCTATCCCTATCCCTGTCTCTCTCCCCGTGCCTCTCCCTATGCCTGTTCAGGGGCATCATCCTCAATCTCCTTTATGAGAGGTACCTGCTCAGCTAGATCTGTAAACCTAGGGAACAAATCCCACTGGAACCAAACCTTGTACTCTGGCAATACCCCTGCATCTGTAATGTCATCTAACGAATCCCACCGAAGTTGATGTAACCCTGTCAGTGCCTGCATGCTCAAAGCATAGGACAACCTAGGGGCCCATCCTCATCTCTCCTCGTTTGCATAACAAGCGTAGGCACTCCTGTGAAATCCCCTGAGGCCTACCATACTACCTCATGACTCGAGATACAACTAATCGCTTAATAACCGTTACAGACCTGCCGATCAGAGGATGAGTCATGAACATATCTCTTCGCACAACTCTCCAGTCATCCCAAAGCTCGAGACCCCTGTACAGTCTCCATACAACAATAATCAAGTCATCTAGCTGTCGTCTCTAGTACTCTGTCTTTCCCAGATGGGGCTGAGTAACGTATCCAAAATATCTATAAACTCTCAGTTGTTGTGGATCTCTGGCATCATCCATAATAGGAATGCAAACTAGGAGATGCTCCTAGGCCCATATCTATAAAATCAAGACCCCTGTTGCCATAGTCTTCCCCTCCCTATATACAACCTCATGCATCTCGTGATACATGTGGGCTAATAGACACGAACCCTATCCTAATCTCTTAGGATGATCCACCAGTCTCTCCAGCATCCTAGCCCAGCCACATAAGAAACCCTACTGTCCCCTATCCGACATAACAAAGCAACCAATGAAACCTGCCAAGACACATGCCAAGGGAAACTCCTCACTGTACGTGACCATCATATCATCTCAATTGATAGCCCACGAAAGGATGTCATCATCATGAAAAACACGTCTCAATGCTAATATACCAGGACGCTGAGTCGAAACATAATCAACCTTATCCCCAGCAAATGGAATCTTGAGAATCCTGTAAACATCCTCTGGAGCGATGGTCATCTCCCCAACTGGTAAATGAAACGTGTTATGCTCAGAATGGAATCTCTCAACCAGTGCAGTGAGCATCCCGTGATTCACACAAATACCTGGTATATGTAGAAGATGGGTAAACTCGGACAAGTCAATATGTGCTCTATCTATATCAGATAACTCATGAACCAGCCTCATAGTAGGATGATAGACACATAAGAAAAGAACATGTGGAAATCACACCTGCAAGAATCAAACAATAGAGCATGAGAAATTCATTCAAATTTGCTATAAGACAACTTAAACATCACACAAATCCACATACATCAATTGCCAAATCAAATTTTCATGTTTGCACCCTTAAAAAAGCTCACTATTTTTCATACGATATTTCACAGTGTAGGCAGAAACTTGTAGGAGTCAAGAATAGCTATAGCATGAAAAAAGACTCTGATACGACGAAAGACATATACTCGCACGATAAGATGGTCTTCTAAGCAAACTTTTGTATGATACACGAGGATGTCTCGCACGACAAAACGAATGGCCTGAAATGACGAAACACTAAAGGACAGTTTGTCGTATGAGACACATTGTCGTCTCGCATGACAAAATGACACATACGAAATTTTAAATGACTAAAAAAGCAAAAATTCAACAAAAAATTGAAAATTGATGACATAAACAGGCATAAGATTAGTCACTCACCTCTGGCCCATAATTCTGCAGTCGATTATGACATCTCTGGTGCTCAAATCGGTGCTCCTAGATCGGAATGACCATTTTTCTTCGCAGAAGACTTTTTCAAATTTCAAACTTGGAGAGGTTAAAATGAATTGAAAATGACACTTTGACCCCCTATATAGCCCAAAACCTAATTTTCAACTTGCTCCGATGGACATGAAAATTGTACCCTTAGCTAATTTTCCCATCTTGATTCTATTTTTGGGATCGAAATCAAAATCCGAGATTGTTCTTCTAGTCAATTTTGCACAACTGCAACCACTTAGCGCTTTCATCACATTCTCATTCTTTTCTTCAATTTGCGCTCAATTTCACATCAATCATCATGAAATCTTCAAATATTCCTCTGACTCAATATTTGTGCTCAAATAATTATCATCGCCAACAATTGCCTATAATAATCATGTACCCTCACTATCTTTCTATTTCGCTCCCGAGGGGGCATACTCGTGATCTCATGACCTCACATCTTCAAAGTCGAGATTTTTTTTTTTCAAATCTTCATCAAAAGTCAAGCAAAAATCTATTCAACTAAAGAAAATCAAACAAGTTCTTCTCGCTAGGGGTATATCGGTTTCATAACTTCAAATCAAGTTGATATTGCCTTCATCTGAATCAGTCTCTTAACGTTAATCAGTTTCATCAAGCTGATTATTCATTTAAACTCAATCAAAAGTTTAAACAATATCTTTGATCACACGCCCAATCTAAGCAGGTGTTCAGTTTCATCGCATCAAATCAAGTTGGACAGTTTATCTTCGCTCATCGTGTCTTGATCCATCAAGTTCAAGATCGATTTTATCTTCACTCACTGTGTCTAGTTCAATCAAGTTCTAGATCAGTAAGATCTATTTCTTGATCAATCAAGTTCAAGTTCGATATCTTTTCTCTCTATCGGTCCTAGTTCAATCAAGTCCGGGATTGGTATCGCTTTAGTCAACTCCGTTCAGCTTCATCGCTTCAAATCAAGCTAAACACCTCGCTCTTCATCTAGTTCGTGATCAATCAAGTTCAAAATTGGTATCTCCTACACATCAACTATTCTTTGAACCAACGCACTGCTCACACATTAATTCAAAGAGGGGCAAATGTAATACCTTAAAATTGGTCACCTAAACCATGGGCCCCTAGTCTCGACAACATCACCAAGGTCCTAACCAAAGGCAATTAAATCAACTTTGAGCACAGAATTAATTAATTCTTCAATCATCAAATATTACATGGCAAGTGAATTATTTTATATTAATTAAATATTCATTTAATTAATTAAATCATTCCAAGAAAATCATTTTGATCAATTATCCTATTTAATTTATTAAATATCCTAGCATATTTAATTAATTAATAAATTTGCCATTTTATCATAAAGAAGGAATTAATTTATCACAAAAGAGGAATCAATATGCAAAGCAAGACTTAAATTGAAAATAAAATAAAAGAATTGAATTGAGAGAGAAATCAAACTTGAGATATTATTTCTTCTTCTAAATTGAGAACTTGAAATCAGAAAAACAATTTAGATGAATTATTAATCATTCTCTAAAATTGGAACTCAAAGCTTTTGACAAAAGAAGTTCAGTTGAATTGAAAAGATTATTTTCTTGAATAAATCAAAGAAATTGCATGGAATTACCTATTTTCATCTCAAGTGCATGGAATTAATTGAATTATATCTCTAATGCAAACTCAAACTTATAATTTGAATGCATTTCAATTCAACTATAATTGGAATCTATCTCAAGGTTAACTGAATCTGATTTCTCAATTATTTCAATTATCCTAAATTGTGCTTTTTCTTGATCTCTCTTGTGATTCTCTATAAAATCAACCTTTATCTCTCATTCAAAACACCCCGGAGATTTATTGTTATTATGCAGTTTTTGCTCTGGAGTCATTGAAGATATTGTGATTGCTTTTTTGAGATGATTGTATCTTAGTTTAATTTCTTTTTTCATATTTAGTTCAATTATGATTGCTTGAATTCATATAGCTTACTATTCATCCATCTAGCATAATCTTGCATCCATTTGGATTAATATCATGCTCATATAGATTAAATCCTTTGTCTTGGTGTAGTCTAGTCACTGGTATTGCTTATACAAATCTGAAAGCAAGTCTATACTCACATCTTTTAG
The DNA here is from genome assembly GCF_030272615.1 of Cryptomeria japonica. Classification (NCBI taxonomy): domain Eukaryota; kingdom Viridiplantae; phylum Streptophyta; class Pinopsida; order Cupressales; family Cupressaceae; genus Cryptomeria; species Cryptomeria japonica. Next base: position 503,862,079 of record NC_081407.1, on the reverse strand, counting down.
AAGGCAATTGGTCAATTTGTTATGGTTTTATTATTCATACTTATATCTGTCTAACCATACATGTAATGACTTAATTGAAGTGTTGTGTCTTACAATTTGCAGATACTTATTGCACTTTTCACACACATAGTGCCTCTATTATTGTGTTCCTTATTCGAATGCCACTTCATGCCAGAGATAACTTTAAGAAAGCATCCCTCGGGCAAAAGTGTAAAACTTTGGCGAATCAGGCATTATTTTGGGGGGGAAATTTTCATATTGATGGCGAATTTTTTTTCAAAGTAGGAAAAAAAATTAATTTGTATTGGGAATTTTTTTCTTGGGTATGAAAATTCCATAAAATTCTGGCAAATAATACCTTGTTCTGTGGGGAAAATATATATTGTAGGAGGCGAATGTTTTTCATTTAAAGGAACAAATATATAAGTGTATGGGCGAAATTCTTTACTCTGAAGGAAAAATTATTTAAGTGTATTGGCGATTTTTATCCACCGTTTTAAAATTATTTAATTTGGTTGGCTAATATTTCGTTATTTATGAAAAAATATATATTTTGTTGGTGATTTCATGAATTCATTCACATTAATAGACAAGGCACATCACATCATATCACATCACATTGAGTCCGGACTCTGCATGATCACACGTACCTAAAATCTATCAATGATTTTAAACCGTTCGATGATCGTAGATCAATGGTTGAAGTTTTATTTCAGCCCAAATTTCTGAAGAGAACAAAGTTCTCCAGAAAGTTCCCGGAATGGAATTGGATTCAATAGACACGTATCAAATGTCATGGTCGATAATGTTGGTCATTTAATATATGTCTTGTCACTAACAACAATCGACTCTACCCCCACAACTTCCAATATGGTATTTGGTACTGGTTTATAGCTATTTCCAATTTCGCACACTAGTGCAATTATGGGAAAGATTTGCATAGATATATGAAAGATTTAAAAAATATTAAAGGAATTAATATGGTTAGAGAAAGAATTATTATAATCAAGAGCTTGAACTATTTATAGATGATCTTTGCTTCTTTCATCTTCAATTAGCCTTTGGTAGATAAATCATCGAAGTTCACGGTAGTTAAATTATGCCTCTGGTTTAGGTATATAGGTTCAAGCTGTATAATTTGGTATTCTGATTTCTCAAGATGGAGACTCCTATCCGCTTGAGAAGCATTTCTGTGGAGGGCCAGAGGGCCTTTTTGGGCTTTGTTAGAGACCCAACCCTTCAATCAGTCTGTAAGGAGGTTGGGATGTTCACTAATGAGGGTGTGAGGATGGTGCTGGGCAGAGAGTTTTTGCGTAATGAAAATAGATACCGTGTTAACACGGACGTTATGTTCTGGTTCATGGCGTCTCTTCTGGACCTCAGAGGAGACAAGGTGGATATGTTGTTGCTGTTAAGGAAGGTGTTTAAAGAAGACTTCCTTGGAGACAATGTTACTGTTGTTGTCTTTGTAGAAGTAGGGTTGGGGATCCCTTGGGTGAATGAATTAACCAAGCTTCTCCTCCTTGACCAAATAGTGGCCAGGCAACCATTTCTTTTGAACCTGAATGCGGAGCAGTTGACGCATCATAGGAAATGGGCACGGATTGGTAGGGACATTCTCCATAAATAGTTTCTCCTGGATGACTTTCCAAACTACAATTGGCTTGAAGAATTCTCACAGCTTATAATGTTTGCAGAATTCTACATAGAGGGAGGGCAATATTCTTAGGATAAACCATGAATGTGTCCACTGCCTGTGCCCTAGCCTCGACCCCCTAGTAGTTTTGATATTTTGGCTATTTCCTCATAACCTCACTCATTTTGGCTTTAAAGTTTTTGAGGGACTTCAACAAGTAAAAATTGTAAATTTGCGGAACATATATATTAATGATAATTTTGCAAATTCCAGTTCGTTTCAGTTTGCTTCTTATGGATATAAATATCGTTTCTATTTCATTTTATTATTTGTTGCTACCATCATGCCATGGCAGGATACTTAGCATAATTATTATGTTTTGAAATAGCTTAAATAGTTATTAATTTGTGTGGATATTAGATTTATAAAAAAATAACAGGTCTATTCTAATTTCTTTTCTAAAGTTAAAGAACAAACTCAATGTCACTTCTGAGATGACCAAGTTTCTAAAAGATATTTGAAGTGCTTGACAAAGAAGTATTTGAAAAAACATAATGTTAGGGATTGGCTGCAAGTGATAGCATCCAATAAGGATTGCAATGTCTTAGCTCATATGTTTTTTTGTCTATGAGCTATGTTATTTCAATATTTTGTTAAACAATGGAAATAAATATAATATTGTGATCTTTTTTATGTAATGTTTCTTCCTCTATATTTAATATGTAAAAAAAAAAATCGAGTTCATTTCATTAATTATTTGTACATTGATTATTGTAAAGCGGAAAATCGCGATCGAACCCTAGTTGCTCTCCCCTCTTCCAACTCCAAGGAGAGAGAAGGGAGATTCACTGGGGTTGATGGTTTTCACTTAGGGGAGAGACTTTACATTCAAAAGAGGGGTTGAAACCCACAAGATCCAATCCCACGCAATGCAAGATTGGATGCTAAATGTGTTTCAAGGGTTAAGACAGCAAGGCTACCCTCTTTTGTAAAGAAAGTGCATAGAAGAATTAAGCTAGGAGTGCATAGAAAATGACAAAGATTCGCTTATAAACTGAGATAGGGATATAGGATGAAGCTGCGGACCTGGAATTAGCAGTAAAATGTCGATACGGCGCTGTCCTGCAAATTTGGGCAAAAGTTGTCGGGACGATGGCGCCCGACGCCACGGTCCTCCGAAAAATCCGCGAAATGAAGGGGGATCTGTTCGTCTTTGCACAAGGATTCTAGATCTTCAATTTCAGCCGCGTACCTGCAACCTACACACAGAAAAGCGAAGACGATTGGGGGGTTAGGGATTAGGGGTTTGCCTTTAGGTCAAACCTCGGTTTTGGAATTAACCAAGAAATGAGCAAGTGCTGTAAATGTAAATGACTGTAAAATAAGTACTAATACCTTGTTCTAAGGATGTTTGTATCCTTATGTGCGAAGGTATAGATGTTGTATGTTGTATGTTGTAGCATGTAGTATGTGATCTCCTCTTCAATGGTTGAATCCTTGTCTTTGAATGCAACACTTAGCCTTGAATGGAGACTTGAAATGATCAATTGCTTGAAGGAATGCTTGAATGCTTGAGTATAATTTCCACGCTTTTTCCATCATGTCGAATGAAAGAGGAAAATGTAGTTTATATACTTGTCAATTAGGGCTGATAGACTGATTTTTCCGACCTTAGGCGGACCAGGAAAGTTTAATTTCCAATTTGCAAACAAAAAGACCCGAGACCCCTTAGGAGACCGGGCCCAAAATAGGACCCAGGGACCAGGGCGCTGGGCACCCTGGTCCTGCGCTCTGGTCCCACCTCCCGGGACAGCAGGGTGCAAGGAGGTTCAGGCCAAGGTGCTTGAAAAATGCAGTTTTCAGTGTCGTGAGCAAGTTTCGGGGTCTCCATTCAGGTTGCGTGTTGCGTCGCCATCGTGAAGACCGAAATGCAGTCGAAATTGCAAGTGTCACAATTTTAGGACGCTACATTTAGCCGCCACTTTAGCGGGAGTATGTATGCTCATACTTCCGGTAAAGTACAAGGAAACAATATTGACAAACTTTCACCACGTCAAGGAGGCAAGATACACCAAGCCCCCAGTGGACTAAGGATCTTACGACTTCGATTGACAAAGTAAAAGGGAAGATCACGAGGAAGAACCATGACTGTCAGTAGTAAGGTTCCCTCACTATGAGTCATGCAAGAAAGATATCAAAAATTTTCAAGGCAAGGCTAAATTTACCAAGAAATTTTCAAGTATCTTGAAAAGATATGAACGGGATGTATGCCCCCCTACGTTAAAGCGATCGCACATGCCTCACCGGGGGTGATTGTTTTAACGTAGTGATACACATAAGAAATGAGAAAGGAAAGGAGCACGTTATCGCAAGGATTTATTCCCCAAGTGTGAGATAAACCCAAGGATAATAGACACAAAACACAAAGCACGAGGTGACTTCGCTTTCCTCGGGGTCAGTATGCTGTATGATAATTCATGTATATCATATGTATGTATGCATAATTATTATTCATTCCCCAATCAAGGAAGGTCACCTAGAAGAAGTGAACACATGTGTCTTTTGAGTCAACATGAGAGAGATCGAGAGATCTCAATACTTTGCATTGTCCTCAAGTAGACAACACCAAGGACGACAAACAGAAGAATGAAAATAACATATAGAAGAAGTAACAAAAAAAAAGAGAGGGGGGGAGAATCTGCTATGCTAATGTAACTAGTCTAGCACGTCATCTACCCCCCGATCTTGCTGATCAATGTTTTGGGAAGGCAGGGAACACGCTAGAGGAGGAACATCCAACACAGCAGATGGAACTATCACAAGATCCAAACAAGGGCTATGTTCATGTTCTGAGCCACATTGTTCTTGTCTAGGAGCTAGGATAAGTGCTTTAGAAAATTCATTAGATAAATGGTTATCAACATCAACAAGTTCATATTCACTATCAGAAGCAAGAGGAGTAACATTTTCATCATGCATAACATTTTCATCTATATCATCATCAAGATTTATAAAAATAGGATCTTTAACTCGCATAGGATCAAGACCATCATGCATCTTATGTTTAGGAGATTTAGGCTCAATGTCCGGTTGAGGAGAAAATGGAATAATGCTTGTTGAAGGTGTTTTTGGAGATTGCAAAGTTCGAGAAGCAGCTACCTGAGCTCTAAGATGACGCTTTCGTCGGCGTTCACGTGCAGAACGATTTCGTCTAGTCTTAGTAGGAAGTGGAGAAGATTGAGGAGGAGGAATGTTCTCATCCTTATCACTTGGGTGTTTAGGTTGTGGTCTCTTAGGCTGGACAATAGGAGAAGAAGAAGGTCTCTTCTCTCTATAAAAAGAAGGAGGAGGGACTGCTCCATATAAAGGAGGAATATTTGGTTTAGGAAGGAGACCAAGTCCATCATGACGAGGAGGGATAGGTCTACTTTTAGGAAGGTTATTAGATATAGACATAGTCACATCCATAGGGATGGGTTGGGAATCTTCTTGAGGAAAGACATTAGTTTTATCTTTCAAAGGAAGAACTTCCTTCTCAAGAACGATAGGAATATCAAGTTTAGGTGTTCTAGGTTCACTTAGAGATAGGATCATATCTGTTTTCCACTTTTGATAAGATTTGAAAAGATGATCACTTCGCGGAGGAAGAGATTGGAATTGTTTAGGCCAAAAGTAATCAATAGGAACGCTAGAAGTTCTTTCAGCTGGTTTAAAGAGACTATGATTGACGGTAACAACTTCACCATTATGGGGAAATTTCAAACACTTATGAATAGGAGAAGCAATAGCTTTCATGGAAGACAGCCAAGGATAGCCAAGCTTCACACGAAATTGTTCGAAAGATGGAATAATAGCAAAGTTCACATCAAGAGATTTGTTATGGACCTCAATAGGCAATGTAATAGAACCAATTGCAGGAGAAGAAAATGCATCAAATAATTTCACAATCACATCTGTTTTGTCATAAATCACTTGATTCAATTGCAAAGTAAAAAGAAATTCTTCAGTAATAACATTAATCATGCACGAAGGATCAATATGCACTCCACGGCAAGGTGTATTCTTAACTTTTGCAACTATGTATAAAGGACCATCAGGTGCCCTAATGGTTTCACTGGAATCAAATGTGATGGAAGGTTCTTTAGGGATTTCTTGCTGCTCTACAAAGTTAATCACATTCGGAGTCATAGACACAAGACCATCAGATGAAAGAGAGGAATCATTAGTCTCAATTGCATTAGAGGTATGAGAAGGTAATGGATTAGTGAAAATCTGAAGATTTTGATTAGGAGGAGCTACAGATGTATTGCCTTTATCATTCACTCTAGAAACAGAAATAGTATTATTATCAATCAAATCTTGAATTTTACCCTTTAAAGAAAAACATTTTTCAGTATCATGCCCAGGCTGACGATGAAATTGACAAAAAGATTTGTTATCAAAATAAGGTGATGTAATCTTTGCAGGATCAATTTGTCTTATAGGAGGAAGAGTAAGCACATTTTGTTCCAATAACTTATTCATAATACTATGCAATGATTCATTCAAAGGAGTATACTTTCTTTCTTTCTTGAAAAATTTAGAAATAGGAGGCACACCTGATGCTGTATTCACATTGTTGTTGATGATGTTTTCATTGAATTTGATGGAATCTCTGTTCGGTTTAAACTTCCCAAATGGTTGTTGACTGCTATCACCCTTATCACTCGGAGCCATAGGATGTGATTGTTCCATTTGACTCACAGTCAGTTGATAATTGTGAAGAGTTGCACACAACTGTTGGAAAGAAGTAAACTCAGAAAACAGAAGTTTGTCTCGAATATCTTTTTGTAAATTAGAAATAAAGATTCTTTGAATATCATTGTCAGGCACTGGAAAAGAAATTTGAGCATACAAATGCTTATATCTACCAATGAAATCAGTCACTTTTTCTTTAACACCTTGTTTACAATGCATTAAATCAATCAAAGTAACTTTAGGACTTATATTGTTTTGAAATTGTTGAATGAAAGCATTTGCAAGTTGTTCGAAAGAAGTAATAGAATAAGAAGGCAACGAGCAATACCATTGTAGGGCTTTGTCTCTTAATGTTCTAGTGAATAGTTTTGCAAGCAACCTTGGGTCATAAGCAAAATCAGTACAAATTGTTTGAAAAGTCTTAACATGTGTTAGAGGATCACCCTTACCATTATAAAGTTCCAAATGCGGGATTTCAACATGTTTAGGAGGGATAGCTCGAACAATATCAAGAGAAAGTGGGCTCGCAACATCAAATGTGGGCACACTAAACTTAGATTGATTGATAGAGGTAATTTGTTGCTGTAAAGAAGAGACAGTTTGTGCAAGATTGTTAATGGTCGCTTCAGTCGAAGAATTCATATTGGATGTGTTAGATTGAGATGGAGGTGTTATGTTATTGAAAGAAGGTAAAGAGTAAGGTGGTGGGACTCTATGATAACTAGTCATAGGAGATGATTGGACAGGAGGAACACTACAAGGAGGAATGGAATGGTTAAACAAATTGCCCCCTTGCGTCATGTTCATTTGTGGAGATATAATAGAGACATTCATTGAAGGAATGAATGAAGAAGTCGGATTAAATGAAGGAAGAGGGTTAATTGAAGAAGAAGGGTTGCCCCCATGACTAGTGATCACAGGAGGAATGTCTTGTGTAGAAGTAGCCATTATGTTTGATGTAAAGGTAGGTATGCTAGCAATAGGAGTCATCAAAGGAATAGAATGATTGACTTGAGTAGGAGGTTGTGTATAACCCAAATTTTCAGCACAACTCTTCGTAGGCATCACATTTGAATCCACAATGTGTGCAATACCACGCAAAATATCAATTCCATTCTTATCACTTTGAAGCATACGTTTTAGACCCTCAATTAAAGGAAGAGCTTGACTATCAGGGTATTCTTGAGACATCCATTGTCGAAAATCGTCAAATTGGTTATCCAATTTCGAAAGTTGTTCTTCAGAAACCTCATGGAGAGCTTCTTCAAAATTAAGAGGATTAGAGGAATTACCCATGTCCTCGTTAAAAAGGCTATTCAAATTAGGTTCCATTTCCTCAGTAATTAAACCTCGGAAAGACTTAATTCTACGGCTTTGTCTAACGGGAATAGTGTAAGTAGGGCTTATTGTTGTAAAACTCATGCACTAGAGAAGGAGAGAAAGTTTTGAATTTAGAGGTAGCAATTTTCAGTAAAATTAGCCAATCTTCTGGATTTAAGCTGTTAAATGCAATCACAACAGTCTCCCGAAATTTCGGAAAAAATGTTTGGGACCGTGGCGCCCGGAGTGCAACATGGTCCTTGCAACTTTTTTCAAAATTTGCAGGGATGAAAGGTATGATGATTTTAGAGCTAATCTGAAAAAATTGAGTGATTTTACGATCTGTAGATAGGCCAAATTAAAGTTGCAATCTCGAAATTGAACCCTACCAAGATTGTCGAAAAATGCAAAATTTGAATTTTGAAAAAGAGAGGGAAACTGAAATTTTGAATTTTATGATTTTAGAGGGAATGTCAAGAGCAATGCAAATTTTGAAATTTGAAAATTGACTCAATTTCACGCAAAATTCAATTTTGAAAGCGGAAATTAAAGTTGTTGTAATTAAGCACTTAATTTCAAAAGTCACAAATTGTAAGAATTTGAGAAAAACATTGAAATTTCGAATGAATGCAAACACACTTTTCAGATTTAGGACAGTAAGAACACAAATTTGACACAAAATTTCAATTTCGATGATTTTTGAATGTTTAGAAGCCTTAATCCAAGCAATCACAAGACCAACTTTGACTGTAATTTTGAAAGTGTTAGATTTGATAAAATCAGCCAAAATTCTGAATTTTAGCAGAAAAACACAGTAAGATCTCGCTCCCGAAATTTTGGAAAAAATGTCGGGGACGATGGCGCTCGGAGTGCACACGGTCCTCGCAACTTTTTTCCAAATTTTCAGGGATGAAAGATATTGTGATTTTATTGTGGAATCCAAAGTTACAGCTGATTTGGAGATGTTTTGATCAGTGAAATTGTCGGACAAAGGTTGAATCAAGAGGGTTTCAAAAATTAGGGTTTTGACACTTAACCACTTAATTTTCAGAATTAAAGCACAAATATGAATTGATAATTTGTAATAGAAGGGCAGATCTGAAACAAGCATTAATGATTAAATATTTCACAAGTTTAATTACTAAAAAGAAAATTTAGGGTTTTTATGCAATCACCTCTAAAATTTTGCAAAAGATCAAACATGGAAATGTAATCAATTTTTTTTTTTCAGATCTAAGCATGAAAAACCAAAAAGGATGTTCAGGTCGGGTTCACCAAAATGTAAAGCGGAAAATCGCGATCGAACCCTAGTTGCTCTCCCCTCTTCCAACTCCAAGGAGAGAGAAGGGAGATTCACTGGGGTTGATGGTTTTCACTTAGGGGAGAGACTTTACATTCAAAAGAGGGGTTGAAACCCACAAGATCCAATCCCATGCAATGCAAGATTGGATGCTAAATGTGTTTCAAGGGTTAAGACAGCAAGGCTACCCTCTTTTGTAAAGAATGTGCATAGAAGAATTAAGCTAGGAATGCATAGAAAATGACAAAGATTCGCTTATAAACTGAGATAGGGATATAGGATGAAGCTGCGGACCTGGAATTAGCAGTAAAATGTCGATACGGCGCTGTCCTGCAAATTTGGGCAAAAGTTGTCGGGACGATGGCGCCCGGCGCCACAGTCCTCCGAAAAATCCGCGAAACGAAGGGGGATCTATTCGTCTCTGCACAAGGATTCCAGATCTTCAATTTCAGCCGCGTACCTGCAACCTACACACAGAAAAGCGAAGATGATTGGGGGGTTAGGGATTAGGGGTTTGCCTTTAGGTCAAACCCCGGTTTTGGAATTAACCAAGAAATGAGCAAGTGCTGTAAATGTAAATGACTGTAAAATAAGTACTAATACCTTGTTCTAAGGATGTTTGTATCCTTATGTGCGAAGGTATAGATGTTGTATGTTGTATGTTGTAGCATGTAGTATGTGATCTCCTCTTCAATGGTTGAATCCTTGTCTTTGAATGCAACACTTAGCCTTGAATGGAGACTTGAAATGATCAATTGCTTGAAGGAATGCTTGAATGCTTGAATGCTTGAGTATAATTTCCACGCTTTTTCCATCATGTCGAATGAAAGAGGAAAATGTAGTTTATATACTTGTCAATTAGGGCTGATAGACTGATTTTTCCGACCTTAGGCGGACCAGGAAAGTTTAATTTCCAATTTGCAAACAAAAAGACCCGAGACCCCTTAGGAGACCGGGCCCAAAATAGGACCCAGGGACCAGGGCACTGGGCGCCCTGGTCCTGAAGGACCAGGGCGCTGGGCACTCTGGTCCCACCTCCCGGGACAACAGGGTGCAAGGAGGTTCAGGCCAAGGTGCTTGAAAAATGTAGTTTTCAGTGTCGTGAGCAAGTTTCGGGGTCTCCATTCAGGTTGCGTGTTGCGTCGCCATCGTGAAGACCGAAATGCAGTCGAAATTGCAAGTGTCACAATTTTAGGACGCTACAATTATAATTGATTATAAATATAAAAAAAAGGATGTTTATCTCGCGAAAAACAAGTGAATTAAAAGTCCAACTTACTTGTTGTAATTTGTTTTGCATAATTTCAATATAAAAAAGAAAGTCCAATTAACTAGGTACATGTACATTGAAAACCGAAAATACATGTCATTGAACACCGACACGAAATAAAGGCTATGGCCCATGGGACGATGAAGTGTCAGGTGACGTGACGTTTGGGTGGCAGAAATCCTATGTATAATGAGACCCATGAGAACTGACTACGGATATGCAATGATATTTCCTTATGGTACGCACATCACTAAAAGTGAATGGTTAACATTTAGCCTTTGTGCGGCTTTAATGCAGGCTTGTGCAGATGAATTATGGGGTTGAACTAGTACATGTAGAGGAATGATGACAAAGTTTGTGATTAATGGTGATGGTCGCCGCCATTGGATGTCATAAATTAGAATTGAGCGAGAGGTGTTTAAATCTTGAGTGGATTGGAAGTCTTGGTATCATACCCTTTGCACTTGCAACATTGTCTTGGGTTTCTTAAGCAGCATGGAAGCCAATTTCTCCTTCCATATTGATAAGAAATTAGTTCCATTTCTCGGACGATTTACATACATGAGGCTAAAAGGTTTATTCTTGTTTAAGGATGAGCGGCTGTACGAGAGTGTGAAAATGTTGTGGGGAGAGGAAATTATCCATGTAGGTCATCGCTACATGACAAACATGGAGGCATATTCATTGATTTCCGCTTGGGGTTTCCAATTTGAGGAGGAGGTGGACAAAGTAAAAAATGCCCTGAGAGTTGTAATTGATTCAAACTACCTATTAAATCTGGATAGTGTGTGTGCTTGTGTGGTCCCGAAGGTAGGAATTGTTCCTGAGGTAGGGGTGGCTGGTCCAGTGGTGCCACTACCACTCATTCAATGGGCTAATGATGATTTGAAGGCAAGATGCAGAGCTCTTGCTTGGCGCGGGTGGAAGGCCTTCAAAATGTTTGTAAGGTTGATGCAGTGTGATGAGTTTTAACGGTCCTTCATGAAGTGGTACATGCAGAGGTGGGTCGAGAGTTGCGACCGAGACCCAAGACTACCCAAGCAATGAAGCGACTCTCAGAATTCTATGATGACCCAGAGTACAATCCATTTCTGGGTTAATCCTACTATGGTCAGTGGTGTTTGGTATTGTTTGTTTGTATCTCTTTGTTCCATGTCCATTTTCTCCCCAACTTTGTATGTATGAGGGGATGTCTTCTACAATTTTGGTATGCCGAATTGGAATTCTGGGGTTTTTGCATGTAGTAGGGTTTTCTTTTTTGTCCGGAATGGTGGTTTTGGCCCTTAGGGGTGTTTTTTGTGGTGGCAGAACTTTGGTGGTTATACTATACCACCTATACTTGCATTTTTGTAATATTTTATTTCCAAGTAATACAATACAAAAATTATCGATAAAACAAAAATGAAATATCATGCAAGTTTTGAAATTACATATTTAAATTATATATTTAATTCATATTCAAATCCTATTGATAATGAGACGGACGACAATTGACAATGGATACTATCGTCCATTGGATGAGCACAAATCAATGACTTAAGGTGTATTTTGTGTTGAATGTGGGATCTCTAATTTTGTTTTGCAAGCTTTCACCAGAAACACGTGTCATTGAACACCGACAGGAAAGAAAGGTTATGGCCCATGGGACGATGAAGTGTTAGGTGACGTGGCGTTTGGGTGGCATAAATCCTATGTATAATGGGAGCCACAATAACTGACAAAGGATACTGTCATTCGTTGGATGAGCACATATCAATGGCGTGGGGTGTATTTCAGGCTAAATATGGGAACGCTAAATATTTTTTGCAAACTTCTAACGGAAGACTTCCATAAACGATAATATTTAGTTAAGTATAGTTAAATTCTAAATTTATAATTGTATACTTAATTAACTGTAATAAGCTCTGTTTCGGGCAGAAGTTGAAAAGGATTGAAAAGTCTTCAAAACCATTCTAAAAAAGTGACTCGTGTTTGTTGATATGGCCGAAGAATGGCAAAAGTCATGAGACCCATGACAACTGACAATAGATACCATCATCCATTGGATGAGCACAGATCAATGACTTAGGGTGGATTTCGACCCGAATGTGGGAAGTAAACACATTTGTGAGAACTTCGCACATAATTGAATGTTTTACATTGAATTAATTATAATTAAGTCTAAAAAGCTCTATTTCAGGTGGAAGTTGAAAAGGATTAAAAAGACTTCAAAAAAAGTCTGGAAAAGTGACTCGAGTTTGGTGACTTGGCCGAAAAATGGCAAATGTCCTGGGACCCACGACAACTAAGAACATATACCATCATCCATTGGATGAGCACATATCAACGACTTAGGGTGGATTTTGACCGGAATGTGGGAATTAAAAACATTTTTGAGATCTTGACCTGGAATTGAATGTTTTACATTTAATTAACTATAATTAAGCTCTATTTTGGGTAGAAGTTGAAAAGGATTAAAAAGACTTCAAAAACAATCCAGAAAAGTGACTCAAGTTTGGTGACATGTCCATTGTCCTCAGAATTTAGACTGAAGCATTGAATGGTTTTTCCTTCGACGACGACTAGATATTAATAATAATTTATAAAATTACAACAAGATTCTAGAAATTTTGCCCTTTAGGTATTACTTTTTAACTTTTCAGTGCTTTCAAAATAAGTGACTCATAATCGTATTTCATTTCATGGACAAACTAGTAAATCCAGGGAGATTCAGAAATGACTACTAGATTGAGGAACGCAACAGAGTGTCTGTGCCAATCTAGTGAAATATAAATTTTGGGTAAAATCTAGAACACCTACATCTCGTGTTTTTTATTTTTGTGAATCTCGTGGTTCAGTTTGAGGGTTAGCATTTTTAGGATTGTATCTAACATTATTTGAATTATTAACAATAACAACGATGGGGAAACCGGAAGGTAGTAGCTCAACAAAAAACCAAGTGAATAAAAAAATATACCTAACCGAACTGGTTAAAGCACCAGGTTTCACTAATGAATACCATGATATATATGACCCTGCTATCCATAGTAAAAAGCGTATCATAGAAATTAAATATGCATTGTCTAATAAGGCGGTAGATCCAAACAAGGCAAAATTTACTGTTTTCAACACAATGTTAAAACAAAGAACAAATAAAATTGCATCGTGGGATGCTGGATTGGGAAGCATGGTGTTACCTGAAGTATTCCCTTGCCTTAAATTTGTCATGGTGTGTGCCAAAAATTATGATGAAGATAAAAAAGAAATTGTCAATAAAAATACAAAAGAGGAAATTCTATCCATAATCGAGGGAGAATTCGCTCGTTTGTTGAACCTAGGGTTTGAAGCACAAAACTCAAACATCCACATTGACCTAGGAAAGTTGGCAGAGAATTATGAGAGTCTCGATCCAAGACATTGAGATTCATTTATCAGAGCTCTAATAATGTGTGGTACTCCATTGGATCGGAATCATAAGCCTCCTTATGATTATAACATTTTTGTTCCATGGGTTCAGGATACTATTTCCTTGCTGGCATTTTGTCTAGGATTGGAAAATGATAGGGAAGTGGGTGCTAGCCTTCTTGAAATGATTTTTAATATCCATTATGTAAGTCAACCAGTAAGATATAATTTTGTTGAGCACATTATTCAATCCATGCAAAAACAATTACTAATGATAAAAAAAGGTTCACGTAAGACATTTAGGTTCTCATCCCACTTGTGCTATCTTCTTCTATCCAAGTATCATGCAATATTTGAGACCAACAATCCTCACATTGTGAACTATAAGATTGACGAGAAGACTTGGAATAGAATAGAGTGTCCAATATATGAATGGACACCTAAGATAAGGATGCATGATAACAGAAAGAACTACAACCATTTTGTAGGCTTTTTTTGGCACAATGTATAATGAAATTACAAGCACTCCAATGCCTAGATTGCCTATGTCTTGTAGAGATTGCATTCAACTCGGAAGTCAAATACAATGATGGCTAACTAGTTCTTCATGGAAGAATACATTGTGTTAAGGTTTTACTGATCAACAATTAAAATCCTACATACTTCCAATACATGTGATAGAGAGGGTATTTGCATTGGAATATGTATGACAGTTGGAGAGCACAAACATGCACTTTCATGGTCAGCAAAAGAAGAGAATATTTCCTTCCTTGCCTTTCTCATGTGGAGGGTTCACATTTGAGAGAAAAACATTCAATGTGCCACATGATTTTTTGACATTTTTTAGCTTTGGTGATGAGGGTCTCTAGCAGTATGATCTAATCGGTGTAGTTCAAGAAAGGCTTAAGAAAAATGGGAACTCTTCAATGTTATGTCAACATGAAAGTAAACCATTACTAGAAAATCTTAGAAACATGGACTCCTGGGATGAGGTAAAAAAGAGATGGAGAGAATTTCCACTGATAATAACATTTCAATAGAAGAATTGTCATCACAAATTATGGCATTGCACACATAGAGGACAACAAAGCAGGGCATCCAAAATAGGAGGTCCTATAATTTCTACCAAAAATCTGCTAATCCATCTAACAAATCTATTACCAAAATAATTATGCAAGAATGTAAAGACAAATTTTAGCCTCAAAGCAAAATAAATGATTTTTGGATTATGAGGAAGAATCTCGGTGAATCAAAGACCAGTGTAGAATTTGAGTCCATCGACGAGGAGGCATAGTTTAGCAAATTGTGGAATATGGATCATCCCACAACACCATATGACATGAGTGATGATGAAAATGAGTATGAGGTTGAGGCCACTCCAACAACTACTACAGTCCCTACAATATTTGGTGGAGTCAATGAGTCCATGAAAGAAAAATATAGCAAAGGGGCAAACATTGTGGAAAAAATGGGTTTTGAAGGTAGCGGTCTAGGTCCCAAAGGAGAAGGCATTTGGTTTCCACTTGAGGTAAAACTTCCATCAGATTCAAAATCAAAAGCTCCTATTAAACCAGTCATTGAACTTGATTCATCAGATTCATCATAGAAAGGTACTACTCATTACCCTCCAGGTCCACCTGCATTTGTTAGAGGTTCAAATCCACAACCGCCACCACATCATGGTATTCCCATTGGTGCTGAATCAAGTGCCACTGCCACTAGTGGGGAATCTGGGGATAGTATTCCTATTAGTATTCAGTCAAGTGCCACTATGATTGGTGGGGTTGGCATGGGTACTACTACTGATACTAGCTGTCTTGGTGTTGGACAAGTGCATCAACAAAATATCTCTCGCAAGAGGCCACTAGTGGTAGATAATCATACTATTTAGAATCCTATATCAAGTGCCACTACCTCTACAAAACTATCATTTACAGCTTCAGAATAGACCCCTCAAAAGACTATAAAAAATACACATGCAAGTGATAGTGGGACATGATCAGGAATGGTTGTTAGCACTCGTCATAATGCATTAGTTAAAACCACAGGGATAGGTGGAACTGGAGCCTCTTCTATTTCACCTTTCAAACATTCAATTGCTTCAGTAAGCGTACATTTTCAATTTTGTGATTACTATGAAAAATTTGAACACACAACAAATGCAAATAAAGAAAAAAATAGAGCATTGCAGAGGGTTGCCTTGACTGAAGTTTTAGAGGAACAACTTGCAAGGAACATGGTATTTCCAGCATATGACCCACATAAAGAAATGATGGAGTTCATGGTTGTTATACCCCCAAATAAAGATAAAAATCTACCATGCAGTCAGATAGATCCCTCTGAATTTCAAGTTAGCACCGTCCAAAAGGATTTTTCCAAAGTACAAAATGTGGACAAAATTAGAGTATCAAAAAGGACTAACGAACTGGTCTACACTTCACAGCTAAAGGTGGAGAGAGAAAAAAATAAGTCAGAGAAGCAAATAGAAAAGTTATAGGCAGACCTAGCAAATGAAAAATCAAAGCGGAGCACAACAGATAACAAGTGCAATGATTTACAGAAAAGGATAAAAAAATCGGGCTCTGTAGTAGAAATTGCAGAGTAGGAAAAGATGGAGGCAAAATTGAAGGAACTGAGGGAAAAACTAGCTAAAAGCAGTAAAAAAATTGATGATGAAAGAGCCAGTTTACAAAAATTATACAAAATTTATGAGTTTGCTACTGCCAAAATAAAAAAAATACAGGACCTATTGGATCATGAGAAGGAAAAAGAAAAACATTTGGAATAGGAAGTAGAGGAAGAAAGAAAAAAATGTGCACAAATGAAAGAAGACCTGCACAATGCAAATGATAAAATTAAAACTTTGGAGGATAGATTAAAAGATAATATGAAAAATACAATGAAGTATACACAAGAAAACATTTAGGGGAAAATAATGCAAAGGAGTGAAAAGTTGTGTGAATGGTTTGAATTGAATGAAAGTTTAAGATTAATTTATTGCAAAATCAAATGGTACATTGAGAAGAGCATACATGTTTATTCAAAAGAGGATATGTCAAAACAAATTTTACAAGTAGTCGACAGTACCAGTGACAATTATTTGGCATCCAAGGGAATTAACAACTGCATTGATGCCATAGTTAAGACATCATCTATCCTTCAAAAATTCCATAAACTAAGGGAAACATCAGAAATTATGGATAAAGGTGGGAAACAGATATTGAAGTTGCAAGAAAAGACAACTACTTTGAGTAAACTTGGTTTACCGAAGTCCGTTGACCCATCAAATAAATTCATTGGAAAAGAAGCTTACAAAAAAAGCATGGAGGAAAAAATAAACTCAGATTTAAACTTGCTTCCTAAGAACACAACTCCGCAAAGCTTTCTAGAATTCATCAATCCATTTACAACTTTGAATGCAGTATTGGGTGAAATAGAGATGTCAAGTCACTCTTCTAAATATGGATTGTTGACGAAGTTGCAGTTGACTTTCCATATCTTAAAGAATATTTACCTTCCATCAGACGAAGAGTGGAGCACCCTACAAAAATTGGCACATAAATCTCAAGAATCATAGTATGTATTGCACATTTTTCTGCTTTTAATCTTAATTTCAAGGTTTTACATTTTTTTTGTTTGGAATTTGGCATCGCTTAAAATAACTCTGGTTTATGAACAGGAAAAAACCAACACTCACTATTGCTAATCCAACCTATGAATCTATGATGCACAGTGCAAACCTTCAACTTGTAAATTTGTATTCTCAAATTCTCCCAAGTTTTAACATTTCTGCATTTCTCTATTTCTAATTTTTAGGTTTTGGGCATTGCTATT
Source organism: Cryptomeria japonica (assembly GCF_030272615.1). Lineage (NCBI taxonomy): Eukaryota > Viridiplantae > Streptophyta > Pinopsida > Cupressales > Cupressaceae > Cryptomeria > Cryptomeria japonica. The sequence continues at coordinate 503,844,598 of NC_081407.1, read as the reverse complement.
ATCTATATTTAATTTGTCATGGCTTGAATTAATATTTAATTTTGAACAAGAGACATGTAGCAGTCGTTAAATTGCTAAATTGCTAATCCGGCTTGTGATGGCCATGTAAATTTGTGCCAAGTTTGTGATACTGATGGTAGTCAGGACGATATATTCAATGTTTAGTGCCTTAGTAATTGTTTTGATGTTGAGTCTTCACATGTTGTAAATCAACCTGAAACTGTTGTTGCTCCCTTGTTTCTATAAAATCTAATTCAGGGTCGTTTGCAAAGGGTTCTAAAACTTTGTATTGACTTTTGCATGGAGAATCACACAGAGTGGTGTATTGAATGAATTATATCATATGACTATATTTGGAAAGAATTAATGAAAATCTCAGTTCTCAACATGTCTAAATAAACATCTCTGTATCAATAAACACATTATGGTCTTTTATTATGCTATTTTAAATTTGGAAATAGAAAGTTGAAAAATACAATTACAAATCAATATAAAATTCTAATTGCAAAATGTTGATAGACTCATTAAATACCATCAAGTTATCAACCATAATAATATTCTTTTGTAATATGAATGATGAGATACAATAATAAGATTGATAAATATCAATCTCTTATAGTTGCTATTCGTCCTCATCAAATTCAAATCTTTATTGTTTCTTGTCTGCGTTTTCTTCACTCTGAGTCTGCATACCTTCTCTGAACTGCATCTCAATGCTACCAGTAGGTCTAGTACATGAGTCAATAGTCCCACTGGCACTTTAGTTTGAAGTGTCACCCAAACCTCTTATTTCACATTTGGACCTCCATATTTTCAGTGCCCTATCGTAAGGAAAAGTGTGGACATCATACCTAGATGTATAGAGCCTCAAGAAATTTTGCAATTTTTTCTCTAGTTTGTTTCTTAGCTTTGATTTTAGGAACCCCAAAGCACTGAAAACTCTCCCATCTTCCACCGAACCCAATATCATTGTAAGACATAAATCAACAAGCTTGAAATATTCTGGTATTGAATCACGCAACACTAAGTTCTCACCTAGATTTTTCCAAAGCTTTGTTACTGATCCCTCTTCACGAGGGTTCTCCATTCTGCCATATTGTTTCCTCATAGTGTATGAAAAATGAGATGATTTCTCTCTAAGATGAGTTTCATCTAATATTCCATTTATAGTTACTCCATTCAATTCTCTGGATATGCAAAATTGTTTTATCAAAGTCAGTAGCTTACTTCAAAAATCAGCTGCACTGGTGAGACTCCATTATTGAGGAAACACAATAGACATGGCTTGAGTAGGTTGTCAAGAGGGAATCTGGTTTTATTTTGTGAGGAAAGATCATAGGAAATGTTCTTCACAGAAGTAGTTACAGACTCAACAATCTTGTCGAAATCTTCCCTTGTAACTCTTGCTAGTTGCTTCCTAGGGCACTTTCCTGGTTCCACGGGGTCGATCGTGGCATAGAAGTGCATTGGTATCTCAACTCCCCGTACATTGGCACATATCTCCCTGTTTGCATTGATTTGTAAAAACTTATCAGGATTGTTCAAATCTGTGAGTGACCGCCACTTAACAAATTTTTCATTAGATAGTGTTGGTTGATTTCGATAGAGATTGTCGAGGGCCATGCATGTCAACTTACGCAGCATAGCATATTTTGCAATATATATAGCTCTTTTTTGGGCAGCCTTCATAATATTCCTCATTTCCTCTAGCATGGGCAGGAGAGCTACTAAAGTTAAGAGTGTCTCTAGATTACTTAACCTCCGAAGAAGGTCTAGAAATTTTGGTTGCTCTGATTCATCGCGAGTTGTGTGAAATCGTCCAATCAAGGATGCATATTTAGAAAAAAATCGATGTGCTAGATCATCCAAAGAGATCCATTTGGTATCATTATCCTTGAGAAGCTTGTTCCCATCAATTATTCCATCAACAAAGTGTTGAAATTCTATAAATCGCTTGGGACTTCGATAGAAGTGTGAGTAGAGCTCTGTAATTAAAATTTGATTTTTTTTTATTGGAGCATACTTTCTCACAATTCGAAAAGCTAGATTCATTCTGTTAGCCATGCAGTGAATTGCAGTAATGTAGGGTTCAAAACAAGTTTCAATCTTTGTAAAAAGACTGCTCCTATGATTTTGTATTACTGAAGCTTCGTTTCCTCCAACACACACCAATTTTTTGGCAATCGTCATGTCATCCATACCTCCATATTCAATTAAACATCTCTTTACTAGTTGAAATAAATTATCCACTGTCACACTATCCTTGATTTTAGCAATAGATAGTAGATGAGGTTGGTGGGCATGATTCTTTACAGTATAAACATGCATGCATACCCACAAAGTTTTATCTACTGCCGTAACTTCGTCTAAAGAAAATGCAATAAAGTTTGACTCTCTTATTTTTTCCTTTACATCTTCTTTTTCAACCTCGGCAAGACAACTTGCCCATTCCCATCCACTGTTTATTGACCAGTGACTATTAGGATAGTTAGGAATTTTCAAAAACGGTAATAAACCACTAATTGATGGGAAATCTGTCATAGCACACCCTCTGCTCAAAATATAAAAAACAACACTTAACTAAACATCTTTTCCCAGTTGTTCTATTTGCATTGCTTTTCCAAAACTAGCTTCAATAGAACCTTTAACTTCAACAGGCTTCGTTTGTATTTTCTCTTGAAAATAATACTCTTCGACATTCCTCACATGCTTACATTCCTCCTTTGTTTTCCATCTTATCACTAATTTTTCAACTCCGTCTATCATTTGTTTTTCATAAACTTTACCCATATGATTTTCTATGGTGTCAAAATTTAGCTGCAACCTAATTTCCTTGTTATGTTTCCAAGTGCAAATCTTACACTTGCATTCTATTGGAGTCTCGCATTCAATTGGATTCTCCACTAGTTCAATGAATGGATACTTTGATGCCCAATTAATTTGAAAATTCCTCACTGACATATCCCACTCTCGATCCTTTTTTAATTTTGGTTGATCCTTTTTTGATTTGGCTTTTCTTTTCCCCTTCTATGCATTATCATCTATGGCATTATCACCCAAGTCGATTACATCATTTTGGCTAACTTGGGTATCTACCAGATAGTCTTCTTTAAGATCATTCTTATCTAAGATATCAAGGTCGCCACTGTCTTCAACATGCGGTGTAGGTTGTGAATTTTGTACTTGTACTTGTGATGATGTACCTTCCTGATTTTCACCACAATCTTTTCCAAAGCCAAAGTATGAAGACAACCATCTGTGTTTTGTTGGCCTCTCATGGCCTTCCCCATATTCAGGTTTCCTACCCTTCTTCCTATTCGATATCTCCAGCAAAATAAGGGCTGCAAAAAAAATATCAATTTGTTGAAGTAATAATAGACTATAAAGTATAATATATTTTTCATTGGCCCTATGACCTAGAATATGGCTATCGGAACTCTAGAAGAGGAAGGATAGGTGGAAGAGACTCCATTATAGAATAGTAGGGGGATAATAGAATAGTAGGGCTCGATTCGATACGTAACATGCCAACGACACTTCCAGATCGTGCTCGAACAAATATCCGTCTCTCATGATCGATCTCGCCGTAGAATAGTAGGCGCTGTTTCTCTTTATCCGATACCGATTTAGTGAAGATTGGAATACCAATCTATATCCTCCCACCCACCCCCTAGAACCTACGCTTGCCTAACAACCTACCCCAATAGTAGGGCCGAGTAGGCATGTTGGATAGGCTCCATTCCTTTCAGTCAGGTAGGTCGAGTGCCTTCCTTCAAATTCAGCCCCTTCCCCTTCAAATAGTAGGGGTAGGGGTGTGTCTGAGGTCTGAATCTCCCAACTGACCGCTTAGCACTGACGGGTCCCCATTTAATAAGAATGAACTCAACAGTGCAAACAAATATAGATAAATTCAGAATAATATTATAACACTTCAAAAATATGATCACTCATCTTTAGGTCACTAGTAGTTGCCAATGCAGTCAACAACAATGATTTTCCTTGGTCTGAAACTTGGCTATTGATCCGAATTCAAAGCCTAGAACCCACCACATTGTGTAAAGATAGATCTGATCTTTGAATTCATTTATACCAATCCTTATATGGCGAATTCCATGGGAATTTAATATGATATACAAATATTTGGCGAATCTCTCTTAACTATAACACGACTTATGTAATTTTCGAGGCGATTATGGGTCGTCCAAATAATTAGCAAATACAATATAGTTGGCGAAAATTGGGGTGAATGGAGACACGCATCAGAAAAATGCCAGGCGAATTGGGTCCTCTTGGCCAACAAATCTTCATATTCCTATAGGCGAATTATGGCCGACTATTAAGGCAACCTCGAAGAGTGTAGGCGAAAAAATTAAATTTATTGTGTGTCCATCGTATATTGTATTGGCGAAATCCTTGCATAGAAACATTTAATTACATAAAACATATTGTGATCAGGCCATGAGTCTGACGGAAATTGATAATGTTCTAGTGACATGGCCGACCCTAGTTGGTACAAAATATTCGCCATTTCCCAGGTCGCTGGCGTGAAAAATTCATCATTGACGAATATTCGCCACTAAAGTAATCTCTGGTCATGTAGTATTTGAATGATATAAGAAGTTACAATAAGTTGGTGAATTTTATTTGCTAAATCATGACATTCATTAGTGCAATGCCCATGGATAGGATGATACTTGTAAAAATAAAGATTGTGTTGATTTTTCTTACGATTATTTTTTTGATTTTTTAAAGGCAGAGTAATCAAGTTGTCTCTGAGAATCTCATACAAAATACTCTCTTGTTGTGATGAGAAGTTGTAAAATGACATAGATGTAGTATACAATGGGGGAGGGGATGCCGAAAAAGGAGGACTTTGTAAACCTTCTTTGGAAAAGAATGATGTAGATTTCACTTGACCATCAAAACTTTGTTGTACCCATCCTAAACTATGTCCATTATATCCATGTGTAAAACAAAATATATGTGTTGAAATGTCTATAGGAGAGGGTTCATTCTTAGTGTCAAAGTCTAAAGATCCCTCATCATAATCAAGACATGTGTTGGAAGGAGAGGTGAGAATTGATTTAGAATAAGTTTGGATAAATGGAACACAAGGCTCCTTCAAGGATTCATTCTTAGATTGAGGGATCTTATACCTATTGAAGGAAGGTGTAAAATCTAATTTACCCCAATTCCTTAGTAAGGAAGAATCATTAATAGGAGATTCTGTTGTTGAAGGAATTTGTTGGCATTTTTTGTGCCAACCTTATCAGAGATCAGATCCATGAATTCAGTGTGGCTAACATTTCATGTTAGTCAATACCGATAACATGTCGTGTTATCGATCTCAACAAAGTTAGTTGCTTCTTCATAGTTTTGCAAATTCATATAACATGAGGGTTATATGATGTGTCAATAATAGGTCGTGTTATTGACCGGGTTGTGTTATTGAATGGGTCGTGTTATTGACCATTGAGACCCGGTCATGTTATTAACCATGAGATGGAGGGGCTCCCGGTCATAAGAGAGCCTAAGTTCTTTTTTGAGTTGACCGAGTTAGTCGGCCAACTCACTTAGGTTCAACCGGCTGGATGGGCTTCCGATCGTCAATAGGCCGATTTTCCCCCGTCCTCTTACCGGTCACAGGATTTTTGAACGCAACAAGCAGAGGCCGCAGGATAAGAATTTTCAAAGGCGAGGAAGTATTCTTCCTTATCACGCAAAGAGGAATGCTGACAATAGATGGACCTCAGGATAAGAAAGCAAAGTGAAAGGCTTTCTTCTTATCCCGCGAGGTTAGAACAATGCACAATTGATGCCACAGGATAAGATACAAGGGGAACAAAGGACCCTTATCCCATGAAGAAAAACAAAGACAAGAGAGATGTCATGGGATAAGGAGTAAACAAAAACTACAAAGCATTTTGCTTATCCCGCGAGGTAAATTCAAGGCATCAAAGGTCCCGCAGGAGAAGGAAACAAGAGTAAATCAAAGAAAATCTTATCCCGCGGGAGGAAACAAAGACACAAGTGGCCCCACAAGATTACAAAAGCAAAGAAGAATGAAAGAAAAATTCTTATCCCGCAATGTTAAAAGGGAACCATAGAGATTTCGCAGGGTAAGAATACAGTGCAGTCAGCGGTCAAGATAGCCAAGGAAGCATAGACCCGGGGTTCCATGTCAGCCACCCACAACCGTTGGATCTTCATAAAGACCGATCCAACAATGATGTTTTAATCTTTGATTGGGATTTTGAGTGCGCTTACATGGAGAGATCTCATGCATCTATCTATGTGTGAGATCTCAGATCAACAACCGATTTTCAAACTTGTAGCTGTCATTGGCATTTAACTCTTTTGTAGGTGGTGGTTGTTGATCCGATGATTGAGGTCATTTTTTGCTTAGTCGGTGCCCGATTTTGGACCTGATCTCACTGCAACCACCAGATTTGCTCATCATTACTTTAGACGCGTCCCTACAAGCCATTTTCAGATGCCACCATGCCCTCTCTAATGTAGAACAAATACTTTTTGTCCCTGCAAGTGTGTTGAATCATGCTTGTTGGCAGGGATTACTTCGCCAAGGGGTTTTTTTTCATGCTTCCAAAGATAGAGGACCAACTTGTAGAGCTATTACAACATGCCATCAGATCTCAGATCTGATCTCTCCCTCTTCTCTGATTTTTTATAATCTAATCCAAGTAGAGTTAGGGTTTTCTCAATGTAACCATCTGAGTTATGCTTGAACTATGCAATTTTGTACATTTTTCTCAGGATCCTCTCCCTTCTTTTCTCATGCAGAATTATTATGTCTCTCTGCATCTGTAAAGTTGCCTTTCTCTTTCATCAATAAAATTATTTTTCTTTCCTTTATTCGATTCTTACAATCTGTGTGAGTGTTTACCTCTTTGTTTGAATGCTTTCTCCTTTGGTTTTCTGCAGTGTAAGTGACCATGTTGATTCCCAACCTTCACTCACACTTAGATGGCTAAGTAGAATAAAATTTTGTGCATCCTTGGGTATTTTTTATTAATGTTTTGTGCAGCTATAGAAAGGGATGGATCATTATTTTAGTCTGGATGCAAACACTTTTCCCTTCTTTCCTGCAACCCTTCTCTTTCTCCCTTTTCCCTGTCAAACCATAGATTAGTTTTAGCAGTGTTGGGTTGGTCCAACACTCTACATTCAGATTGAAGAGGAAGTCAACCTTCTTTGAAGATTCAACCTCACAAAAGCACAAGGTCCCACACTTGAGAGGTTGATTCAATGTTTCACAGGGTTAGTGGTCAAGCCTGATCACCAGGGGTGCAAACTTTTGTGTTAACAGAATCATAGTATTAAAGGGGTAAATGCATCCCACTTCATCATGAATGAGACTATAAGGATTAGGATCAACCTTGATTATGTGAATTTCATTGTTATATATGAATTTGATTGTGCGATGAAGGGTAGAAGGAACTACTTTCATAGCGTGAATCCATGGTCTGCCTAGAAGAATATTATAATTAAGATGGTTGGGCATGACATAAATAGGAGTGACTAAAATCATAGGTCCTACTTTTATAACTAATATGACTATACCAAGGGACTCTCTAGGAACAATATCAAAGCCATGAACACAAAGAGAATCAAGTTGAATAGAAGAATAATCCAAATTTATCTTATCTAATAATTCAACACCACAAATGTTAAGTGTTGACACAATATCAATTAAGGTACCTCTTATCTTTTTTCATAAATTCAAGGAATAATCATAATGGGATCATCCCTATTTTTAACCTCTATAGAATGTAGTTCATCTTGTGAGAATGTAATATCATATGGTCTATAAGAAGGATTAGGAACCAATTTTTCTAGGCTTCTTGAATTAACTTATGGTATGAAGGTGAAGTGAATCAAGTCCCAAAGGGAGATATTAGCTACGGTTTCATGAAGCTTCTCAATAAGTTTATGTTCCTTATCAACATGTTTCTTAGGGTGAGGGGGGGAAGGAAGGGAAGTGAGAAGAACATTGGGAACTTTATTTTTTACACAATCATTAAATGTGTGATGTATTTTAGAATCATATTTTTGTTCTATGTCTTCCCAAATCAACTCTTTCACATATGTATTTTGCAACTTTAAGGATATTGGGAGGTTTCTTGGATTTAGGCTTCTTATAACTAGAAACATGAACTGTATTGACTTGATTAATCTCTCTATTCTCCAAGGATACATCTTTACAAGGGAGAGCATCAAGGAAATTTCTAATGATTTCGTCCTCTTCCTATAAGGTATCTTTATGAGTAAGACAAGATTTAGGAGAATGACAAACATAACTCATTAATGCTTCCTTTAGTGGAAAATTCATTGAAATGAAAAGAGGGTATGGTGTCACTAGGAAAGGTAGATACAATATCATCTACTTCCACTGAATGATCCTTATGGGGGAGGTACATTTTAGGATAAGCATAATTCTTCAAAGATTCATTAGGAGGGAAATATTTTAAAGAAGTGCTCATAACCTCTTCTTGCTCCAATGCATCCTCATTGGTAAGATCGAATTTGGGAGAGGGTAAACCATAGCAATATCTGAAAGGAATAGCTAAAGTGTCATCATATGCATAAAAGGGAACATCAAGAACATATTTAAGGGTATGAAAAACTTGGGGAGAAGGATTAGCAATGTCCATCAATATTTCATCTCTAGGAGAGGTACTATGTGTTGGTGTTTTCAACTGATTACCTAAATTTACCTAGGAATGAGTCATTTTCTATCGACAGGAACTTAGATTAGTGGCCAGCAAATGAGATCTCAATCAAGATTGAATGATCTCTTGCACTTTAGGCTCTGCAAGACATAGAGGGGTGACCCTTTGCAATATTTAAAAAATTTGTAGCAAAATGAACTGATATTGCAAAGGCCTACCCTCATTCATTGGCCATTGATCCAAGTTCCCGTCAATAGAAAATGACTCATTCCTAGGTGAATTCAGGAAATTAGTTGGAAACACCAATAGATTGACAACTCTATTGGGGACATATTGGTATTTATATCCATGGTGTTAAAGGGTCAAATATCTAGCCGTTTGTTGAGTAATTTGTGAGAGCTTTACACAAATTGTCAGTATTTTCAAACATTTATTGGTTCCCATTTTTGGGTGGTTACTCAGAATGATTAAAATTCTAAGTGGTGAAACAAAGATCCTGGAAAGCATGCATGAACGGTGAAAAAAGATCCAACACACAGCTACTCAGAGGAGTCTGAGTATTTTAAATTTGAATCTTGCAAAAAGTGTGTCAAATCAGAGCAAAGGAGCTAATCAAAGAAGAGCTATAGATAAGTGGTGATGCCAGGAGGTGGTGAACAAAAGGTGGATAGTAAAAAATAAAGGTGTTCCCGAATCCCCTTCTACATCAAATTTGGTAAATAATAATGTTGAAGTTTCTCTTAATAGTTCAGAGGGTAGGTTACATTTGCCTAGTTATCAAAAGGGAAAGGGAATAGCAAAAAATTACTTCAATGATTCCTACACACCTATTTATGGAGTAGGTTAGAGTAGTTGTGAGAACCCTTCCCCTAGATAGAATCTTCATTTTGATCACACTCTCTTGAAGACAAATCTTCCTCGGAGTCTAAGAACCTATTTTATGAAGATCTTGTCTAGGAAAAGGCTACTCAGGATAAAATAATGAAAAAAGTTGAAAGAGTCAAAGTTCAAAGAGAATGTGATCAACACAATGCAGAAAGCCTACCTGCTACACAAAGTTCCTTTCATTTTGTAAATGATGTTTCACACCCTGCGCCAGTGAGCCAACCCTATGATCAAACCCCTTATCCAACCTAGTTTGCTAATGCAAACACTTGTTCCACATTTGGTGGTCCCCAAAGAGAACCAATAGAACAAAGCTTCAGACTGAGATTAAATAGATGAAAACATATATTACAACTTCTTAAACAAAGAGAAGCCATTATGCAAGAATTTTGAACCTCACAACTTACCCTTGAATGTCTGTCCCATTGAACTAAAATGTAAATGTTGCATCAAGTGAAGCCTTAGGATAAATGCCATTAAATATTCATATATCCCATCATTTGGCTTCTTCTATATGCATTCCTTCCCATGAAATGTGTCACATGCTTTAAAATCTATAGTGACTAGCACACGTACATCAACTTCCATAGTTGGCTCTATGTCATTGCAATCTGCTAGCAATTTTTCTCATAACTCACAAATGAGTTAAATTATATCACCCATTATGCAAGAAAGTATGTCTTCATCTTCTTCTTCAACCACCATAACATTAAACACAAAAATCATTGTTGCAAATACTTCCTTACCCCCTATAGGTAGTCATGCTATGGTCACAAGCCAAGGAGGAGTAGATCAACAACAATATATGCAAAATTCATATACTGGACAATGATATAACTACCTCCAAGTTCTACCTCCGTACCCTCCGGTCAACCCTATTGGTGGTCTCAATGCATACCAACAATACCAATAGTAGCTTGCTAAACAATATCAACATTATCAATTTAATCAAGGGTATTGAATCAACTCGACCAGGGTAACTTGAATCAATTGAATCAGGGAAATTTAAACCCCCATGTTGGTGCATTTAATTATGTTCCTCCTTCATCTAGTAATAAATAGTAAGGGCCGCAAAATTAGTCTTAGAATGATAATGCTAAAGGCCCTATGGAATTAGATAGGTACAAAGAGATGGATTTTTTTGGGATCCAAGGGTACCCTAATGCTATAGACAATGAGATTAGAAAGTTTCTTCCAAAGTTCTCTGGAAATGATGCAACTTTAGGTGAGGGATCATTTAAGGGCCTTTATACATGTCATGGATAAATTTGAAGTAGAGCATGAAGATGTATTCATGAAGTTGTTTATGCAATCTTTAACTAATAATTCTTGAGACTAGTATGGGAGATTACTAGATGTACTAATTAACTCATGTAATCAATTCATAAGGCTTTTCAGGTGAGAGTATGGTGATCATTTTGACCCACAATTTCCCCTCCATGAATTTACCAACATTCAAAAAGGGTACAATCAATTAGTTGAAGAATTCAATATTAAGTTCAATATATTGTATAATAAGATACCTACACATTTCCGCCCCACTGATCCTATGTGTTTGGTTTTCTACAAGAAGGCTTTTGACCCCAAGGCAGGCTATGAATTGAGGAAGAAGAATCCTCAAACATTCAAAAATGATTCCAAGGTGGCTTTGGAAATTAAAATAATAGAAAAGCATCTGGCAAATTTGGAAATAGAGATAATGTGAGGATTCTCCAAAATCCTATGGGTCATCCTAGTAAACAACATAAAGAGGAGGAAAAATTAGATAAAGCCATGAGTACCCTCAAAGACCTTAGTTATAAAGTTGCCAAGAATGAAAAGGGGCTCTCTCATAATAGGCCAATTTTTCAGAGAAATGATAGGCCACGGTTACATGACATGACTTACAATAGAAACTAGCATGATGGCAAACCAGTTGGTAACAACAACAATAATACAAAAGGGTAGTCAATTAAAGAAATTATTGATACCCTAAAGAGGGAAAGTGCAAATATGGTAGAGGATAATCCTTGGTGTATAGCATGTAGTCTCCTACACTCCCTTATGCACTGTGTGGTTGCACAATCTATCTCAAATTCAGAGGAACCCAAAGATGAGAAAGATGATTGCTAGTATGATGTTGATCATACAATTATCATGCTATCAATTCAACCTTATGTTATTGAGGATGCATATGAATCATTAGGGGATGATGCAAAAGATGGTGACATTAGTGCCCATAGATTGTTTGAATCAGCTAATGAGCAACACATATTCTCAGATGATGAGATGAGTGGCATGAAGATGCCACGATAAGCATGGCAGATAATTAGCAGAAAAATGTAAACCTGACAAGACCCACTAAAAAAAAGAAAAAATCTTTCACAATTGCAGCAATTGCTCAAGCACATAGCAACTACCAATCAATAAACCAGATTGTAAATGTTGAACAAGGATATCTAGGGAGATGTTCATAAAGGAGAACTAGAATGTAAAAAAATCACAAGTAGTAGTCCAGGAGCCTGAGAACAAGAGAAAAGCTCCCAAATATCAGAAATACCAGCAATATATTCCCAAGTAATCATTAAAAGGTGACAAAGTGGAGAATAAAGCTCCTATGAACTAGGCCACCAAACCTCAACCAATGGCTGATACATACTCTACTCTGAATATTCCAACATTTGATTTTTCCTAAACATTGTCTCAAATTAAAGTTTCTATACCATTGCTAGACATAATGAAAATAGAAGAATACATAAAAAGTGTTGTGTCTTTGTTATCAAGTCTCTCAACTAAGTCAAGTTCACACCCTAAATATCACAAACTCCGGAGAGTGAAACTAAGTTAGTCAATGATGTTAGATAAAAAACAATGAAAAATCCTGAGGCACCTAGGGACTACCATCACTAAAGCACCTTCACAAATTGACCCCTTCCACACAACCCTATTGATCAACAACAAGTTAGTCTAAAACTATATGATTGATTCAAGGGCCACCGTTAACATTATGCCCATGATAGTGATGAAAGAAGTAGGTCTATGGGTTGATACTCCATATGGGAAAATTTATTACATGGATAATAGGTTTGTCCTAGTTACTTGAGTCATGAAGGATGTACAATTGAAATTGGATTCTTACCTTGAAGCTGCATATAGAGTAGACCTAACAGCTACAGATATTGCTCCCAATTAAGGGATGTTGTTATCCAAGAAGTGGAGTGTATCTATAGGAGGAAATGTGTAGCTATATTTATCATGTGAAACTATCTCTGTCAATGTGAAGAAAGTAAGATTGAATAGGGAGCCACAATTTGAGGATATTGTTGAACATATAAAGCCAAACCAAATGGTATATTTTTGTGACATTGACATGGGTAACTTCAGAGCTAATATGGTTGAACCTCACATGTAGAATACAAATCTTACGGTGGATGAGTTTCAGAATGACAAGGAAGGTTTGTCGCATACATATTTTGATAGTACACGTAGCAAGATGGGTTCAGGAGAAAGTGTGCTTTTTATTGATCCCAATGGTAAGACCTTAAAGTATTCCTTTTTGTTATCTTTTGATTGCACAAACAATGTTGCTGAGTATGAGGCATTATTTTTGGGCCTTAATATGGCTATGAAACATGGAATTAAGATGTTGATAGTATTTGGATATTTTAAATTAATCATTTCACTAGGTAGATCAAAATGCTCCTCAAATAATAAAAGGCTAAAATTATATAAGTTTGTTGTTTGGGACACACTCGAGCTATTTGATGCTTTCTCTATTGACTGGTTGGATAGTACTGAGAACTTTACAGAGTATTTCCTAGACAATGTATCTTTGAGGAGTGGTGATGTTACTTTGGTAAGGATTTCTAAAGTAGAAGTAAAAGTCGGACCTTCAATCCCTGATAATATTTGCAATTGGCAGGTTTTCCAAGATGATGATCATCTGTTAAATTTTTTATAGTACATAGACCAATATGAAACTCAAGAAATTAACTCGATGCCTTTGTTGAAGTTGTGGATGGGAAAGATACTATATTTGGAAATGAAGTTTTATAGTTGAAAACTAACAAACAAGATTGGTTGCACTAGAAGGAGTGTTTGACAACAATGACAATAGTGTTATGAAACCAACCCTTGTTAATAAGGAAGATCTAAAAGAAGTGAACTTAGGAACTGATTCTACTCCAAAAAAGGTTTATATCGGTAAGAAATTAATCCTAATATCAAAACAATGTTGATAGACTTGCTAAGAAAATACAAGCATGTATTTTCATGGTCATATGATGATCTAAATCCATAGAGGGAGGATCTTTTATAGCATGAGATCCCATTGAAACTAGATGCTAAACCCTTCAAGCAGAAGCAAAGGCCCATCGACCCAACTCTAGGACCAAAAATGCAAGAGGAATTAATGAAGTTCAAGGATGGAGGCATAATAAATCCCATTTGACCCACATCTCAGGTTTCAAATTTAGTGCTACTCAATAAGAGGAATGGAGACATAAGGTTGTGAATTTATTTCAAAAATCTGAATGACTCCTCTTTAAAGGACAACTACCCATTTCCCAATATGGAGGCTATGTTGTAAAAGGTCACTAGATGCGAGTTGTTGTCTATGATGGATGGCTTCTTAGGTTATAACCAGGTTAAGGTCATAGAGTTAGAGAAATACAAGAAAACATTTAGAACTCCTTGGGGAACTTATGTTTATGTTATAATTTCATTTGGATTGACAAATGTTAGAGTAATATTCCAAAGAGCCATGGATGTTGCATTTTCTGATTTGATTAACATCATTATGGTGGTCTATCAAGATGACTTGACTGCATTTTTCATGAGGAAAAAGGACCATTGTATGCATTTAGAAAAATATTCATCACTTGACTATAGAGTATATGATATCTCTGAATCCCAAGAAATGCAGTTTTGTTGTAATTGAAGGCAAGTTACTCAGGCATATTGTGTCAAAAGATGGAATTTGTATCTAGACCCTAAAAGAGTTACAACTATAGACAAGATCCCAATCCCCAAGATATTCAAAGCCATACATTCATTATTTGGTCGAATAAATTTTGTGAGAAGATTCATTTCCAACTTTGTCGAAATTGTCAAACCAATCTCAAAGACGTTGAAGAAAAGTGTGAAGATTGATTGGACTGCAGAGGCTATTGATGAATTTGTTGTCATGAAAAGGGCTATTAAAGAAAAACTAATGTTTAAATATCCTACTTCTAATAAGCCTTTTTAGATATTTTCATTTTCGTTATTCCATACAATTACTATCATTATTCTCTAGATAAATGAAGAAGGATATGAACAACCAATTGCATTTTTTAGCAAGTCACTCCAAGCAATTGAGTTGAAGTATGACATTGCAAAGAAACATGCATATGCACTGGTAAAATCCAGAAAAAACTTCAGACCATATTTGGTAGGTGATAAAGTTGTAGCATATGTACCCATTATAGATATAAAGGAGATCTTTGTTTAGATTGAAGTATCAGGCCGAAGATGCAAATGGATCAAAACAATTCAAGAGTTTAATGTGGAAATTTAGATTACCAAGTTGATCAAAGGATAAGAATTAGCAAATTTAATGGCTATACAAAGGGAAAATTTCTATAGAATTGAAAAGACTCCTAAGGAGACCAATATTGGATATTTCCTTAAACACATGGAATACCATGACAACCTAAATTATAACCCAAAGAGAACACCAAAGCTACAAGCCCTTAGGTATGTACTCATTCAAGGTTACTTGTATATGAAAGACCAAGATGGTGTATTACACTTATGTTTGGATGAGTGTCAAGCTAGTAGAGTAATGGAGAAATTACATGAAGGGTGTGTGGCCACTTCACTGCTAAGACAACTACCCATAAGATCTTAAGGGAAGGTTACTATTGGCCCACCCTCTTCACTAACACTCATAAGCATGTCAAAAGGTGTGAAGCCTATAAAAAATGTAAACTAAAGTATGCAGGTGCATTGCCCTTGGGACGTCTGCAAAAATAGGCCCCTTTTTATCAATGTCGCATTAAATCCATTGGAGAAATTTTAGAGAAGTATATTGGTGGACACAAGTGGATTTTAGTGGCAACTAAATACTTCACAAAGTGGATAGAAGTCATCCCAACTAAACAAGCAACTAGAAAGGTGGTTATTGAATTTTTAATGAATAATGTCATCACCAGATTTGGGGTCCCTGTAAGATTGATAATGGATGATGCAATGTGATTTAGATCAGAAGAGTTTATAGAGTTTTGTGGTTTATATGGGATAACTATCTCATATTCATCCCCATACCACCCACAACGGAATCGGTAGACAGAGTCCAGTAACAAAAGTATTTTGAAGATTGTTAAGAGGAATTTAGAGAAAAAAAAAGAAAAAGATAAGGGTTTTCAAAACTTGGGCTTTCCTTATAGGCTGATAGGATCACTGTTAAGAAGGCATCTGGGAAGTCACCATTTGAACTAGTTTATGTAACACAAGTGATATTATGTGTGAATAACTTGTTGCTAGTATACAAGTTCATTCAAGAAAATTATTGGGACATCCCTGAACCAATGGAAAAAAGGATGGAGTAGCTTGTCAAGTTGGATGAAATCAGAAATGAAGCTTAGAAGAAAAATGCAAAGATGTAATAACAAAGCAAATATTTGTTTGACAAGAGGGCAATATTAGACAAAAAAATTCAACATTGATGACTTAGTATTAATGTGGAATGCAAGGAGCCAAGATAAAGGAAGACATGGAAAATTTGAGGCCTTGCAAGTAGGCCCATTTTTTATTTCTGAGAAGAATGGTGAAGACTCATATTTTCTAGAAAAACATGGAAGGTGAAGTCCAGGAACTGCCAGTGCATGGATAGTTCCTAAAGCACTTCTTTTTTTAATATCTTTTCCATGCAGGGAAACTTAGTGTACATACTATATATAGGTTTGTGTATTTGTTTTACTTGTCTGGTCTACCCCCCCAGAGTTCTCGATTCTCACCTTGAACCAGGTGATCAAGCATCCCCAACTAGAGTCGTTGTTAGGACTGCCAAATTTTGCCAATTGTTGTGCCTTGAAAAGTGTTCTTAAGTCCCCTTGCGCATGATTTATGGTTATTCAAAACTTTTCCTAAGTGTTGAAAGTAGCATATTTTTCTCTAGGCATATTTCCCCCCTCTTCTAATTTTGCATTGACTGGTTGTCCCGGTCATTGGTGCATTAAGTTACAACCTTGGGTCCTTCAAAACATTCATTGACCAACCCCTCATGTTAGAAGTGACATCCTTCACCGATTGCATATACATTTTAATTTCCTAAATTCTTAACCTAGACCTAAGTTCCCTAGCAGCTAAGTCATTCACAGTCCCCCTAGCCCTTAAGTCTTTCTTAAAGTGTCCACATGCTTTATTATTTCACTTAAGTTTCACCCTTCCCCTCATCCCTACATGGTCTTTTTAAGACCCTAAATACACCATGGGGTGGCAAGGAAATGTCTGGCGGTTACAACTTTTAGTTGTCCCTCTACCCCATGAGGATGTCATGATGGTAGAAATCGTGCTGAGGGGTGGAGGGAAAGAATCTTGCAGTTACATTTATTCATATCTTGTGGCCCCTCAGGGATGCCACAACAATAAAGAAAACAACAAGGGGTAGCGGTGAAACATTTTATGTTGTGAAGACCATTCCCCCTCATCCCCACATGGTTAAAATCAAAGATATGAAATCATCGTGAGAGGGAGGGAAAAAGAACAAATTGGTAAAGTAGGTCATCCCTCTGCCCTGTGGGAGAAGAGTTAAATCCAGATAGTGGCAAGAGATAGAGGCAAAATAAATTATAAGAAAATGTTCCCCTCTAACCCACATGATCAAGATAAAAGAATAAAAGGTGATGTGGGATAAAGGGGAGATGCAACAAAGGGAAATTATTCCCCTTTACCCCATGAAAGAAATAAAGAAGAAGATACCCCCCATAGGCTAGCGTGGAAAGATGATAGGGAAACAAGTGTTTCCCTCTACCTCGCGGCATTGAAATAAGGAAGGAAACGGTAGCGAGGGATGGAGGGGTGAGAAAAATAAAAGCAGAAAAAAAGGTGACGAAGACAAAAAGGTTGCCACATCAGTGAGTCAGAGGAAGCCAAAAGTTCATCTCAATCGTTCATTGCAAGATCAAGGGTTCAGTTCAAATTTTGAGGCCACCAACTTACAACATTTTCTTGATGTGAATTAATAGAAATGAGACTTAGTGCTACCTATGGAGTTTAAAATCTTAATTTCATAATTAATTTTCTCACACTACAACCAAGAGATCGAGTGAAGAAGGTTTTCAAATGAAGAGCACAAACTTGCAATGATCGAATCACATGGCATAGATTTTAAGAACAAGTAATGCAATTGGCACTGTTGTTTCCTAGATTTGGTTTGCAGATTTTTGATTGAATTGGTCAGTAGGGTTGTCAAGTTTATCAAGTAGCAAAAATCAAAACCCTAGCGAGAACAATGGCTCTCAAGAGGAAGACTGCAACTAATCCAATTGTAGAAAAGAATCCTCGACAAAGTGAGAGCTCAAAACCAAAAAGAAAGAAAGTTGCCACCCCAAAACTCGTATAAACCCCACAAACTAGACAAACCCCACAACCTACAGTGACCCAACCTGTAGTAGCTAGAAATGTGGAAACCATGGAACAACAACTTAGAGTAGTTGGCAAAAATTGAAAGCAAGAAGAAAGAAGTTAGGGTTTTACACTAGGACTTGCTCAAAATTTTCAAGGGTTCCACCATGCAAGACTCCTTGAAAAGGGTTTTTAATGACAAATGTATAAAATATGGAGATTCTATGATTGAGGAGAGAGGATGGGACATTTTTTGGTTCTTTTTATAGCAATAGAGACAAGGAAATACCTGTATCTAACCCCTAGACTCTAGACCTTGGCAAAATGGTAGTGTCAAATGTTTTTGTGGAACCTTAATTGAATAGATTTATGGCAAGAAGATATCATCCTAAGTACATGTCCATTAGGACTATAGAAGGAAACATTATGTTGGACATAAGAAAAGAGGCTATAGTGTCTTGTTTTGACCCAAATAGAGAAGCATTAAGGGAAATCAACTTCAACAAATTTGAAGATGAATACAATAGACATAAGTTGATTCTCAGGAGGGATGAATTCCCCAGGTATAAGAAGAAGATGTACCAAAGCATGAGAAATTATGTGTTACAATCAATGTAGGAGCCTTTTGATCTGATTATATTTGAGCACTATTTTGTTGGAACTTATTATGTATTGTGCCAAATTTTGGGGATTGATGCACAAAAGAAAAAAATGCATGTAAGTCCAATGTTGATGGCAATGAGAATCCAACATTCTCATTCAAATGATCTATATGATTTGTTACATATATTCAAGATCAATTTCACAAATGGTTAATGAGAGTAAAAGGAAACCAAATAGTGGTGGTTTTCAAGCATTATTCCCTCTTGTGTCACCTCATCCTTTTCTAGAACAAGGCAGTATGGAGCCCAAGCCTCAAGCTTGTTAGAGGATATTCTAAAGGTAAGTAGTGGTCGGTATAGAGATGGACTCTAATTTGGGACAAAGGGTCCAAAAGGTCTGACTATATAGCATTTTTTGATCATTTTGTTATGAATTTTTTGAGATGGTGTGGCTTACAATGTCAAAGGTTGCGAAAAACCATTGGGAGGACCTTGAGAGCTAAGGATAAAAGGCCAACAAAAGGGCAATTACTAGAAAATTCCTTCTCCCACAATTTTAGTGACTTCTTCTTTTTTGTTGATTATTCAATAATGAGAGCATATAGGTGTCCTCAAGCACCACATCAACTACCAGTTATTGTTCCATAAAGGTTGGCATTTATTGATTTTTTGTGGCAATTGATGTGGATGGAGAAAAAATGGGTGGAACCAGAGAGGAAGGGAACTCATCTTGCTGGGTATATCCAATACAATGATTTTGTTGCAGGTCATGAATCTCTAGATAAGGTCAAATATTTTATTAGGGAGAACTACCACACACAAAGTGGGAAGATAAGGGATTACGATCCAGAAGTATACATGACCCACTTGAGGGTAAACAAAATGAGAAGAAATGAGGTTCCCCATGAACCTTTTGAATTTGAAGAATTGGAAAGGAATTGCACCCCTCAACAAGCCTTGAACAATGGAAGAAAATGGTTTTGGAAAAGATTGAAAGGGAGAAAAGTTGGAGAGATATCGAGTTCATTGGTTTTTGTTCAAATTTAAAAAATGAAACATTAAGAATGCAACTAAAGTCGCAAAATTTTGAGCAATTGTATACTTGGTCCCAAGGAGAGCCATTAAGATCAACAAAGGAGAGGTCCTCATACTGACCACCAAGACCCATGGTGGATGTAGGTAAAGGAAAACAAATAATGGGCCAAGAGCAACAAGAAATTCTGCATGGCCCCCAAATAGATCAACCCCAAGGAAGGGCTAGGGTAGAACAAATTGACACTTTAGAAATTTAGGATGATGAAGAATAGATGGATCACCCTTCTCTTTCCCCTTTACATGACATATTCCATGATGGGGAAAATTAACAAGAGCTTATGGATGCAGACCAGGCTCTCATGCCAAACATGATCCCACTTGAGGAGGTGGATTATGAAAGAATGATTATTTCTCTGCAATTCATTTCTAATGATGAGTTTGTTAAAACTCCTGAATTCAAGAGTTTTTGGTTATAGGTGAAATTGAAAGATTTGTCTAAAGAAGAAGCAACCAATTTTGACCTAGAGAACATTGATGTTTCTATTGATAAAGCCAGAAGAATGGTTAAGGAGATTGACATGTTATTCGTCTCAAATTTGGACCTAAAATAAATTTTTATTCTTGATCAAGTAATAAAGTAGGAAGACCCTGCATTTATTAAAGAATTCAACAAAAGAAAGAGAATTAAAGGATCATGATTAAACCTAAGCATCAAGGAACTAGCCCAATGGTACAAGACTCCAAGGACCAATAAGCCCAAATTGTTGATAGGTGTAGAAAAGCAGGTGGAGGGTACTATGATAAGAACACTAAAAGAGACCTCTACTCTAGAGTCAGCTACTATTGCTTCTCACTCAGCTCTCTTTGTAGAAGTTGTTGTAGAAGAAGAAGAAAAGAGGCCTAAAGCACTGAAAAGAAGGCATCTTGCCTTGAATTAAGCCTTTAATGATTTATACATGGATAATTTCAGATTAAGGAAGGAATTTGTGAAGAAAGAACAAAAACCATCTTCCTCTACTACAATAATAGAGCACAAATCTCTTCCTCCTCAGACACCAACTAACCAAATAGGGTTCACCATTAAGGATGATGCTACTCCCATTTCCAAATATGAAGTTGAGAAGCTCAAATATGAAAATAAGGCAGTAGGGTAAATAATTCAAAGGAGGGAGAGGATGTTGTCTAAGGCAAAGTTGAGAGTAAAAGAGAAATGTTTGAGTATTATGGCAATAATAATTTTGCATTTGCTTAAGGAAATTTTGAATTTAAATTAGATGAGGTATGTTGGTCTTTTCAAATAATAATCTGAAAGGTTCCTACAAGTTTGCCAAATTTGATCTACAAACCTTCTGGTTAATGGCCAACGAACAAGATCTCAACTAGAACTAATAACCTCCTACTCTTCAAGCTTTGTAAAACCTAGGCGGGTGTACCTATAGTACTTGAGACACATGACTTTTACCTATGGTACTATAGAGTAATAGATGCATCTCAATGAAAATATACCAAGGAAAGATGGTTTATCCTTGATTACAACTATTCCTCCTGGTTTGGCAACATTAAAGTATAGATTGAGATGATATTCTATAATAAACCACTCCTACAATAAGAAAACAAAAGATATTATTATTTTACGTGACCCTGAAAAAGATTGAGAAGGTAAGGCCAGTGCTTATCCTACTAGGTACAAAGTCCAACTACAGATAAACTATACTGTATCATAATGTATTTCCATATAATAATCCTTAACCCAAAACTTCATGCTTTACATGCTATGATATTGAAACAGGTGCAGATTATTCTTACAATCATATTCATTTGTATATATGTTGCAATAACCCTGAAATATAATTTAACTCTTTCATTAAAAGAGACCCATTATCAAGACTATACATTCTCCATTGGAGAAGACAAATCAATATATCCTTAATACAAAGATTGATACTGTAGCGTCGTAAATTGTACGCACTTGCTAGGGTGGTACAATTTCACACCTAGTTTAGCACCCACCTTGGCGCATCTTGCATTTTGCATTGCATTTCCCCTTTAGCACTTAATTAATCAAATTAATTAGGTCTAAGGTTCTATTTCATCATCTCCCACATCATAAAGTTGGGCCCTTTCATTAAAGTGTGCCCCTTTCATTTTATTCTTCCAATACATCATTTAATCAAAAACCCTAATTAGGTCCTATTTTGAACTTGGGGGCTTGATTTCAGGGGTCAGAACATCTCAAAATCAGCTGTAACTTCGGGATTCTCTCTAAAATCATCATATCTGACGGCCCTAAAAATTTGGTGAAAAGTTGTCGGGACCATGGCGCCCGGAGTGCAACATGGTCCCGGACGTTTTTCCCGAAATTTTAGGAGCGCGATCCAATCATAAAATAAAGCTTAACCCCAAGAAATTGGTGGGAGATTCAATCTCTAGGTCAGCCAAAATACGAATTTACAACCTAGGGTTTCATACATAAAAGCTCTCTTTCCTCATTGGAAAGGATCGGATTTTTGATTTTCAGGGCCTCATATGCAGGGAAAGAGCAGATCTTTGAAGACTTCAGCAACATTCAACATCCATCTATCAAGTATTCATCAATTTCATTCATTCATTTAGGGC
Organism: Cryptomeria japonica; assembly: GCF_030272615.1. Classification (NCBI taxonomy): domain Eukaryota; kingdom Viridiplantae; phylum Streptophyta; class Pinopsida; order Cupressales; family Cupressaceae; genus Cryptomeria; species Cryptomeria japonica. The sequence goes on along the minus strand of NC_081407.1, from coordinate 503,822,184 downwards.
TTGGAAGACATTGAAGAACAATAGGAGATTACCGACTGAAGATTGGCTTGTACTCCTCCCTTGAGGGTTGGGTATAATTTCATGTTGTTTTCGTGTCTTTGCATAAGCTTCAATATATCATTTATTCATACTTTAGATCACTTTGCATCTTGATTTAGAGCATTTACATTATCATTTACAAGCAATTAGGGTTTACTTTCTAGGTTGCTCTAGTTTGCTTTCTTGCATTTAAGGACCTTGCACACACACTAGGTCTGCACACACAATACATTTTACAATACAACTTGGCTATTCGTGGAGGTGGAAATCACCGAAGCGGGGGTTTGACTAAGGCAAAACCCTATATAGCCGCCCAAACACCTTTTCAGATATAAGTGCAGGTTTCGGGACTCGGACGATGCCGCAGGTTGCAGATCCGGGAGAAGCTGACTGAGACCGACCTTCCCACCAAATTTCAGAGAAAAAGACCAGGACAGGGGCGTGGGGCGCCTTGGTCCTGCCAGGACAGGGGCGCTAGGCGCCCTGGTCCCTTCTGGGTGCCCTGGTCCCTTCTGGGCACCCTGGTCCCTACTGGGCGCCCTGGTCCTTGGGACAGGGGCGCTGGGCGCCCTGGTCCGACAGCATTTTCAGCATTTTTGACAGCTTTTTCCAAAGTGCAAAAACAGTAGTTTCCGGAGCAGTTTCAGGGGCAGAATCAGGACAGTGGCGCCCGCGCCCCCGTCTTGAACATTTTCAGTCAGATTTTAACTCCGGGTACGCATTTTCATTCTTGTCTTATCCTTGTGTTTACAGCTTTCCATCATTTAAGTTCAATTCTGCAATCTTGTCATTAGTTCCTACTTGCATTTTGAGGTTAGGGATTGAACTTGCATCATTTTATCTTTCAATTTCAACAAGGGAATAGAAATCCTATTAGATATCCCGTGGCTCTCTCTTTCACAAAAAGAAGTAGCCAATTGTGCGATATCTCTAGGCTCTTTCGTATTCCGTAATGTGTGTCAAAAGGTAGGATTAGGGCATGTTAACCTAGTCTCGCTTTTTCCCCTACACATTTTGGTGAACCCGACATGAATCTATCATTGCTTCCTCTTGCATTGCATTTATTAGATCTAGATCTAGATTTAGTGTGTTTTCATTTCATTTTCATTAAAAAGAAAAAAAAAAAGTGTGTTTCTTTGCATTGTGTGTTTAAATTTTATGCAATTTCAAAATGTTAGATTTTTATTTGCAAGATGATCATATTTGTGATGATTATGAGTTAGATGAAGCTTTAGATGAATTTTTGAAACCTAAATATACCAAACCTTCATTTTACCAAAAACTCATAAACCTTGTTACTATGCCATTTAGATGTGATGAGAAAGATAAGTCAAATGGTTCCTCTCAAGGGTACATTCCTATCAACTCTTCCACTGAATCTAGTAACATGGTTGTGTTCAATAATCCCCTCTATGAGGAAATATCTCCTTTTGAATCAAAAGATAAACCTTTTAATAGATATGATCATGCTTTGTGGGATGATGCCCTTGATGCCTTTGTGTCTCCTAAAAAATGCTCCCTTCATGAGGATCCTTGTGTGCAAGAAGATGACATTATCCCTACATTTCCTAGTGATGGCCTTTCCTTTTCCAACAAAATTCCCACTAGAGATGATGAATTAATGATAAATGCTTACCCTTCTCCTAAAGTTTGTCTTACCCATAAGCATCCCTTAGAGAAAGAAGATGAAATAATAAGCAATTTCCTTAACTCTCTCTCCCCTAAAGATCATATTGAACATATTTTGAGGAAAGAGGATGAGTTTAACACATTTATTGATGCTTTCCCTCCTAAGGATGAAGAATTAATAAACAATGTTATCTCCTCTCCCGAAATTGACAATACTTTAAACATTCCTTTCAACAACCTCACTATTTGGGATGAACCATTAGAAGAAGGTATAGATTATTCTCTACCCCTAGCCAAAGGGGATGAAATAAAGATTGGAAACTCCCTTTATAGTTTCTCCCCTTCCTTGAATCTCAATTATTCTCCCTCTAAAAATAAAGCATCTCCCTCTCCTCAACTTGGTTCTACTCATAAGGAAACCCTAGTTCAAAGCAAGATGGTTAACATTTCTTTCAAAGATCTCCCTCTCAAAAGTGAGACTTTAGAGAGTAGTGTTGATCCTTCTCCTAGAGAGTTTATTCCCCATGTAGATCCTTTGATGATAGAGGATGATATGACCTTTCCTCTTCCTACTAGAACATCAATGCTTACCCCTTGTCTCTCTCCTAAAATTGATTTAATCCGTGATAAGATTTTAGTGCAAGAGAAGACTATCAATAATTCTTCCAACACTTTTGTTCATTCCTCTAAACCATCCTCAATCAATTTGATACATGTGAATGAGACACCTAACAAACCTCTCTTCATTGTCCAAGGTGCTTGTCCTTCTCAAAATTCTCAACCTTTAAATAAGCCTATCTTAGTGGTTCAAGGTGGTTATGCTAATGATTCTTTTTGCACTCCTAAGAAACCCATTATTATTGTGCAAGGAGGTTATTCTTCTAAGAGCCCTTATGAGTATGCTAAGCAACTAACTAGAGAGAGTTATCATGCGGTTGCTCATACCTATAACACAAGAAACAATAGGCAACCTAGTCCTCCTCCAGTTATCCCCACTTCACTTCCTCCTTCCCAACCTATTCTTCCTCAAGCGCCTCGTATTTCACAAATGCTTAGTAAGGACTATGATCTCATAGAACAACTTAAAGCTACCCCTGCTAAGATATCCCTTTGGGATTTGATCCAAACTTCTTCCGCTCATCATGGAATGTTACAAGATGCCTTGAAAGATTTGAATGTTCCTCCACCTAATACATCTAGTAATATAGCATCTTTAGTTAACTCTGTGATGAATCCTAAAGCTCAAATTGTGTTTACCCAAGATGAGTTGCTTACTGGTGAAATTCAACAACAATATGATCCCTTGATGATTGTGGTTATCATAAATGACACTGCTATAAGACGAACACTGGTAGATAATGGCTCTGGCCTTAATGTGTGTAGCATTAATCTATTGCATAAGATGAATGTGGATACATCCCTTATTGAGCCTGACTCTCATCCCATTCGAGGCTTTGATAATGTGGCTAAGTCTTCATTAGGTATTATCACCTTACCCGTCACAGTGGGACCTGTTACTTTGCCTACTCCTATCCATGTTATGTCTGGAAATCTAACATACAACTTGTTATTAGGGAGACCCTAGATTCACAGTATGCAAGCTGTCCCCTCTACATTGCATAGACAAATTAAATTCATTTATAACAATAAGACATATACCTTGATAGGTGATACTAAACTTCAGGCTTGTTTGCAAACATCTACTTCCAAAGGGAGTTCTTCTAAGCCTTCCTCTTCTAGTGATGACTCGTTAAACAAGATACCTATGGATGAATCATCACCCTCTGATAATCAAAATTCTTTGGATGAGTCTAAAGATCCTGAAGAAGATCCTTCTCGACTTGAGTCTACACATGAAAAGGCTTTTGATCTTGAGAAGGTTCTCGCAGAAGACGATTGGGGATCTCTTGATTTCAATCCCACCTTTGTAGGTGAATATAGGGTTCCTCCTAGAGATCTTAAAGGTAAAAAGAAGGAAGAAACTAGAGATCAATCAGTCTTACCTGAATCTATGAGCAATAATTTTGTGGCCGCTTCTCAAACTTCTTCTCCTCACACCTCTAATTATGAAGAGTTTGATTCTTTGTCTTATGAAAAACCACCTTCTCTTCCTGAAATGGCTGATCGTTATGGTCGTGGTTTTCGCATTTTTGCTAAGCATGGGTATCTTGGAAATGGTTGTGGCGCTCATGAACAAGGGATAAAAGTTCCTCTAGAGACTAATTTTCACAATTATGCCTTTGGACTCGGCTATAATCCCTGCAAACGCACTAAAGCATCTAAAAGACCATCTCTCAATGTGAATGCTATATTTAGTAGTGATGATGATCTCACTTCAACTAAATCATCTTCTACTTCTATCAACTCTCATTCCCCTCATAAGGAAATCTTGGCAATGAACAAATCTCTTTATGAATCCCCTCAAATTTCTAAATCCACTTATGAATCTTTATCTCCTATTCATCATAAAGTCCTTTCCTCCAGGGATAAGGCTCTAATAAATTACACTCATCCCTCTTCTAAGAGTTCTTGTGACTTTTCTTCTTCAATTTTATACATGTTTTTGATCTCACTTATAGTTGAGCATTTAGCATGTCATATTCAAATACCTCATTCAATCTATCATGTCTTTAAATAACAGTAATGGCTATTATGTTGCTCATCATTATGTGACATTGGTAGCTCATTTACTGGGGGCTCATTGTCATTCGTGATGGTACAATTTCAAGTGCAATCATATTTTTTTTTTTTTGAAGCAACATAATAGCCTAATTTTCTTGTTCCTATGGGGACAAGAGTGATTTCATATATCTCTTCTTTTGCTTATGTCCAAATCTCTCCCTAGAAGATTGTGTAAGTCCTTCTCATTGAGGCAATGATCTTTCCTTATTTTTATCTAAGGATCCACTTGATATTTTGATATGTAAATAGGAATAGCTCTTTTTTTTTTTAATTCTTGCATTGGCTTGTAAGTAATGAAACCTATATGGGTGTGACAATTACAATGATATTGAAGTAGAATGTTGGATTTTTCACTAGTCATATGATCAGCTAGATATTTACAATGATTTAGAGCAAATGATTAATTTGTGAGATATAGAAATTCACAGACTTTGGTAACAAGGCACAATAGTGAAATATCCACTCAACCATTGACAAAGCCCAACCACTGGGTTATGTTGAATGTGAATGACCTTAAGCTTTAAAAACTTCATGCATGAGTATCTAAGAAATGAGATGATCCTTGCTTCATTCATGTGCAAACAAGTGATCAACTGAGAGAATTGCCTTGCTTTATTGATGCAGCTACATGCGATTGCAATGCAATGCATAAGCAATTTTATGATAATGCCACTATGATGCTACTTGAAAGGAAATATATGCAATGTAATGAAAATGAAACCTAAATTACCTGGCAGCCATTAGATATAGTATCTTCTATGATGCATGTTGTTCATAGGATCAGGGAGTGGATCTCCCTCCATTGTTGTCAAATTATAAGATTTGTTACCAATAACCTTTGTTATTATGAAAGCACCGAGTCAATTAGGTTCGAATTTGCCTGGTCGTTCTTGCTCAGCTAGATTTCTTTGGTTTTCTTTGAGAACTAGATCTCCCACCTCAAAGTTCATTGGTCTTACCCTCTTGTTGTAGCTCCTTTTCAATCTATTCTAGTAGCCTTGCAAGTGATTCAAATTACTCTATCACTTTTCATCGATCATTCATAGCTCTTGAAGTCTTGCACCTTTGTAGTCTTCCTCTAATATGATGTCTTTCAAAGAAATTATGAGTGATAGCAATTCTACCTCAATAGGAAAAATATCTTTTGAATCATAGACCAAAGAATATTGTGTAGCACCTGTAGTTGTGCGCATACCTGTTCTGTAAGCCTAGAGTGTGGGATTTGACTGAATATGCCAATCTCATCCTACAACATTGATAAATTTCTTCAAGATATTCAGTATCATTTTATTAGTTTCCTCTTCTTGACCATTACTTTGGGGGCAATAGGGAGTTGCAAATTGATGTTGGATCTAAAATTGGTCACAGAGTTCATGCACCTATTGATCTTTGAATGGGTGCCCATTATTAGTAACTATACATATTGGGAGTCCATATCGATAGATGATATAATTGAGAATGAACTTCACTATCTTCTTACTAGTAGTATAAGTGAGAGGGATTGCCTCAACCCACTTGGTGAAATACTCAGTGGCTATCAAAATGAAGTTGTTCCCGTTGGAGGAGGTAGGGTTGATCTTCCCTACAAGATCTAGTCCCCATTGTGAGAATGGCCATGGTAATGTAATTGGTTGGATATATTGAGAAGGTGCATGAATTAGATCCCCATGTATCTAGCACAATCTACATTTCTGAACATATTTATAAGTATCTTTCTCCATGGTCAGCCAATAATACCCAATCCTCAACAATTTCTTTGCTAATGTAGTGCCACTGGAGTGAGCACCACAGATCCCATCATGTACCTCTTGTTGGTAAGAGACATTGCATAGGTCATATAGTGTTGTCATCGATGACAACCCAGGTTAGTGTACCCATCTGTGTTGCTATATTAGATTATATTGAAAGTCAGATTAGTGATTTGTTCAAGTCCGACAAGCGTAGAATAGAGCATCTGATAGAGTTCAGTATTTTGGCTAGTATTTTTACTTAGGTTAATATTTTGTGTTGGGGATTTGAAGGAAGGTTGATAGATGTCTGGAATACCTTATTCTAGATTTTTAGTCTCTGGTGATGATTGGTGTGTGAGTTAGAAGCTTCTCTGTACCAATTTTTGGTTTGACGTTACAAAATGGTCGACTTGCTTGGATAATCCTTATGTGGATTATGTGGAATGATTTTGGAGATTTTTTTTGTGGTCCAAGTGTTTTGTCCAATAGTCTTGGTAATGTGTAATCAATTTTTTTGGTTTGCATTAGTATTTGGGTTCAGATCTAGCCGACAGTTTGTACACATTTCATATAGTGCAAGTTCTCTTGAGCCAACATGCAATTGATTTAATTTCTTGTTACAGATAATAAGATCAATTCTTTTGATCACTTTGGGTGAGTAAAAAGTGTTATTGATTGATTGTGTGCAATTCCATGTGTGTAGGATAAAGATTTGTGCTCCGGATCTTAGTAGAACAATGAAACAAAGCAACATAAGATAGAGTATGAAAAGTGTGTATAATGTGCTTAACCTGAACTATAAACATGAATTTGTAGATGCTACTCTTAGTTTAAATACTTCAGTGAACTTTTGTAATTGAGTTGTAGGTAGTGAGCTTTAGGCAGTGTGCCTGAATGCATGTGCATTCTCATTGTAAAACTTCTAATTGAGTATACTCATATTGTGGGTTCATGCCCACCATGGTTTTTCCCTTGACTAGGTTTCCATGTATAAAAATATTTGTGTTATGGTGTTGTGGTTGTCTATTTTGTCTTCTTTCATCTTTCTTTTGATTAAATGCATTAAGTGGTTGAAAGAACATATTAAAGTTAAAGCTTGCAGAACACTGATTCACCCCCTCTTAGTGTTCGTTGATTCCAACAATTGGTATTAGAGTTTGGTTCCTTCAAAGAAATATAATCACTAGAGGAAGATTCAGGAAGGTGATTCAATGGATTCTGGTGGTCTGCAACAATATCTTCTAGTGGCACTAGATGATCTTGATTAGTCCAAAACTGAAGTCTGGAAATTACATGCGAATCCTAAGGATGCTGATAATTTCATTCTGTCATTGAAAGAGAAACTAAATAAGTCTAGGGAAAAAGAGAAAGGAACTTTGTGATCAACTAAAGTAGAAAGAAAGAAAAAGCATGGATGATGGTCACCTAGGTCATGCCTTGAAGGAGAAGATAGAAGAATGTGAGAAACTTACAAAAGACAATGCAACCCTGAAACATGAGATGGAATCTATAGTGATGGGGTTGACCAAAGAAATTGAGGGAAGAAATAAGAATGAAGAGAATCTTAATCAGTCCTTGAAAGACAAATTTGATGAATGTTGTAGACTTGATTATGAGATTGGCCAACTTAAACTTGAACTGCAACAATCTAAACACAATGAGGAAGATCTTGAAAGGAAAATTGTCATTCTTAGGGATGAACTTATGATTGCAAATGAGTACAAGGAGAAGTTCAATATTAGCTCAGCTAAACTTGATGTGCTACTTGAAAGCTAGAGGAAGGGAGATAATAAGCAAGGTCTTGGATTTGAGAAAGGTGAAAGCTCTAGATCTGGTCAAAGCAATCCTAAGTCAGAAAATCATAAGAACAAACCTAGAAGGTCTCCGATAAAACAACCTAATGATCAAAAGTTTATTGGTAATTTCTTTGTTTACAATAAATTTGGTCATAAATTTAGTTAATGCAAAAGTAGAATGAATCAAAATGGTCCATCTTTATCCGGTCAATATTTCAATTGTAATAAGTATGGACATAAATCAAGTGAGTGCAAAAGTATGTCAAATAACTCTTCCAACAGAAGGAATGTTAGATGTTATGCATGCAATAGGTTTGCGTACATTGCTAATCAATTAAGATCAAGAGAAAATCAAGGGAATTATAGGTCTAGTCAGGGAAATGTTGTGTGCTATAGTTGCAACAAATCCGATCACATTGCAATATTTTGTAGAAGCAAGAATATAGACAAGAAGGGTTTGGCAGACAAAAACAAAAATATGCAAAAAGATGATAAAGGTAAAGGGAAATAAAATGTGGAAGAGATCAGAAAGAAAATGGTCAAGACATGGGTGAAGAAGAGTGATACTGATGCAGGAAATGAGTCTGCACTAGAACCCAGTGATAGAAATTCATCCGGGAATTGATTTAAGGCTTCTGGCCTTGGGGAGTTTTCAAGAAAATCCTATTCTCCCCTTCTAGTAGTTGGTGTTGGCATTCGACAGATTGTTAGACATTGCATTAGGGTATTGTAGATGATTTGGAAAGATTTTTGAAATAATTTGAGTGATGTTGAAGGATGTAGAAGAATTTTTTTGAAGCAGTTTCATAAGACAAGGTTTTCAGAAGGTTTAGGGAAAGTGCATTTATTACATCAAAAAGTTAGGTGTGCAAATAATAAAAGGTAACATTCCTTGCTCATTTATCACTTTGCATTCCAAGAGAAGAGGATAAGAAAGCTTTTCAAGAGAATTTCTGTGTGATCAAAGTGTGAAAGAGATTATGTGTGAAACCCTAATCCGGCAAAGAAAGGTATTTTTCTGTGAGGCTTGTGAATTTGAAATTTTTGAGAATAGCTACTCCATTGGTTGTTGATATCACTGAGAGGTCTTGAACCAAATTCAAAAAGAACCCATTCAAATCCATAGAAAATGATCCACTAGGTGCCTTTTCTTCGGTCTCATATGGAGTTGTTCATGTCGAGGATATTAGGGCTTATATTCATGCTAATCTTGAGGATTTAGGAGGCTCTTAGATGTTGAGCCTGTATTCCAATCAGCTTCTAGGAGAGAATCTCAGAGTTAAGCCTAAATTCAAGGTTTTGGAGGAGAAGAACTTTGCGTAGGTTGTTAGGTTTCCAATGTTTGAAGAGAATGAATGGGTTCGATATGTATTGAACCAAATTCATGTGGTTAAGAAAACCATTTAAGATCACAAAGGAAGCAATCAATGTTGTAACAGGTTTGAACTCATCCAGTGGTTTGCCCATACTCCAATCTATGAAGAATCAAATGGTTACCGATTCAACCAACTCTAAATTTGACAAGAGGGCTATGACTATCAATGACATTATCGAGCTAGATTTAAAGTTTGCCTCTATGATTGTCAAATACAAGGTCTACCACTCTAGTCGAGAGAATTCTATATCCGGTACTGCAATTTATGCTGCATATTAGATGGTTAAGGAGAATAAGGAGTATGACATGTGTGAGCTACTCCGGAGCCAGCTAATGGAGAATATGACTTTGATGAAGAAGGAAAATAAGAATACTTTCAAATATGGTACTTTGATCTTATGCTTATTCTTCTATTTCATGAATGAGGTTCTGAGTATTGGTAATGTGCAATGAGCTATTGACAAGCCGATGGTAGTTCAAATCATAAAACTTCTATATAACATTGGAGATAGTAGAGCCTAGAGAACTACTCTTTGGGGTTATTTCAAGCATTTCCAAAGTATGATGCAAGCCAGGGAAAGGATCCCTAAATTGGTTTGCCTAAAGCTTATTTCCAAATTGTCTCTTTTTGGAATAAATAAATAAGATACTCAAGGAAGCCAAAAAGGAATTTAGAAGCAAAATAAGAATAAATAAGCTTATGATTAGGGAGACATATGTAGTGATTAAAGAGACAGAGAAGATCCTTAAGTCAGTCCTAGAGAGGAACAAATTCAATGTTGTCTCTGAAGAAGTTCAAGGTGGTGGTGATTCATCTGCTCTGAAAGTCCAAGATGTGCACTCTAAAGTTGAATGGGTTCTAGTAGGTGGTGAAGAGTTGAAAATGAATGTAGTTGAGGATACTCAAAATCCTCCGGATCACCCACAAGTTGAAATATTTGTGGAGACCGAGACTCCAAAAGTAGAAGCAAAGTAGGTGATTGAAGAGAAGAAAGTTGATATCAAAGCATTTATTGTGGAAACAAGAGACACTGCTGTAATACCCTAAAAATGGTCATCTAAACCATAGACCCCCCTAATCTCGACAACATCACCAAGGTCCTAACCAAAGGCAATTAAAATTAATCTTGAGCACACAATTAATTTCTTAAATCATCAAATGTCACATGGAAAATTAATCAATATTAATTAAATAATTATTTAATTCATTGATCATTCCTAGTAAGTCATTTTTAAACAATTATCCTATTTATTTTATTAAATATCCTAGTATATGTAATTAAATAAATCATTTTGCCATTAAATCATCAAAAAAGGAATTAATTGGGAAAAAAGAATTAAAAATTGAGAAAAATAAATCAAATGGAGATAATCTTGAAAATCAAATAAAAAATTGAAAAATATCAGAAAAGCAATTAAAACAATTAAAACTCAAAATTGAATGAAATAGAGAATAAATCAATGTTTTCTAATTTTATATTAATTTTAGTTCAATTTCCTTTAAATCTGAGAAAAGCAACCAATCACATCAATTCATCTGGATTGTGCTTCCTCTTGGAAAATCTTGACTGCTCATCATCATTTAATCTCAGCTGTTGGTTTCTTTCTGAATTTTCTATAAATTCAGGCTCTCATCTCTCATTCAAGGATCCTAGAGAATATATTGTTATTATGTTGTTTTTGCTCTAGGTTCAATGAGATTTGTGCATTGAGATATTACATATTAGTTATTGCATCCTTATTAAATCATCTAGATTAATATTGCTTAAATCATGTTAGATTAATCTTGCATATCTAGCTTAAATCTTGCATTCATTTAGCTCAATTTCATACTCATATAGATTAAATCCTTTGTTTAGATGTCATCTAGTCACTGGTATTGCATATGAAATCTGAGAGCAAGACTAAAACTCACATCTACTAGAAGGAAATAGGTTGCTTTATGATGGTTTATTGTTCATTATTGATTATTGATTTACTAACCATGCATCTAATGACTTAATTGAAGTATTATGTATTCAGATACAAATACGATCCACTTTTCACACACACATTTTTGGCACCCACCGTGGGGCTCGGAATTCAATCCTTCAGCCTCAAAATCACCTTTTTTACACCCTCTTTGAAATATCCTACGAGTATATATCCTTCATCCTATGAAATTCGTTCAAGACCTGTCTTTTATCATGCGGTTCTGCTAGAATACTCATACAAGTTTTTGCTCTGACTATTTGACTCTGTGTTTTGTCCTTTGGGTCTGTGAGAATACTCGTACGAGAAGGTATACTTTGTTGTACGAATTTTTGTTTTATCATTTCAAAAATAGTGTAATTTTTAGGTTTTTTCGTAAATGAAATTTGGATTTTACTAACGCTTATGCTAACCTTGGTCTGTCTTCTGTTTGCCTGAGATTTTTATAGCCTAACTGATTTTCTGCAGAACGCTTATCAAAGAATCTATCAATCGAACATATGCCTGTCAAAGAATCAAAAGAAAAATGACTACTAATGTGTTGTTCTTGCAGGTTGCCTAAAAGAATCGACCAAACATCATGTATTCTTTAAAGTTCAATTTTTTTAGGCACTTAAATTTCTATCTGGTTAATGAACAAATCTGTCTTTTGTGCTTGAAGAGAAATCTGAGAGGTAGGAGAGTATTCTCTTGTCTTTTACAGACAATTAGAAATCTAGACCCTCGAAGCTTTTTCTAATTTTTGAGATTTGTATACCTTTAGCGGGCCTGTCACAATGGGAAAAAGTAATCACCCTATGAGAACAACCCAAGTGAGTACAACTGGACCTGAGCATTCCAACTCAATATAATAAATAGGCCTCTGGGGATTAAAGTCTCAGAGGATGGGATTATTTGAGTTTTCTCTTTGAGATCTCTCATATCAAGCATTTTGTACGGCCTCATGGTCTCAATCACGTTTACGTGACTACTGCTTGTTTTGGTACCTTGTCAGGCTATAGGCCTCAATCATGCTTGCGTAACTTCAAGGGGTAATTTCGAATGAAATTCTTGACTAAGAACTATAAGATTGAGGCTACTTGATTCACCTCCAAAAGGGGGATAATCTTTGTGCAAGAGAGATAGTAACTCTCCCAAGACACTTGCCATATCATGCCCCCATTAGCATTTGGAGTCAGCTAATACGGTGTTGAGAATCCATTGCGTGAGACTCAGCAGCCGTATTCTGATTAGCTATTGGGTGTGTACCTAAGTCAGAAAGCAAAGGTTTTCTTCTCTAAGCTGACTTTCGTAGGATTAGCGTGTTGTGATTGAATTCATTATACATATTGCATGTTTATTGTGTTTTCATCCTTGAAACTGGAACGGAAATACTGAGACTGGAGAAAACAAATCAAAAACATCAAAAACTCAGTGATCAAAACTCTGTCCGTGTCCAAAACTGGTCTCTGTCAAACATAAAAAACTCAGTCCTTATCAAAAAATTGGTCTTCATCAGTCATTGAAACTCTGTCTGCCAGAATCTCATCTTTGTATAATCCTCTATCGTACGAGTTTGCTAAATTGTTGTTCTGCTACATACCTATTGTCGTATGCGTCTTCATTGATCTTAATAGTTTGTTGTCTGGCTTTCTAAAACCTTTCATACGAAACTACATAATTGTCATCTGGCCTTTTATAATCTGTTGTATGAATACACATCACATTCAGTAGATTATCATCTGGAGTCTGCCCAACTGTCATACAAAATCAGGCATCAACTCGTACGAAAAACTGTCTTTATCATTTGGAAACAACTAAACTGTCGTCTGGGTCTGAAAACTCTGTCGTACGAATTCCCGATCTTGTTAGTCAAAACAGTCAAATTTGCCCAAATCAGTCTACAACGAGCATAAAATTGGTCATCATAATTCTGAGCATAAATAATCTTGATAGTGTACCCCTGCCGTTGTGTTGCACGATTTTGTCTATCATCTCTCAACTAGTTCAATCAACTACTTATCAAACCTAAGTTAACTTAGATAACGTCTTATACAGGATAGATCATTCTTGAAACTAGACCAAATCTTAGTTACTTCTCTCAAATCACTACGTTAAACGAACAACTAGTTATAATTTGATCTTGACTTCTGCATCACATCCAACTCTTGGTCATATCAGTCATAAATGCCTGCTCAAACCAGAAGTTCTCGCAAGAAAGATGACAAAGGTAAAGGAGTATCCTTTTCATCAAACGACAATCCATTCTTTATAGAAGAACTCGTCCCAAATAAACCTTCATCATCACGACTACCAAATTTTGATCAGCCCCTATCTCCCACCATGTCTGGAGAAAGGCAAGGAAGACAAGCTAAATGCGATAATTATGAAAACCTCAACAACCATACTACTGATAGTGATTCCTCATCGGATGATTCTGTAGTCTTTGAACCTACAGAAAATTTTATAACTAAATGTCTAAATGATAAACTTGTCTGAAAGATGATGAAGATCATCATGTCTAGAGAAAAGGAAAAGCATTTTCTAGAGCTAGCAAAGCAAGGCACCAAACTTCCTATTGATTATGACAGTGAAACCCTCATCACTAAAGAGGAAGAGACACCTTTAGTGCTGGTAAACAAATAATTGCAAGCATTAAAGACATAAATCACAGAACTAAAAAACAAGGATAAAACATCAAAGCAATATTCTTTGGACATGATATGCTCGTTTCTATTTGACAAAAACCTTTACATGCCTCCATTTCCTTCAAGAGTGGAGATTCTGAAGTTTGACAAATATGATGGAAATGCATATCCTCAGGACCATGTCAGAAAATTTTGTTCCTTATGTATGGAATTCATGCACAAACAAACATACCTCATGCGCCTCTTCTCGAGAAGTTTAGGAGGACAAGATATGGAATGGTTTTCAAGCCTACCTATAGGAATCAAAACTTTTGAGGAATTAATTGAATTTTTTCTACAACAATACTCCTATAACATTCTTCATCCAGTCACTATGATCAAGCTTTGGAATACCAAACAGAAAATAGGAGAGCCCTTTCTCACTTTTCTTCAACATTGGAGAAAGATGTTCTCTAGATATTCATGACCCATTCCAGATTTTGAGAAGATGGATATTTTTGTCAATAACCTAATCCCTAAATTGAAATATAGTATCCAAATGCAAGTTTATCCTTCATTCAATAAATGCTAGATAGTGCCCTCAGAATGGAAGATGTGCTTATAAAGAAAGGAGATATATCACTTTGGAAAGAAACACAACAAAGTTCTAGTTCTAAAGAAAAGAACAAATACTGGAAATACAACAAAGATAACAATACAAATGATGTTAATGACGAAGTGGTAGACACTGTTAAAGAAAAATCAAAATCCACAATATTTAACTTGGCTAGCGGCACAAAAGCACTCAAACCAGCTGAAACTATAGCAAAAAATCCTTCAAAAAAATCAAAAGAATGGTTTAAAGAGAAACCTTGGCTTTCAAATCCTAAACGCGATTTCACTCCTCTGGATGAATCATATGAATCAACTTTTAAAACTTTATTGGCAAATGATTTGATAACATTGCCAAACAATTCTAGACCATATGATCCAGAAGTTAAACCCAAATGGTGGAGAGAAAACGAATACTGTGAATACCATCAAAACAAGGGTCATACAACAAATAACTGCATGAAGCTCAAACATGAGATTCAAGACCTCATCGATTCTGGCAAAATTATTGTTGGAAATCACACAACTAATGCTGATCACAAGGATTTTAAAGATCCCTTACCTGCTTATGAACAAGGTGATTCCTCAAAATCCAAGGGAGGTGCCAAAGTCAATTACATCTACACTAACAATGACAATGTGATAAACATGATTGAATCTTCCCAACTTGAATATTGCAATCTGATCATAATAAGAGATAAACAAAATCAAGCACACACTGCAAATGCTGTGACCCTCGCTCAAAAGAAGGTTACTCTCCAAGGAGCTAGTTCCTCAACTTCTGGTCAAACAACATCAAACCTACCAACTTCTTCAAATAGACAAAAAGATACAATCACGGCTAAATCTAAATAGATGGCTTCATCATCCTCTCCTGGTTATAGCATCGTCAAACAATTGAAAAGAACTAATGCTCAAACCTCCATTTTTGAACTGCTTAAGATCTCTTTTGCTCATAGAGAGATCTTGGACAAAGCTTTACTTACTACTAATGTTTCTAAAGATTTAGATGTAGATCGGTTTCAATCTATGGTGGGTCACTGACTTTGCCTCATTACGTCACTTTCTTTGAAGATGATGACAATTCATTGAATCACCCACATAACCAGTCATTACACATCGAAGCTATGATCCATAAACACTGTTTTAAACATGTTTTGATAGATGGAGGAGTTGGGTTGAATATTTGTACCTATAATTTACTGACACAGCTGGGATTTTCTGAAAATGTCATTGATCCAACAAAGAAAATAACAATCAAAGCTTATGATGAAGAAGAAAGAACCTCCAAAGGTCTGGTACTATTACCAATCAGGGTAGGCCCTGTGGAAAGAGATGTTATCTTTTAGGTGCTCAACCTTCCTCTTTCATACAACATCTTACTAGGTAGGCCATGGATTCACAAAATGAAAGCAGTACCATCTACATATCATCAGTGCTTGAAATTTCCTTATAATGGAGCTGAAGTCAGTATTCTTGCTGATACAAGCTATAACTGTAATGCGTTAACACAGAGTACTAATGCTTTTGTTCCTCATAACAAAGCAACTTCTACAGCTGAAAGTTCATAAAATTTGCTGAAAGATTTAGAAAAGAAATTGAAAATCACAAACACTGGCATGGATGGATACCAAATAGAACCTATACTTTCACTAATGTCTCTTCCTACATTGCCAAGATAGTTAGGAAAACCATCAGAGGTTATGAAGTGACAAACTTCAACTCCAAATGTAATTTATGATGGTCTCTTTATACAGTCCTCTACTTCCCTTGCAGATGAAATAGAAGAGGATGCTGTTCTCAAATGGATTTTCAAAGAAGATAGTACAAACAAAGAAATATGACATTATGAAATTTGCCTGACACAATATAGTCCAGGCTATAAGATGATTCAATGCATGGCATATTCAGGTACCGGTCCTCTAGGCAAGCGTCAAGAAGGTATTATTGAACCTATTCAACTACAAACTAAGTCTAAAAATGATAAAGCTGGACTTGAATACAATCCAAGAAAGTCATCAGATCAAAAACATACTTCTCACCATCAACCTAAGTGGAGGAAAAAGATACTACCTTCAACATCACAGAAAATCAATACTCAGCAAACTCAAGAAGAGTATGAAAATGAATAAGAATAATTGGCAATCAAGATAGAAGAAGCAGTTATTCAAGTTCCAATTGTATCAACAATAATACTACAAGGAGTAGAAATCCCAGAAGACATGAGAGAAGAAATCAAAGGCATTAAAGAGTTGTTTGCACCACTAAACATTCCAGTCATATATACAGGTAGACAACAAATAAATGATTTAGAAACTGACTCGAATGAGTATGAATGGGGTCCAGATCATTTCTCCGATACATCTACTATAGAAACTCCCGAAGAATTTATTGATATCATAGATGAAGCACAAGAGGAAATCTGCTTAAAGTTGCAAAAGGAAATAGAGGAAATCAGACTACAAAGACAAGAAGACTATGAACAACAATTGAAAGAAGGAAGAGCACAAGCAAATTCTCCCTCTAATGAGATAGAAAAAATAAGGTATGGAACTACAAAAGAATAATTAGAAGCTACAGAAGCAGGACCAGTTATTAGTCTAGAGGAAGCCGAATGGAAAAGATGATAGAGACTAACATAACCATCAAGGTTATGTCAATAGGTATGTCAAATACAAGTGATCAATGAACCAAATCACGAAGGAACTTGAAGCATCAAAGATGTAGGTATTGATACTATACATACTTTTACTAAATCACTTGAAAAAGAGTCAAAAACTTCATCTTGTGACTCTGATAACTCTGACAGAAGCTCTATTTATGACAATACCTATTCGACATCATATTATGACTACTCCGTCATGAATGTTGAGATTCTGCTTGTTGACCCTGTTACTGTCACACCACTATATGTAGTCCAGTTTGAAGTACGGGATGATCCTAGGAGTAGGTCTGTTGGGTTAGGTCCACTAAATATTAACATGCACTTCGATAATCATGTTTTAACTCTTCCTGGTCTCGAGACACTTATGCAAGGTAGTTTTCTGGAACTCGAATTGTCAGTCCAAAGTTATGATGATAATACCGTGAACTCCATTGAACGTGTTCAAACTTTATCCTCGGTACATCCTGAACTGATTGACTGTACTCTTCACAACCAACCTTTGAATATACCTATCTTTGCTAATGACTATACATTAGCCTGCTATCTTAATGTAGTTGAACCAATGGACTCTTCCATTAGTGAGTAAAGTGAGAACATGACTGAGACAAACATCAAGTATCTCAGTCGTATAAATCAAAAAAAGAAAAACAAAAGTTCTGATGATGAAAACAACACTGTGGCGGTGTCAGAACAAAGAAAAGTAAAAATAAAGGACGTACCTAAGGGTGAAAACCTCTCTGAGGCACCTAAGGGTGAGATACTTGATATGCTGCCAAGTCACTTCCAAGAAAGGTCTTCAATATTGATTGAACCAACTCAACCAGTAAATATTGGAAGTCAAGAGACACCACATATCATCCATTTAGCTCAATCACTATCAGCAGAAGAGTTAAAAGATTTCAGCAACCTCTTTTCAGAAAAGAAGATCAACTTTACATGGACATACTTTGATATGCCATGCCTAGATCCTGATCTCATCATGCATCATCTCTCTATTACACCAGAAGTTAAACTAGTCAAGAAAAAACTCCGTAATATGAATCCTCATGTGGCACTGCTAGTCAAGGATGAGCTAGAAAAATTGCTAAAAGATGGATTTATCAGAGCTATAGACTATGCAAAATGGATATCAAACATAGTACCTATATCAAAGGTAGACAAATCTATTAGGGTTTTCACAGACTTCAGGGATCTCAACAAAGCATGTTCAAAAGGTGATTTTCCATTTCCCAACATTTATATGATAGTGGATATGACTGTTGGATATGAGATGTACTCAATAATGGACAGATTCTCTAGTTATAATCAGATCAAGAAAGCTCCCGAGGATCAAGAAAAGAAAACCTTTACATGTGCATGGGGAACCTTCTGCTGGAACATCATGCCATTTGGACTAAAGAATGTAGGAGCGACTTACCAAAGAGAAATAACCACTATCTTCCACGATATGATGCACAAAATCATAAAAGATTATGTTGATGACACCCTAGTAAAAACCATGAAGAGATCCACACATATCCAAGAACTGGGCCTCATATTGGATAGAATGGAAAGATTCAAGCTCTGGCTAAATCCTAAAAAGTGTGCATTTTGAGTAACATCAGGGAATTTGTTTGGTTACATTATTTCAAAGAAAGGAATTAGGGTTGATCCTGAGAAAGTCTAAGCCATAATGGAAATGCCTCCGCCCAAGAATATTAACCAAATGAGAAGTTTACAAGGATATCTCTAATCAATAAGGCGCTTTATATCTCAGCTCGTATATAAAGCTCAACCATTCACCAAGGTATTATGAAAAGGAGTCCAATACAACTGGGATGAAGATTGTGAACAACATCTAAAACAAATCAAAGACTATCTTTCTAATCCACCCATATTGATGCCACCAATTCAAGGTAAACCATTGATTCTATACATATTAGCTACATATACATCACTGGGGGCATTTCTGGCACAACAAGATGAAAATAAAAAGGAAAGAGCTATATAT
Organism: Cryptomeria japonica; assembly: GCF_030272615.1. NCBI lineage: Eukaryota > Viridiplantae > Streptophyta > Pinopsida > Cupressales > Cupressaceae > Cryptomeria > Cryptomeria japonica. Next base: position 503,803,089 of record NC_081407.1, on the reverse strand, counting down.
TATATCAGCAATACCTTGGTGTCCTATGAAATGAACTATACTATCATAGAAAAAGCTTGTTTGGCATTAGTCTTTTCATCACATAAATTAAGACACTACATGTTAGCACACTCTATTAAGCTGGTGGCTAAGATTGATCTGCTCAAATATCTTCTTAGCAAAGCAACACTTACAGGAAGATTGGCTAAATGAGTCAAGGTTCTTACGGAATTTGATATTGAATATGTAGAATGCAAAGCCATCAAAGGAAAGGTTATTGCAGATCAACTTGCTGATGCTCCACTTGAAGATAGTCAACCTTTGCACATAGAATTTCTGGATGAATGAATCATGCACCTTACTCAATGATCATGAAAGATGTTCTTTGATGGGTCTTTCACTCAACATGGTTCTGGTGCTAGAATACTTTTTATTACTCCTAAAAAATATTCAATCCCAAAAGCTTACAAGATTTTCTTCCCTTGCACAAACAACATTGTAGAATATGAAGCTTTGGTAAATGGGATCAAGCTGGCCATCGAATGGAAGGTTGTTGAATTACATATCTATGGAGATTCTCAGTTAATCATGAACCAAATCAATGATATATATCAAACTAGAGATGAGAAACTGATGCCTTATAAGATAATGGTGGATGATCTCAAGAAATACTTTACCTTTGTATCATTTTAGTAGATTCCCAGATCAACAAATAGAGTAGCAGATGCAATGGCCACCTTGGCATCTATACCACAACTACAGGAATCTAATTTTCACTTTGAATTCTTGGTGGAAGAGTTACATTATCCTACCTATGATTTTATTGAGTCCCAGATGGTTTGTTCTATTATTGGACATGACTCATCTTGCTACAACCACATTTACTCTTACCTACGTGACCAAGTTATCCCTGCTAATCTTACCCATAACAAGAAAAGGAACCTAATTCAAAATGCTTCACAGTATGTCATCATGCCTAATGACCTATTTAGGCGAGGTTTGGATAGTACTTTTCTTAGGTGTCTAGAAATTGAAGAGTCCCAACGCGCATTATTTGAAGTCCATGAAGGTATTTGTGGATCCCATTCAAACGGTCTAACTTTAGCACAGAAACTACTAAGGGCTAGCTAATACTGGCCCGACATGGAGAAAGATGCTATAAAATTTGCTAAAACTTGTGAGAAGTGTCAGCTACATGGGAATCTCATACACGCTTCAGCAAGGGATCTCATACCCTTCATTACACATTGGCCTTTTCAACAATGGGCGTTTGATCACATTAGCCAAATATATCCCGCATCATCTAACAGACACAAGTTTATTATAAATGCCATTGAGTACTTCACTAAGTGGGTAGAAGAGGTTCTGCTCATCAAAGCAACTGGTAAACAAGTAGCTCTGTTCATCCTTAACTATATCATTTGTAGGTATGAGATACCTTCATCCATTGTGACTGACAACTGAGGGCAGTTCAAGAACAAAGATTTAGATGAACTCTGTGAAAAATTCAAAATAAAACAGCACTAGTCATCCATATACTACCCTCAAGGTAATGGACAAGCTGAAGCATCTAACAAGAATTTTTTGACTATCTTACACAAAACAATAAATAAATTTGGAAAGGATTGGCATCTGCAGCTCAATCCTATACTATGGGCTTATAGAACAAGTATGAGAACACCTACTAGGGCTACACCTTTTTCTTTGGTGTATGGGTCTGAAGCAGTCTTACCTAATGAGGTGGAAATACTGTCTTTAAGAGTTTCTTTGCAAGGTCTTGTTACTAATGAAGACTACAGAATATCTAGATTGCAAGAACTCGAGTTGCTGGATGAACATCAACAAGTGGTGTTTGATCATCTAAGAGCATATCAAAAGAAAATGTCTAGAGGTTATAAGAAAAAGGTTTGACAACAAGAATTTTAGGTTGGTGACCTTTTTCTGAGAGAAAATCCTAAGAATCAATAGTTTCGAGACAACAAAGGGAAGTTTGAACCCAACTAGCTGGGTCCCTACATCGTTACTACAGTCTTTGGCTCTGGTGCCTATCAACTCTCAACATCGGAAGGAGAACAACTCCGTGAACTGATAAACACCATCCACTTGAAGAAATTCTTCACTTAGTATTCTTTGCTCCAGTAACTTGTACAGCTAAAAAGTCTTGAAAAAAATCATAAAAATCATAAAATGTTGTGAAAAAAAAGAAAAAAAAGGAGAAAGGATCTTTGCCAAGTAGATGAAAGCCTGGTAAACAGGCACCTCTTATACTCAAGTGCTCCATCTATCAACACAACATTGACATTTCCCATTTTCCTTCTCGCTTTCCTGCATCTTTTCTTTGAGTTGTACATATCTTTTAGTCACTTTTGTGACATCCTGGTTCTTTTGGAACCCTCATGGCTTGAAAATGATCAATGTCCTAGTCTTAGGGTAATCGACTGAGCAATTTACATGTCCTAAGAAGTATTAACCAAGTCATCTTTTAGTCAGTGGTACCCGGTCATCCACTCCGAGTCAGTCACTTGTCTCCTATCCACTACAAAGTTTTATCACTAAGTACACAAGCAAAATAAGACCACCTAAAACAACCACTAAACTGTTTGAGATATGCATGAAATTTTCTTTGTGTGCTGTCTTTTACATTGGCTTTCGCTTATTATTCCCTCTGAGTAACTCGAGGAAGTCTATCTTGACTAAGAGAAGCAAGGATTGGGGGCATAATACTTTTCTTTATTTTCTGCTGGTAGGAATGAATCCGATGATCTAGAAACATCTAATTAGCTGGGTGTTTGTGATAAGTGCCTTCACATCAAGGTGAAATCGCCACACATACCTCGACTCCACTTATTTGTATACTACAACGAGGTTGGAGTTATTTCTTTGTCTGTTTGAGGGAATTTCTTTAATGTGCAATCTGGATGCATGCGCAATCTATCCAAGGATATGAATGAACAAAGGGTCATTGCAGACAAGATAATTAATATTGCATATGACAACGAAGGAACTCTATTTTGCTTGCTCTATTTGTAAAGCGCTCAGTGATGAAGATTAAGCATACCAAATCCAGTGACTAGGTTTAGGTTGCATTCTTTCTAAATTTTATGCATTTTAAGTAATTTCAGCATGATAACAATGATCTCTTTATCTTTTAAATGAGAGTCTGAAGCAGTCATCATTTCTCAGCTAAGTGGTCTCTTTTTCATCATCATTTCTCTGATCGAGTACTTGTGTATTGAGATGTTAGCTGCATACATGAGCATCTTATATAGATCCATACATTTCATTATATACTTGTTTGCATTCATTTTATTGCATGAAAAAAACTAAACATTTACATTACTAGTTACTCATTTTCATCACTTATTTATATATGAAAAATAAACAAAAATAAACATCCATATTCATCTGCATTACATACATCCATATTGAAAAAGATATGCATACATATAGAATTAAGCATATAGAAAGACATCTCATAATCAATCAACACAAGTACAATGAAATCAAATCAAGATCTCGTATATATCATCATAATCTTAGTGTATCAGAGTACAAATGATATCAACTGTCATATACAATGTCTCATCAGAGCAAGAATCATATAGGCTACAAAAATGGGGTATATAATAAAATCTAGGAGCTATAAAAATCTAGCTCTCTGCCTCTCCCTCATCGCCAGGTGGAGGAGGTGGTTCTTGCTGACCGATGTCCTGTCTGGGTGCCCTAGCTCCCTCAGATCGAGCCATATACTACGAATACAGGACAACCTGCTGTGCTATTGGGACTGCTACACTATAAGTTGCAACGCAATACGCTGCCCGACTCATCTGATGTAACACCACTCACTGAAGTGCATCCCTCTCTGCTCTGACCTCAACAAGCTGTCGATCACGCTCTGCTTTGACCTCAACAAGCTGTTGATCATGCTCTAATTTGACCTCTGCAAGTTGTCGATCTCGCTCTACCAGCTACGTCTGCGCCACTATCAACTGTGACTGCAAGCCTTCGAACCTCGATCTCAATGATTGTGCTGCATCTGGTACCCCCTACTCTCTGCTAGCCTCTCTGCCTCCCTCTCTACCTCCCTGCTCATCCCTCCACTGCCTCACCTTCCTAGGAGTTTCTCTCTCCTCCTCACCTCCACCTTCTACCGCCCTGGCATCGCTAGCCTCAAAACCAATAACCCCTAGAGATCCACCCTCCCCTCTCTATCGCTGTCTCACTCCAGCTGGTATCCTACTGCTACTAGCCCCAGGATCACCTCTTGCCCGCCTAGGTGCATCCGCTCTCGGTCCTTGCACCTATCCTCATCCTTGTCCCTGATCTGGTACCTGTACCTGCATTGGTGCCTCATCCTCGACCTCCTCTATGAGAGGTGCATTCTCTCTGGGATATGTAAATCTAGGAAACAGATGTCTCTGGAACCAATCCCTGTACTAGGGCAATACTCCCGCATCTGCAACATCCTCCAAATAATCCCCTCTGTTGTTATAAATCGACTAAATCTTGCATGATTAGCGCATATGATAACCTCAGAGCCCATCCTTGTCTCTCCTCCTCTCCATACCAGACATAAGCTGTAAACTCCTAGGATATACCCTGCGGTCTCCCATACTGCCTCATTACCCTGGATACTATAAACCACTCAATGATAGACACTGATCGATCGATGAGAGGTTAGGTCATGAACATGTCCTTCCTTTGCGCTCTCCAATCATCCCACAACTCCAGACCCCTTTATGGTCTCCATACTACCATGATCAAATCGTCCAACTGTCTCCTCCAATAGTCTGTATTTCCCAGATGAGACTGAGTAACGTATCCTGCATAACAATAAATAATGGGTTGGTGTGGCTCTCTAGAATCATCTAATATTGGCCTGCATATTGGGATGTGCTCCCATGCCCATATCTGTAACACTAAAATGAGTGCTGCCATGCTCTTCCCCTCTCGATACACAACCTCGTGCATCTCATGATATATGTGGGCTAGCTAACAAGATCCGCACCCTAATATCTCAAGATGAGTCAACAGCCTCTCAAGCATCCTTGTCTAGACACAAAGAAAACTTTGTTGTCCCCTATCCGGCATAACAAAACAACCAATGATACCTGCTAACACGCATGCTAGCAGAAACTGCTCACTACACCTGCTCATTAGAACATCCCATGTGATAGCCCACTCAAGGATAGTCTCATCGTGGAATATACATCTCAATGCTAAGATACCCAACCGCTAAGCAGAATCATAATCGACCTTGTCTCTAGCAAATGGAATCTTGAGAATTCGGTATACATCCTCAGGTGTGATTGTCATCTCTCCTATAGGTAGATGAAAGGTATTATGCTCTGAATGAAACTTCTCTACTAATGCAGTCAGCATTCTGTGATTCACACAGATATCCAACATCTGAAGAAGGTATCCAAACCCGCAAAAAATAATATGTGCCCTATTTGCATCTGATAAACCATGAACTAACCCCATCATCGGTAGATAAACACATCGAAACAAGATATCCGGCAACCGAATTTGCAAAATCAAACATAAACATTGTCAGCATGTGATCCAAATTGTGCTAAAAATATGCTAAACATGCTTGCAAATCCAAATATATAAAATACAAAATCAAAATTTGATGTTTTGACCCTCAAACATGCTTGCTGTTTTTCATACGAGTTTTCACAAACATGCAGAAACTCGTACGAATCAAGATTACACCTAGCATGACAAACTATCACCATACGATAAAACTGGTGAATACTAAGAGGGGGGGGGTGAATTAGTATGCCAAAAATTACTGTACTTAAACACCTTACTAGTCTAGCAGTAAACCGGTAAAACAATTTAGCAAACAAACCGGCTAGCACACATGCAAACCAAATAGCAAATAATGCATTCAACCATAGAAGCACAAACACCATAACACGAGATATTTTGACGTGGAAACCCAAATGGGAAAAACCATGATGAGATGAAACTCACAAGTAACTATCTGCAGAATAGGAACCAAACCGGTTAAGGTCATACAATGTTCTTTACTAGAACAAATCCTGTTAGGAATCTAAATCTCTGTTAGGAGATAAGCCTGATTAAAGACTACCTTGCTAGAGGATTTTAAATTCACAGATGTGAACCACCTTGTTAGAGGATTTACAAAAGGCTTTTTGGGCCTACCCGGTTAAGGGCTTCAGACTTGTCGAAGATGTGAGTAATCAACAAGTGAGTGATCTAGCAAATAACACAAATTGCTTGGTTAGATCCTTGAAAGCTCGTTCCTAATGCATTCCAACATTACTTTAGTCTTCAACACATTCACACTCTACTTTCTCTCACAAACCTGAACTTCTCTTCTATGTTCGCACTTACAAAAACTCTTCAGCCACCTTGAACCCTAGCAACAACTTAAAACCCTAGACATGATGTCCTTATAAAGGAATCTGATTTCATGTCGGTCCAATAGGATTACAATACAATTTCCTAGGTTCAATGCATCTAGACATATTCTGTAACATGACACAAAAAGAACCGTCAAAGTGTCGGTACCGCAAAACAATCGGTGGATGGTAACTCATCACAAAATGTCGGTTGGTAACTCATCACAGAGTATTACCAGTTCATACAAAATATCGGTTTAAGCAAAATACCGGTTGCCGATTTGACAAAATGAAGACTGGTAAATATGAGTTGTGCCGCTTCGTTCCTTTGTACTGCTTGAGATCCTCGAACCGCTTGGGGTCTTCATACCGCTTCAGATCGGTAAACACTTTCTGCAAAACACCGATAGTCTAAAAACTATAATACATCATACCGGTTGGAACAAATACTAATTGAGTTTTAACTCATACATACAAAAAGTGATCTCAAATCAAGTGTGTGTCCATCAATGACAATCACAACATCAATCATCAAAAAATGCCAACAAAAACATGATACATCGCACGATAAAATAGGTACTCAAACACACTTTCGTACGAGACGTGGGCCCACATCAGACGATAAACCCTACATGCCCATATGACAAACCACTAAAGAGAAAGTTTATCGTATGAAAAATGGTCTTAGCCCACATGATAAATCAAGGCACACGACTTGAAACGACTCTAAAATGCAAAAAAATCAACCAAAATTCAAAATTTAAGAAATCAAACAGGCTTAAGATCGATCACTTACCGCTGGGCCGTAGTTTTGTGGTCGATTATGACGTCTTTGGTTCTCAAAACAATGCTCTTGAATCAAAATGGCCATTTTTCTTTGCAGAGGGATTTTAAAATTTCAAAGTTGGAGATGTTAAAATGAATTGAAATGACACATGGACCCCTTATATAGCGAAAACCCTAATTTTTTAACTTGCTCCGGTGGACGTGAAAACTGTACCCTAAGCTAATTTTCCCGTCCTGATTCCATTTTCGGGATCTAAATCTGAATCTTAGATCATCTTCCTAGTCAATTTCACACAACTAAGACCACGTAGCGCTTTCATCAAATGCTCATTCTTTTCTTCAATTTGTGCTCAACTCCAAATCTCAATTTTAATTCTCAAACCAACTCTAATTTTAATCTTCAACATCAATCTTTGGGCTCAAATACTTTTCATCCCTCAAAAATTGCCTAAAATCATTGTACCCTCGCTACTTTTTGATTTTGCTCCCGAGGGGGCATACTCATGACATCATCATCAGTAATCACATCCTCAAAGTCGAGAATTTCTTTCAAAATCTTCATTACAAGTCAAGCAGCTAATCTTTACCAAACAAGACCTTATCACTAGGGGCATCTCAGCTTCATCATTTCATATCAAGTTGAGATTTATTGATCATCTGAATCAAATCAATCTCTACATATCAGTTTCATAGCATAAAATCAAATCTGATATTGTCTTCATTTGAATCAGTCTCTTTATGTTAATCAGTTTCATCACTTTTCATCAAGTTGATTATTCGTTTAAACTCAATCAAGGGTTTAAAGAGTATCTTTGATCACACGCTCAATCTAAGCAAGTGTTCAATTTCATCGCATCAAATCAAGCTGGACAATTTATCTTCACTCATCCTGTCTTGATCCATCAAGTTCAAGATCGGTTTTATCTCCACTCACGGTGTCTAGTTCAATCAAGTTCAAGATCAGTAAGATCCTCTTCTTGATCCATTAAGTTCAAGTTCAGTATCCTTGCTCTTCATCGGTTCTAGTTCAATTAAGTTCAGGATCGGTATCGCTTTAATCAACCCTGTTCAATTTCATCGCTTCAAAATAAACTGAATACCTCGCTCTTCATTTGGTTCCTGGTCCATCAAGTTCGGAACTGGTATCTCCTAGACATGAACTATTCTTTGAAACAACGTGCTGCTCACACTTTAATTCAAAGAGGGGTAAATGTAATACCCTAAAAATGATCATCTAAACCATAGACCACCCTAATCTCGACAACATCACCAAGGTCCTAACCAAAGGCAATTAAAATTAATCTTGAGCACACAATTAATTTCTTAAATCATCAAATTTCACATGGCAAATTAATCACTAAATATTAATTAAATAAATATTTAATTAATTGATCATTCCAAGTAAATCATTTTTAAACAATTATCCTATTTATTTTATTAAATATCCTAGTATATTTAATTAAATAAAACAATTTGCCATTAAATCATCAAAAAAGGAATTAATTGGGAAAAAAGAATTAAAAATTGAGAAAAAGAAATCAAATGGAGATAATCTTGAAAATCAAATTAAAAATTGAAAAATCTCAGACAAGCAATTAAAACTCAAAATTGAATGAAATAGAGAATAAAAATGAGTTTTTTTCTAAATTTATGTTAATTTTAGTTCAATTTCCTTTAAAACTGAGAAAAGCAGCCAATCACATAAATTCACCTAGATTGTGCTTCCTCTTGGAAAATCTTGACCGCTCATCATCATTTAATCTCAGCCGTTGGTTTCTTTCTGAATTTTCTATAAATTCAGGCTCTCATCTCTCATTCAAGGATCCTGGACAATATATTGTTATTATGCTATTTTTTCTCTAGGTTCATTGAGATATTACATATTAGTTATTGCATCCTTATTAAATCATCTAGATTAATATTGCTTAAATCATGTTAGATTAATCTTGCATATCTAGCTTAAATCTTGCATTCATTTAGCTCAATTTCATACTCATATAGATTAAATCCTTCATTTAGATGTCGTCTAGTCACTAGTATTGCATATGAAATATGAGCGCAAGACTAAAATTGCATCTACTAGAAGGCAATAGGCCGCTTTGTGATGTTTTATTGTTCATTATTGATTATTGATTTACTAACCATGCATCTAATGACTTAATTGAAGTGTTGTGTATTCAGATACAGATACGATCCACTTTTCACACACATAACTGTAGGGGCAGTGAAGAAGTTTTTGGAGAAGGACAAGCATGAATTGTTTGAACCTGAATTGGTGCAAGGTCCTATCAATCTGGCCACTCTTTCTCCCATTCAGAAGTTGCAACTAGCATCATTTGCCTAGGCTAAGGCAAGGGAAGAGATGTTGAAATCTCACATTGAGGATAGTGAATTGCATCTGATACTCCCTCTGGTCAGTTGAAGAGATTAATCAACTCAGTAGGTACTCACTTTGAATCTTTAGATAAGTTAACAGAAGTCAAGGTCCAGAATGAGTTTGATGCAAAATGATTCAATAAGTTGAAGGAAATGATTGAAAATGATAGGATTTTGTTAGACACTTGTGTTAAGAGTATTCAAGGTGCCTTATCTGAAGGAGGCAGTGTCTACAAATCATGCTCTTCATTGTTTTAATTTACTGAGGATACTGAGAAGCATATGAAGGAGCATGAGAAGCAATTAGTAGATATTTCTCAGTCCTTTGATCCTTTGACTACTTCTGTGGCTAGTCAAGAAGATCAAGTCATATCCTTGCTTGACAAGATTAAGAACTTAATGCATGATAAGGACAAGGTTGTTGGTAGAGTTGGTCAGCTTTGAGTTCTAATTGGTCCTAAGATGGAAACAATTCCCAGTGCTTTGAATGAAGCTCAAGATGCCATGGTTATCAATTGACCGACAAATCTTTATATGGTAGAGATACAAGCATATCTTTTCAACGGTCACATTTAGATTTTAGAAAATCTCAAGGAAGGTTGGGACAATGATTTGAGTTTATTGAAAAACATTTTTGCAGATGTATTTAAGTTCATGTAAGTTAGAGGAGTCTATTTGTACATATACGACATGTTTATAATATTTTTGTACAAATTTTGGTATGCGGAACCCCGCCTTTGCCATTGATGTCAAAGGGGGAGTGTAGGGCAGTGGAAAATGCAATATATATATATCTCAAGGGGAGTTTGGAGTTTTGGGTTTTTTGAGTTTTGCAGTGTATATTCATATTTGGTACTGATTCCAACACTTAGTCATTTTTCAATAAGTGTTATCATCAATGCCATAGGGGGAGATTGTTGGCAAGAGACACTGCAGATGTCATCCAATCTTTTCATTGATGACAACCCAATTCAATGTACCCATCCGCATTTCTATATTAGATCATACAGGAAGTTAGATTGGATATTTGTTCAAGTTCGACAAGCTTAGAACATAATATCTGACAAAGTTCATTATTTTGGCTAGTATTTCTTCAGAGGTTAATATTTTGTGTTGCAGATCTGAAGGAAGGTTGATGGATGTATGGAATACCTTATTCCAGAGTTTTAGTCTGTGGTGATGATTGGTGTATGAGTTAGAAGCTTCTGTGTACTGATTTTTGGTTTGACTATACATAATGGTTGACTTGCTTGGATAATTCTTATGTGGATTATCTGGAATGATTTTGGAGATTGTTTTCATGGTGCAAGTGTTTTGTTTGGTAGTCTTGGTAATGTGTAATAAATTGTTTTGGTCTGCATTAGTATTCGGGTTCAGATCTAATCGACAATTTGTACACGTTTCATACAGTGCAAGTTTTCTTGAGATGACATGTAATTGATTTAATTTCTTGTTACCGATATATGGGATAAATACTTTTGATCATTTTGGGTGAGCAAAAGGTTTTATTGATTGATTGTGCATAGTTCCACTTGTGCAGAATAGAGATTTATGCTCTAGATCTTAGCAGAATAATGAAACAGAGCAGCATAAGGTAGAGTATGAAAAGTTTGTATAATGTGCTTAACCGGAAATATAAAAAAGCATTTGTAGATTCTACTCTTAGTTCAAATAATTCAGTGAACTTTTGTAATTGAGTTGTAGGCAATGAGCCTCTCTTTTGAGCAGTGAGCTCTAGGCAGTGTGCCCAAATGCATGTGCATGCTCTTTGTAAAACTTCTAATTGAGTATACTCATATTGTGGGTTCATCCCCATCATGGTTTTTCCCTTGACCGAATTTCCACATATAAAAATCTTGGTGTTATGGTGTTGTGGTTGTCTGTTTTGTGTTCTTGCATATTTATTATGATTAAATGCATTAAGTGGTTGAAAGAACATATTAAAGTTAAAGATTATAGAACATTGATTCACCCTCGCTCTCAGTGTTCCTTGATTCCAACACCTCTTTTAAGGCTAATTGTGCTTCTTCAGAGTTTATACATCAAAGAAGGGTTCCATCTAAGCTCTTTTTGTACAAAGTGTTGGCTATGATAAAATGTATAGATACCCGACGTATAAGAGTTTTTCGTTGATTCCTTGAAAGATCAAGAAACATGTATTGATCATACAAGTATGCATATACTTCATTAAACCATAGGGATTTAGGACCCATGATCATGCACATATATTCAGAATATAGGATTTCATATGCTTGTACCATGAATTGTTCCACTATGAACTCAAACTAAGTTTCATTATTTGGCATGTCTAGAAGAGACCCTATAGTCATCATTACATCTACTACTTTGTTTTGTAGCCTCAGAATTTTCTCAAAGGTAATATGATTGAACTGTTGTTTGAATCATTCAACCATCTATTTCTAAGGCATCAAATTTTCGTCCTCTGTGTTGTAGTCATCATTGAACTGATTGACAATGAGGTGGGAATCTCCATAAACTTGTAACTCTGTTATTTGCCACTATATGGCAGTGTGAATTCCTATGTTGAGGGCTTCATATTCAGCTATGTTATTTGTGCATGGGAAGTTGATTCTAAATGACTTTGGAATTGAATCTCCCTAAGCAGTGATAAAGAGAATCCCCACAATGGATCCATGGCTAATATAGGAACCATCAAAGTACAATTTCCAACTTGTGGATGTTGTGAGGGTAAATAAAGACTCATCAAGGAAGTCTACCAACAATGGATGACTATCTTGTATTGGAGCTTCCGCCAACTGATCTACTATGATTTGGCCTTTGATTTCATTTCTATCCATATACTCAATATCAAAATCACTTAAGATCATGACCCATTTGGCCAATCTTTTAGTTAGTGTCGCTTTTCTCAACATGGTTTTGAGTGGATCGAAGCATGCAATGAGTTAAATCTTATGACTAAGCATGTAGTATATAAGATTTAGAGATGTAGTATATAAGATTTAGAGATGTGAAGATCACTTTCAAACATACTCTCTTGATGGGAGTGTAGTTGAGTTCATACCCTATAAGTGTTCTACTAATGTAGTAGATTATTCTTTCTTTCCCTTGGTCATCATGTTATGCCAAGAGTGCTCTCAAATAAGAATTTGTTGTTGAGATGTATAGTAGCAAAGGATTGCCTTGTGTTCATGAGACTAAGACTAGTGTTGACCAAAGATAATATTTCAGTGCCTAGAATGCTTCTTGACATTGTTCTGTCCTTTTGAATGTTACTCCTTTCTTCAATAAATGTTGGAACAGGTGACACATGTCAGCTAGTTGTGTAATAGAGTGCCTTATTGACTGCAATCTTGCCTACAAGCATCTTAATTGTTTGCGTGTAGATGGTGATGGTATTGTAAGAATTGATTTTTTGCAAGATCTACCTCAATACCTCTATTAGAAACAATGAATCCTAATAGTTTGTTGGTTGTGACACCAAACACACATTTCTTTGGATTAAGCCTAACTTTGTATTGTTCTAGTCTATCAAATAGTTTAGCGAGAACATCAAGGTGATCCTTCCTGGTTTTTGATTTTGCAAGTAAATCATAAACACAGTCCTCCATGATATTATGTATGATATCATGGTACAATATTATCATATCTCTTTGATAGGTGGCACCAACATTTTTGAGACCGAAAGACATTACATTCTAGTAGTAAGCTCCCCAAGGACAAGTGAATATTGTTTTGTGTTGGTCTTCTAGCACAATTATGATTTGGTTATAGCCTAAGAAACCATCCATTAGCGACAACATTTTTTTTCTAGTAGTTAACTCTAAAATCATGTCTATATTAGGGAGTGGGAAGTCATCTTTGGGACAAGCTTTGTTCAAGTCCCTGAAATCTGTACAGATTTTTATGCTCCCAATGGGTTTAGTCATTGGTACCAAGTTTGATATCCATTTTGCATAATCTATGGGCCTTATGAAGCCTACATCTAACATATTTTATAACTCCACTTTCACTAGTAAAGCAATCCGTGGATGCATATTTTAGAGTTTTTGCTTATATGACTTGATCCCTAGTAGCAGTGGTAAACGACGTAGTACTAGTTATAGATCCGACCCTGGCATATCAGCATATGACCATGCAAAATTTATTGGACTTTGTTTGAAGAACAAAATAAATATTTATTTTTCATCAGGGTTCAAATATTTAGCCAGGGGTATTTTATGTACAACCTCACTTTCTCCTATGTTGACTTCTTCAGTTTTCTCCACTAGCAATGTCAATTGTTCTTGATCTATCGGAAGATCATCTAGTCTAATTCTAGTTGTCTTTTCTATTTCATCAAAGTCTTCTAGATTAGAAGAGGATCTTGCTTCTCCAAAATGTGTCATTCTATCCAGGTCTATTGCAAAACCTACTTTATGATCATCATATGGGAATCCATCTCTTACACCCAGGAACTCTGCTATGGCTTCATCATTTTCAAACCAATCTAGATGTGGTTGTTCTTGTTGCCCTCAGTCTATCAAGTGTGGATATATGAGGCACATATCCTTACCCTCTTCGGCGTGAGGTGCTATTGACATCATGTATACATGGTTGTCATTTTCATCTTTCCAGGAATTTGGATCTATTTATTTGTCTTCATAGGTAATACCATCATCTACTGGTGGAATATGATCATAAAATCTATCTACATCTCCCGTGCTACTGCTATGAAGGGATAGGAATTCATAATCATGAGAATCAGTTATTTTTTCAACATATGTATATATATCTGACCCTTCTTCATATGGTTCATCAATTTCCTCAATAGGAGAAAGGGATCTTTTAGCAGTATGATAAATAGTGGGACATTCCCATAGCTTCAAGATCCTTGTTCTGTGATGGAGATAGCCCTCATTTCCGAAATAAGAAATTTTAGTCTTTCAATATTTGAATGACTTGCTGGTGCCATATTAGTTTTCATTGATGGATCTATCACATTTGACAGTACGATCCAGGTATTGGATTCATTTGTTGGTGCTATTCCAGTTTCTATTACCATATTGGCCTGTGATGATGGCGCAAACACAATCATCAATAATTTTCTCTGTGTAGATGAATCTATATTGGTAATTTGATTGGTAGATCATTGTGCTATTGGAGTTGGCATGTTTGGTACTATTGGGGTATCTGGTTGATTTGTTGATCTCTTTGCCATTTCCTTGTATCTCAAACCTTGATTATTTAGGTTTTCAGATAGTAGTATGGGTTCCATGATTACATGAGCATGTGTCCCTAATCCTATTGTACTATTGTAACCATGTCTCTATAAAATCTTGAAGCCATTTCCATATTGATCTAAAGGGAGTTTTATTACATGATAGTCTGCTTCATCTTTGCACAACCATTTGTTCACGTCCTCATCTAGGGATTCTTTTTATAAGACTCCCCATCAAACAAATGAACAAGAGTCTAAATATTTGACTATTTCTTTCCCTTTGTCTTGTCTTGTTGAATTTGATAGAGGCTTCCCAAAAGATCTTGGGGAGAGAGATGATTGTCTGACTAACGGTGTGTCTGAAATGGAATACTCACTGCATCCTACCTCTTTGATTTGGAAAGATGGTGTCGTAGGTGTGTGAGATGCAGATGTCTGTGTATCTATTACTATCAATGATTCCAACTATTATGTGATCCGAGCTACTTGATTAATGGAAATTTGATTATCAACACTTTCCTTCAAAAAATTGCAATGATGGAAAGCGTCTGGGTCACCATGTATTGTTATTTCAATTCCATTAAATGAAAACTTAACCATTTTATGAAATGCTGATGGTGTGACCTGCATGGCATGTATCCATGGGTGACCTAGTAGCATGTTGTAGCCTAACTCTTTATCAAGCACTTGGAAAGTGACATCTGTAGTTACGTGTCCTTCTTGCATTAGAAAAGTAACTACACCTTTTGATGGGTGCTCCTCATCATCATATGCCTTTATATTTATCATTTTCATTGGGTCAATATGGTACTATGAATAACCCAAATCCTTAATTAATTTGAGAGTACATATGTTGAGGCCTGCTCCACCATCTATCAATACTCTTCTGGCCTTTTTCTTGTGTAGAAAAGCCTCTAGATGTAGGGGATTGTTATGCATAAGTATGTCTATAGGTACATCTTGTTCTGTGACTGCAAAATGAGAAGCAACTGCTAGATTTCCAACAATGGCTTAGAATGTGTTCTCATCAATGTCTCTGGAAACAACAAAGTCTCGAAGTGCTTTGTCTAAGATTGCTCTATGGTTTGGTGAAATACAAAGCAATTCAAAGAGTGATATTTGAGCCAGAGTTTTCTTTAAATGATAAAAAATATTGTAGTTTCTTTTTGATAGAGGTGGATTGTAAGGTACTCCTTGCAATGTAGCTTTGATCAACAAGTAAAAATTGCACAATCTTTGTTTCTTGGGTTGATGGTAATCATAGCAACTACTGCATCTCCTGCACTAATGGTGTTGATTATGTAGTTTGCAATATTGTTTTGAGCTTTGGATCTAGAGGCTTTGCCTTTATCATGTTTGATAAAAAGATCCTTGAATATAGTGTGATCTATATTGGTAGATACTTTATTAGTATCAATAGTGATGTCACCTTGGTCAATAAGATCCCGAATCAAATTCTTAAGTTTATAAGAGCTGGATGTCTTATGGCCTTTGGTGTGATGATAATTGCAAAAGTTATTATCATTCTACTAGGTCGGTTTGAAGGGACCTAGTTCATATGACCTAATTTTTGGCAAAGTGATTACATTGGTTTGTATCAATTTCTTAAGTATCAACTAAATCAATTTCCCAAGTGGTGTGTAATTTCTTCTTGGAGTGTTAACCCTTGGAGGTCTTGCATTAGTGGATTGTAATGCATTTGTATTTGTTGAATCCTTATTGTTCTCTTGGAACTAATTTTTGTTTGGAAAAGATGATTGAACCAGATCTTGTAATGACACCATGGGCTGAGCCTTGTTTACTACACGAGATTCTAGAACCCTATAATTGGTCACATTATTATTTTTTGACCAAAACTTTGGTTTCTCATTATTCAAATTATTGGTTGAACCACCATACTTCATAATACCTTGTTCTATAAGTCCCTTCTCACATTTTAGGGCTTTCTCAGTGATTTCCTTAAATGTGTACGAACATTGCATCTATAATGGATACTTGATCCGAGGGATTAAATTTTCTATGAAAATGTCCACTTGTTCAATATCTAGGATGTGACTTAAGCATCTACGGTATAGAGATCTCCACTATTTCCAAAATGATGCAAATGTTTCACTTTTTTTTGTCGTGTAGCACATAGATCCATTAAAGTCAGTGGGGTATCAATGTTGTGTGAGAAATTCGCTATAAATTGTTCAGCTAGTTCTCCCCATGATGCAATCCTTGGTGGAAGGTGTGAGAACCATTCCAAGGCAAAACCTCCAAGAATTTTGGGGAATAACCTCATCAAGTATGTATCCTCATAGGCAACCTCAATGTAAGCAGTAAAAAATTCTCTGATATGATCTTTAGGATCATCTTTTCCTCTATATCCATCAAATTTGGGAGTTTTGAAATGAGGAGGAAAAGCTGGCATGTATAGTGCCTAATCAAAAGGATACAAATGTAAATCCTGCATTGTATAGCTTTTCTTGTCATTTCCCAATTGCATGTTTGTCATTTGTTGTTGAAGGTCTTGCACTTGTTGAGAAAGAATATTTGTTTCAGTTAAAGGTGTGTTTGACATGTACATGTTGCCAACAAATGGATTAGTGTTGATATGTATCGAAGGTTGCTGGAATGTTGAGTAGTTGTAACTTTGTGTGCTTTGAGTCCCACTAGGTGGAGTAAAATAAGAAAATTGTGTGTCAACATTTGGTTGAGCTGTGCCAAATGAGCTTGTGGGACCTGGATTCACATTTTGATGACTACACTTTGATCCAATTGAAAGTGAAACCGGAGGTTGAGTTGTACTTGTTGGATTTGAAATTTGAGATACTTGTTTTTGAATTTGCGTAGGAGCACTTGATATAGTTGGTGCAATTTGGGTAGTGACATTAGCATGTGTTTGAGTAGTAACATTTATATTTGATGATGTCATGCAAGATTATGAGCTTTTAGTTGAAAATATAGTTGCTTGTGTTGATGATACTTGTGCATTCTGAGTAGTATTTTGTATGGAGGTTGAAGCCGTGGCTTGTGTTTGTGAAATATTTAGTGCCTGATTAGCTTTTTGATTCAAGGTTACCCTGGGTGGTAAGATTGTTGTAATGTCAAAATTTGGGGGTAACTTAGCTCCAATTTGTATTAATAGGGAAAGATATCTATCTCTGTTGTGATTAATAAGAGCATATAGGATTGTGAGAACCTGTGAGTCTTGTTGGGAAGCATCTAATTCTTTTACTATCAAATTATGTTGGATTTAATATATTGATGGCATGTTTCTCATGTTTGTTGATAATGTTGTACCTCTTCGTGGTTGCAAGTGTGGGTATGCTTACATGTCCATATTCCAAGTGGGATTAAACAATGGGTCACTATTTGGATCCATCTTATTCTTAGCCTTTTGTGAATGTGTTATGGGAATTAAGGACTCTTAAAACGACTCTAAAATCTATGACAAAATATGATGTACGTAACATGTAGATGGTGGACTTGACATTGACAGAGGAGTGCAATGTGAGACTTAAATTTAGTGATGACTTACTAAGGATCTAAATGAAAGACCTGCCTTTAGGACTGGCTAAGTATGCAAACTAAAATGATATGAAGACACTCTACTAAGGATTGGCACAATGAGGTAGTTGAGGAGCTTGTTGAGGATGTTTTTGTTATAGTGTAAGCCTTTCAAGCCTTTATTGAATGATTTCTTGTGTGGCCTCTCTCTCAATTCCATGGGCTTTCCTAAATTCAACGTTTATGACAAACTCAATTTTCATATACTGAGGACCACTTGTTCTTGACTCCCAAGCCAGGTTATCCAAGCCATAAATAATTTCTCGTTGACCATCATTTGGCTCTAGATTTGGTTGTTCAAATGTGAATAAACCATCACCTGGTAAGCCCATCTTGACTCATGCTCTGACACCTATAATGAATGCTATACGTAGTGCAATTTTAAGAAGCTTGGACTTAATGCTACGTGAAAAGTGAGGATTGTTCAAGGACATATGCAATATGAGGATGTAAGTGAAGACTATGAGGATGTAATATGAGGACTATGCAATTCTATGAGACCTATAGACTCTAGGAAAACCCATGATCACAAAAGATAAGATGTTTTTGTTTTGAAAATAGGGACCTTGTTCGATTGTTGATTGAGCTGAATTTGTTTGAGTGACAATTTTTTTGGTTCTTTGAGAGATCTTGAAAACATAGTATACAAATAGCAAAGACATAATGGAAAATGGACTTGTTTTGACACACCCTGAAAAATCAGAGTTATGAGGTAAAGACCTGAATTAAACCAGATGTGATAGATCTTTTACTGGTCAAAACATGAATGATTATCAGATATTGAAAAAACTTATCTAGGGTGGAAATTTGAAACCATTCAATGGAGCCTCTACAAAATACCCAAGCAAAATGGTCAGATAGAGAATCTGGCAGCACTGGCTCCACTCCATGAAACACACTTCTTGGGTATTCCAGTTTCTCTTACCCTGAAGATCCAAAGATATTATCACTAGGGAATTTCTATCTCATTAGGAAGGGTACATGAGAGGTATCTATACGAACAAAACACCCTAAAACATTCAACACAAGGATTTTGGCAACTAAATTGGTTCTTAGTAATTTTCCAACAGGTCTTGTCCAACAACAGATTTTGAGGCAAGCCACCTAAGATTTTAGGTGATCTTATCGATGCAGATAAGGCCTCCACATACGTCGAATTCACTCAACACCTCATCCATCTGACCAAGTTTTATATATAGCGGATCAAAAGCACATCACTCGAGAGTATGCTAGGAGAGATGATATCCCCAATGCATCCCAATTAGAAATATCCTTGTGAGGTTATGAAATCCCCAGTCAAAGATATCACTCAATTACTAAAACAAAATTGAGTGTCACTAACACTTTTCTCTTGCACACATGTCCACGAAATCCAAGGGAGAGGATAGTGTGTGTGTTAGTAGTGGGTCCACTCTAAAGATTAAGAAAGTTATCTAAACATGGTGAACAATGATTCATTCCCTTAAATACTGCAATGTGTGATCTAAGATAATCATAAGCTAGATTCATGTCTAGTTTTAAGCCCAAATTGAAGTGCGAGTTTGCATACATGTCCATTGCACCAAAGATGAATTTCAATTTTATAGCACTAAAATGAAGTGTGAATTTCATGCATGTCAATTTTAAGCACCAAAGTCCAACTGTGAATTTCATGTATGTCCATTTTAAGCACTAAACGAAGTGTGAATTGCATGCATGTCAATTTTAAGAACTAAAATCCAAATTGAATTAAAATTTAATAGATCCTGCACTCACACATGTTAGAAGTTGACAAAAATCTAGCACAGATCGACCCTTGTCTATTTTCCTCACCACAAGTTGCAGACAAAATATAAATAACACCAAAAAACAAAAACAAAAAGGCAAACCCAAAAACAAAGAACTTTCTATTTTACCAAACTAATGCAAAAACCTATCTAGACAAATGCGACATAGTAACCATACTAATGCGAAATTCTGACATAACTTATGCAAATTATTTACAGAATGAATGTGAAATAGAAAACAAAGACATAAAATAAAAACAAGGAATCCAACAAAAATAGAGGGTTAGACTAGAATTAGAACAAAGCAAAGAGCTAGAATCTCAATTTTTTCCCATGTATTGTCTTGTATCTTCGAATGTAGCCTAGGAAATTTTTTTGATAGCAATAAAAAACAATTTCGTAATCTTGTTGCCTTTCTATAGATTCTTCTTTCAAAATTTTCTATAAATTTGTTTGTTGTCTTCTCTGTTCAACCTTCTTTCTAGATCTTGAAATTCTGAAAAACACTTTGGATGCCATAAGATTAGATGCATGTTAGCCATCATATGAAAGTAATAATCAAAATTTCAATAATTGGTAAAACTAAATGTATATTAGAAGGAGAAAAAAGTTGCAAACACGGATGACTAAACCGATTGACTACAAAATTACTCTAGACGAATGCAAAATTGTAGATACACAAATGCTACATGGCGAATGGATGAAAGTGAATTTCTGTATAAACAAATGTGAAATGGGCAGTGAGAGAATGTGAAAAGGTGTGTAGATGAATACAAAATGATATGAGAACTTGTGAAAATCCATACAAAAGCCTGCAAAACTTGCAAAAAAGCACAGAAAAACGCATGAAAATCAGTAGCTGTAAGTTTCACATCGAGTTCACCATTGTTTTCACATCTAAAATTGCCATAAAATATCAAAGGTAATTAGGGTAAAAGGAAAACACGAATCCTTAACTAATTAACAATTCTAAAACATAAATCAATGAAAGTATTGCAAAATCAAGGAATCAATCAAATGAAAAACTCCCTATTATCAATATCATTTCCATTGTTCTTCTCTTCCTTGAGTAATGCTGGCTCTCAGATATTGCACTGCTAACCAGCAAAATGGCACAAAGATTCGAAGTTCATGATTGTTAAAAATGAAGATTGGATGCTAGATTTATAGACTTTTGGAGAAGATTGATTGAGAGGTGGAACTCAAGTGAGCTCACATGTTGATTGATAGTTGAACTGATTTGATTGAAAGGTGGAACTCAATAGATTGAATTGTTAATTGAGTTAACTAATTTGATTGCATTGTTAGAACTAGCTAATTGAGAGTTAGAAAAGATGATTGAAGAGTTGACTGGGGAGATAGCTGATTTAGCTAGGAAGTTAACAGATTTGATTGATCAATTATAATTTTAACATGTGTTGTAGGATTTTTAATTGAAATTCAATTTGATTTTGCATGTAAGTTGAACTTGCTTTAGAAATTTAATTTGGTTTGAATCTAGATTTTCAAAATCATGAAATTGAAATGCACGTGTACTGAAATTAGTTGAAATTGGAATTTGGGGAAATTGAATTTAAATTTGAATTAAAAGAATATTGAAATTAGACAAAATTAGAATTTGGGGATTTGAAATTTGAATTCGAATTAGAATAAAAAATTATTAGCTTAATTAAATAACAAAGATTATTTAATTAAAGGTATTAAATCACAATTAATTATATAATTAATATTAAGAATAAGTTAAATGATTAATTGCTGAAGAATAAAAATAGAAATTGAGTAGTTAGTAATATGGAAGGGTGATGATTAAATTACTTCAAAAGAATAAATAATTAGCTTAATTAAATAATTAAAGAATTACTTAATTAATAAGACGAATAATTCGTGTGCTATCAATGAGACATTTTTAGGTGATTACAGTAGATATTGTTGTAAGTTTACATGTAATATATATTTCTCAATATGTGACAAACCATAAGGATGCAACCATGATCCCACGTGAGCATAGGTGGCAATAATTGAAATTTTTTATTAGGTATACTTTTATACCTCATGTTTCCATCATGCTCTCTACACTATTGGTGTATTGTGTGGGCATGTTTAGATTTGGATATTGAAACAATTGCCCTAATCTATTTATAAATCAAATATTTAGCAAGATAGTCAAGAATAGAACTCAAGCAAGGGCTTAAAGGGTTGTTAGCAACCCTAAAGTGAACAAAGGCGAATACAAAAAAATATTCATCTAATACAAGAAGTAAAAATTATTCTATAAGAAATATAGAAACCATATGGAATAGGAGGCCTACATGATAGCAACCCTTGAATGAGTTATGTGAACTACATTTGAGTCAAAATATATTAATATAAAACAAATGGTGGATCATTGGTATAATTACATGGTTACATTTATAAAAATTGAGAGATTATAAATCTCACTAGGTGCTATCATGTAATGAATCATAAGAAATTTGCAAGACACCAAGGAATAAAGGTTACCATTATCATATGAGTTTTGACAACAAAAAATGAATTGAGCAATATTACGACAAAAGTGGATTTGTGAAGGCACAAATGTAAATACCATTGTGCTAAAATAGTAAGCTATTGTTTAAAAGTTTTGATATACTAAGATTTGATTCGGATGTATTAGTATTAATCTTATAGAAATAGTATGTAAATTTTAAACATTTCTTTAACCATTTGGTGGAAAAGGACTAGTTTATAAATTGATCAAGGAAAGTTTTAAAGTTGGAGGAAAATGCTAAAGAAATGGATGAGTTTTATTACCTCCACAATGACTAATGTAGAAAGCATATAAACATGATTTAGAGAATAAAATTACAAGGATGATATTCATAAGAAAAAGGGCGACATTATTCTTTGTGTGTGGTCAAGGAGGAGGATGTAACCCTTGTTTTAATTTTGTTGAACCTTTTTATTAAAAATATGTTCGTAAGATTAAGAGATGGAGTGACGCATACTTTGGGTGAATAGAAAGATGGTAATAATACTAAATATAATGATATAAGGTGAATCTAAAGATTTTTATTTAGGATCCTTACAATGGAAAGCTAGAGTGGTAATTTAAGTTCTTAAAATAAGTTATTAAACATTGGTAAGGGGAAGAGTTAAATTCTGTACAAAATATTTTTAATGTTTTTAATAAATTGAAAATTTGTGTAAAGAGAAGGTCTTAATGATAATAACATATTTACAACTTGAATTTCCCTCATGGGTTGTTGAAAGAATGTTAGAGTAGTTTGTTACTTGGTACACATAGAAAACCAAGGGGATGGTGTTGATTGTGTTTATGGTAAAAATGGAAACAACAATATTGAAATACTGAATAGATTCAACCACAAAACTCTAGCCTAACAACAACAAAGATCCACCATAACATATGAAGATTACCTAAGATAATGCAAATCAATAAAATCACAAAGATTATACCATCACATGTCCAATAGGGTTTGAATCTCCATTCTTCCTATCTCCATTGATCTTGCTTGATATATTTGTTCTCATATTTTTATGTGTGCACAAGAGCTCAACAAAGAACGGAAATGTGGTTGATAGCTAGATCGCATATGAATGTTCGAATGCTAGAATGCCTAGAATGCTTTGATAATGAAGGAAGCATCTCCTTATATAGAAGACACTGTAAGAAATGGAGGGATAAGATTGAGAGGTGTAAAAGATAAATGGTTGGATAGGATTATAAGGTAGGTAAAGGAAATAAGAAAATAATGAGAGGGTAGGTAGTGTAGGAATTAAGAGATGAATGACGTGTCATGGGTAGAAAAGGCTAATGAATTAATTAAATAAATAAATAAAGATTCATTTAATTAATAGAAGAAATGGGATCAATTAAATAAATAAAAGTATTTATTTAATTTAGGAAAATGACAATTTAAATAAATAAAAGTATTTATTTAAATGAGAAGAGACTTAGAAGAGGATAAATGAATTAATTAAATAAATAAAGATTCATTTAATTAATAGAAGAATTAGGCTTAAATAATTAAATAAATAAAGATATTTATTTAATTAGACGAGACAATTTTAGGTGTCTACATTTTGCCCCTCTTTGAGACAATGCAACTTGTCGCCTTGTTTCAAAGAAGATAAGATAAACTGATAGAAAGTTTCCCCAAGATGGGAATGATATGCCCTATCGAGAGATTGGATGGAAATGTCTGAAAAGATCACATACAATCTCTCGATAAGAAAGAAAGGCTAGAAAGGACTGACAAGATAGGATAGAGTGACAAAGTCACAGGATAAAGAAGACTGACTCGGGAAACGAGGACTAGGGTAGTCTATAAGATAGACTAAGAGGGAAAACATCCTGATTGTCATCCACACACCTAAGAGATCAGAGTGCAAAGAGAAGTCAACAATGATGGCATTGGTGCACATATTCGATCGTATTCGCCGATATCAGAGGCCAACAGATGCAAGAGAGTCGATGAGTACCACAAAACCTCCTTGTACTTTGTTGCATTAATTGTTTTCATAAATGCATGTTAGGTAGGGCAATAAATGCGCATTAGGTATGTTGTAAAAAATGTCAAGCGGGTCAAAAGACGGGAAGGCGCGTTTGGGTAGGTTAGGCGCATCTGCGTAGAATTGAAACGCGTCTATGGTTTCAAAGGTGTCTATGTCAAATGCGAGCGCGTTTGTGAAGTAAAGACACGTTTATACAGGGCAGGCGTATTTATGGAGAGTAGGCGCGTCTGTGCAGGACAAAGGTATGTCTGTGTGTTTCAAGGGCGTCTGTGAAATGCACAAATGTTTGTGAAGTATGTAAGCGTGTTTGTGTCATGAATGCACGTTTATGTCTTCAAGGTCGAATCGACAGTTCTGTGATAAACATACGTTGTTGATTGGATAAGATACTAAGAGGATACACTCAAACAGGTCCTCTAGGGAAGACTAGGATAATAGATAGGGCTAGGAATGACAATTCAGTGATAGAACATACGTTGCCAATCAGGAAACTACTCAAGAGGATACACTCAAGAAGAGGCCCTAGGATAGGATAGATCGAGGCACTTTGTGATGAACAATGAGTACCATAGAAATTGATAATTCTATGATAGAACATACGTTGCCAATTGGATTATGCTGAAATTGATAATTCTGTGATAGAACATATGTTGTCAATTGGATAAGCTACTCAAGAGGATACACTCAAGTAGGTGCCCTAAAAGATAGGATAAAAGCAACACTTTGTGATGAACAGGAAATGCTAGTAGGATAGAGTGCCATATGATAAATATAAGCACTAGGATAAAAAGAAGCACTTTATGATGAACAGGGAGTACCACTAGGATAGAGTGCCATATGATAGATATAAGCACTAGGATAAAAAGCAGCACTTTGTGATGAATAGTGAGTACCACTAGGATTGAGTGCCATATGATAGATATAAGCACTAGGATAAAAGAGAAGCACTTTTTGATGAACAGGGAGTACTACTAGGATTGACATAGTTGATTTGCTTGACTGCAAGAGGACCTACCTATGCTGGAGTCATGGGAGAGATTCCCTTCAACTCGGAGTTTGCGAGTAGAGATGACATTTGAGGATAGAGCAGCAGTTGAGGCTATGGGCTTGCGATAAATTATGTATGTGTCTGAGTTTCGGGCAAACATGGGATTGCTAACTGCATTAGCTAAGAGATGGCACATAGAGACATGCACTTTTCATTTGCTGATGGGTGAGATGATAGTCACCCTAGAGGATGTATACATGATACTGATCATTGGGTAGTTGGTTCCTTATGATCGAGAGGGAGACATGGATGCACTAAAATGAGTATTTCAGGATCTGGGACTAGAGATGAGGGTAGGACTTGTGGCTTGGGATATTATGACAGCTACAGGATTGGCACTACCAGCGATGCTGGCAGGAAAGATCAGTGGATTCCTATGTCCGAATAGGGCAACATAAGGGGTGGTTGTGGGATGGGGGAGGACTCTAGAGACATTGGTGACTGAGCACACCAGATTTGCATGGGGGCTGTGTCTGTTGCCACACGTGTACTATGAGTTGCATCAGCTTGTATATCATGGATCAATAGGATTAGGATGTAGAGTGACATTGTTGCAGGTATGAGCATATGAGCATCTGTCAGTTACACATCTGATACACTTTAGTGGTAGGGGACATGGGCACAGTTATGTGCATCTATATGATATGATTACTTCACAACTACGGATGGGAGGCTAGAGTATTGGCGTCGAGTTATAGATAAGATAGACAATGTGGTATGGAGGCCTTACTGGGATTGTGAGGAGTGGGAGGATGATGTAGTGGAGCTACCATATGTATTTCAGAGTAGGTATCTAATTGGGTAGATACCATATATCATTGAGTGGCAGTTGATTGATAGGGTATGCAGGCAGTTCGATAGGATACAACGGATGCCATAGGGGTCAGGAATGTATGCACAGATAGTGAGGGATCAGGTGCATTTAAGGCCATTATTGTCTTATGATTAGGTTTTGACACAGATGCTAGAGATGGTTCACATGCCTTGGTATATTTGGGTAGATATGGAGGATGCAGGGATGGATGCAGAGTACAATGCATATTGGGTAGAGCATCTGTTTCCATAGCTAATGGATCCAAGGAAGCCTATAGAGGGGGATGGTGGAGATGGTGGAGATGATAGTGGGGATAGCGGAGGTAGAGGCCGGTGGCGGAGGCGGGGGGTAGTAGCAAAGAGGAGAGTGGCTCAGAGGAGAGATGGAGGAGAGGAGAGGCAGGTGCATGTAGTGAGGGGTAGAGGTGGATTGCCTTTACAGGTGCTAGTAGCATAGGTTCCCAGATATGTATAGGGACAAAAGCAGGAATAGGAGCAGCCACAAGAGCAACCACAGGGACAGGAACATGGAGAAGAGGAGGAGGATGAGCTACTATCCTTGAGGGAGATTTGCTAGGGATAGGCAGATGAGCTCCAGGATCTAGAGAGGGATGCGGCTAGGATTAGGAGACAGCTAAGGGACACTGAGCGAGAGAGAGATGAGGCTATTCAACACTATACGAAGGTTGAGACAACACTGACGGCAGGGAGGCAGACAACAAAGGACACAGAGGTTGGATATGCCTATGTCCTACGGGCAGGAGAGGAGATAGGCTATTGGAGAGACCTGTACTATGGAGTGGTGCCACCAAATTAGCAGGATAGGAGCTTCCAAAGACCATCGTGGACTACGACGACCACTGGAGGGAGAGATAGGAGACAGGCGTCTAGTGGTGGGGTCATGGGTCCTCCACCACCACTAGATAGAAGGGGTAGGAGAGATGATCCCGGGGCAGGTCCTTCCAGGGCTCAGACTCCGTCGAGGCCAGCTGGCTATGAGGGAGGGAGTTCATCATAGCCTTAGAGGGATCCTTTTGTACCATTTTTGTACGATGACACCTTCGGGTGATTGTAGCCATATGTGTTTTGAAATCATTGTATCATGACACTTATGATTTTGATATATATATATATGAGATGATTCATCCTTGGGACAACTATATGCATGTGTACCTATGTGATGTTGCTTCTATGAGATGCATGTTTCTATGTGTTAATGATATGGATGCAAATATGTACATGATGGAATGCAATATTTTTGTTCTTTTATGTCTTAATATGTTATGCATATGTGAATGTATGAAATGTAGATGAATATGATAATGTACATAACTATTTATATGATGAGAACATAGAATGTGCTAACATGTGTTGTGTGCAGGATGTGATGCAATTGTGATGTCTATATGTATGTATGAAATATGAATATGTGGTAATGAAGGTGCAAACTACATGAAATGCAGATTTTTTTTTTGGCATGTCATTATACTCAGTCATGTGATAGCGGGCTACACAGACTCAAGAAGGGCGATGGAGGTCAATCAAGAAAGGGGGATGAAAGATAGAAGATATGGAAGTAAAAGAGCTTCTTGTGCTATTATCATAATTGAGCTTTATTATGGCAAATAGGTTATGACAATCTAGGTATATGTTCAACCCCAAAAGTCATTGTACCCGTTTGCATGGAGATCAGACAGTCGCAAACAAGGAATGCCCCAGTTCACACTAGACTCACAATGTCCTCATATCCTTGGACAAGTCATAGCATTACTAAGAGACAATCCACAAACAACAAAGAAAAAAAAGGTTATGATACCCCATCCTCACCTTTATAGTCAAAGACATCCTGGAGATAAAATCTCTAGTCAGAGACATCCCGGAAAAGCTAAAAGACATGTCACCAAAAGATAAAATCAAAAGAAAACCAAGACTCGACACCAAAATCCAATGTAGTCCTCAAGTTTAGTGTCTCTTGTCACTTGTATAAGTCTATTTGATTGTGGTCACAATGTTTTCATTCACAAAAGGATAGATAACACTAAACCATAATGTTGTCTGAGTCTGTTGAAAGATTTGATTTGTTGAAGCCCATTGCTGTTGTATACATCTCATCTGAATTTGACTGAATCTATGAAATTGATACCTTTTTGCAAAGAAGGGGGAACTTTATTGCAGATCCATGATGTAAGTGTTTCTTTATTGTGGATTGTGCACAGATAGACTGAAGAAAACTGGAAGAAATTGTACTCCTCGGAATGTGTGATACTCTTAGTTCCACACCCATCACTAGAATTAGGATTTTCCTTACCACAGATAGGAGCTGATTTATTATGGATGGAAATGGGTGAAAAGGAATTATTATGAATGGCTAACCAATCTTAGGTAGATCAGTAACAAGCCATGATGGGAATGGGTAAGTTTATTATGGATCGATATGCTGTGAGTGTGTGAAAGAGTGAAAGAATGAGATTGAATCCTAAAGGAGGGAGGAGAAATGCCTCTACACATGGCGCCAGTAACCTCATTTTCACCATGGTACATGCCTAGGGTGCCACCAAAGTGGTTTTCACCATTGGACGAATTTATTTCTCTTTACCTTTTTTGATTTTTCAAATTGTTTTTGTGTCACAAGGCGCCTGTTTGCCAGGTTTTCACCAAGTAACGATAATTTATTTTTATGATTTTTTTTGTATTTTTGAATTAGGATATTCTGAAGAGCTATGTGTAAAAACTGTGAAGGTGCAAGTTGTTGATAGGATCCTCCAAATGTTCTCCATATGGGGTTGAAAGTTGATATGCATCGGATCCATAGACTGCTGTGATGATGTAAGGACCAAGCCAATTTGGTTTGAACTTGCCCTTCTCTTTGTCTTGTTGATTTTTCGGATTTTCCTTGAGAACCAGGTCACCCACCTCAAATATGCGAGGCTTTACCTTGTGATTGTAACTATGACTCATTCATTGTTGATAAGCCTTGAGATGATTAAAAGTAGTTTGTCTTTGTTCATCCAATAGTTCTAGTTCTTGTAAGCGAGAGACCCTGTAGTCTTCATCACTGATAATGTTGTGCAAAGAGACTCATAAAGATGGTAACTCAACCTCAATAGGCAGGATAGCTTCGATGCCATATACAAGTGAATAAGGTGTGGCTCCTATAGGTTTGTGAACACTTGTGCGATAAGCCCAAAGTGCGGGATTAAGTTGGATATGCCAATTTCGGCCAGCATCATCGACTATCTTTTTGAGGATTTTAAGAATAGTTTTATTAGATGCCTCAGCTTGACCATTACCATGGGGGTAATAGGAACTGGAGAAATGATGGGTAATATGGAAGTGATCACAAAGTTCACGAACATCTTGGTTTTTGAAGGGATGTCCATTATCAGTGATGATGGAAAGGGGAATACTGTACTGACAAATGATATAGTTAAGAATGAATGTAGCAATATGTTTTCTAGTAACTTGTGTAAGAGGCATGACTTCAATCCATTTTGTGAAATACTTTGTGGCAGTGATAATGAATTTGTGGCAATTGGAAGAAGGAGGGTGAATCTTTCCTATGAGATTGAGCCCCCACTGACAAAAGGGCCAAGGAGTCACAATCGGTTGAAGTTCTTGTGCTAGTGCATGAATAAGGTCTCCATGAATTTGACATTGCTTACATTTCTTGACAAACTGATATGAATCTTTTTCTATACTAGGCCAGTAATATCCAGTCCTGATGAGTTTCTTGGCTAAGGTAGGACCACATATACCTTCATGAACTTCGCGTAACACAATCTGTGCTTCATCCCTTTCTAAACATCTAAGAAGAGTGCCATCTAGACCTCGATGGTATAGGATATCGGCTAAAATGACATATCGGGAAGATTGGCGAATGAAAGTGCAATGTTGTTGGATAAGTCAGGAGGAAGGGTGTTGTTACGAAGGTATGTGGAAATGGAACCATATAACTGGGAATTAGAACCAATGACACATATCATCTCAGTAGGAGTGATCTCATATGAGGGAACCAAAAGGTTATCCACCGAGAACTCATAGCAAACTTCATTCAGCGGTAGATCAATTAGTGAGGCAATAGTAGCCATGACATCTGCGGCTTGATTCTACTCTCTTGGTATCTGCTCAAAGGTTATCTTTATGAAATATTGCTTCAAGTCATCTACCATTTTCTTGTAAGGCATTAATTTTTTATCCTTTGTTTGGTATTCATCGATTGCTTAACGAATTACAAGTTGGAGAGTCCCCAAAAACATGAAGTTCCTAGATCTTCCACTAAACTGCAATCTATAATCCAGTTGTTAATGCCTCATATTCTACTATATTATTAGTGCAAGGAAATGACAAGTGATATGATTTGGGACTGGAATCCCCTTGAGGTGTGATAAAGAGGATGCCAGCTCCTGCACCATGCTGCATGTATGAGCCGTCAAAATACCGTTGCCAAGTCTTCATGTGTGATACCGCCAGAATGGACTCATCTGGAAATTCTGAAATTAGAGGAGCATTATCTATGATGGGTGCATTTGCTAACTGATCTACGATAGCTTGTCCCTTTATTGCTTTTTTGTCCACATATTCAATGTTGAATTCACTCAAGAGCATCACCCATTTAGCTAGTCTACCAGTAAGCACCGCCTTATTGAGAAGATACTTCAATGGATCAATCCTTGCGAACAACTGAGTTTTATGAGTTAGCATGTAATGTCATAGTTTCTGCGAAGCAAAAACCATAGCGAGACACACACACTCAATTGGTCTATAGTTTAGCTCATAACCAACCAAAATATGACTGATGTAATATACTGCCTTTTCTTTGCCTTCAACATCTTGTTGCACCAAGAGTGCCCCCAGTGTTGTTGGTGTAGCTGATATGTAGAGTAACAGGGGTTGTTCTGGGACTGGTGACATCAAGACTAGTGGATTTAGAAGATAATCTTTGAGTATCTGAAAATCCTCTTGACAATTATTTGATGTTTTTGTGCAACAAGTGCTGAAAAGGATGACATTTATCCGTAAGTTGGGCTATGAATCTTCATATGGACTAGAGTCTTCCTTGTAAAGATCGAAGTTGACTGATATTTCTTGGTGGTGGCATTTCTAAGATCGCTTTGACTTTTGCTGGATTGGCTTCAATTCCTTTTTTTGAAACAATGTATCCAAGGAGCTTCCTGGAGGTTACTCCAAAGACCCATTTCTTGAGATTTAGTCTCACTTTGTATTTTTCCAACTGATCAAAAATGACTGAAAGGATGTCCAAATGTGTGTCTCTGTCTATTGATTTTCCCAAGAGGTCATCCACATAATATTTTATAGTTACGTGCATAAGATCATGAAAGATAGTAGTCATGGTTCGTTGGTATGTAGCGCCTGCATTCTTTAGCCCTAAGGGCATGACATTCCAACAGAAAGTTCCCCAGGGACAAGTAAACACTGTTTTGTGTTGGTCCTCGAATGCAATTTTTATTTGATTGTAGCCAGAGAATCCGTCCATCAAAGATAACATTGCATGACTTGCTGTGAGATCTATGATCAGGTCAATGTTTGGCAATGGAAAGTCATCCTTAGGACAAGCTTTGTTGATGTCTCTGGAATTTGCACATATTCTGATGCTACGATTTGGCTTATTGACTGGTACTAAGTTGGAGATCCATTCAGGATAATCAATTGGTCGTATGAATCTGACATCCAACAATTTTTCAAGCTCCACCTTCACCAATAATGCCACTTGTGGATGCATCTTTCTTAATTTATGTTTCACTGGCTTTGCTACTATTTTAACCATCAAATGATGCATTATTAAATCTAGATCCAGTCCAGGCATATCGGCATATGACCATGCAAAATAGATTTGTCATTTTGTGAAGAAACTTATGAACTTCGGTCTTTCTCTCTCTGTTAGAGATTGTGCTAGGAATATGTTATGTGGGATCCCTTCTGTACCGATGTTTTTTTTGATGGTCTCCTCTACTAACATGGATGATTTTTCTTCATATGATTCTGGGAGAATGTCAAGCCTTCCATCTTCACGTGCCTCAAAGAGGTTTTCACCCTCAGATACGTCCTTTCTTTTTACTTTTTTGGTTCCAGACAGTGCCACAATGTGGTTTTCACCGTAAAACCCATGATTTGTTTTTATTTTACATTTTTGGATCTGGAAGGCCCAACACCCTCACCAAAATATGCCATGTTGTTCAGTTCTATAGTGTATCCTGCCTTATGGTCCCCAAGAGAAGATAATCTCATATGCCTAAATAGTCAATGAAGGCCTCATCATTTTGGAATGTGTCAAATTGTAAAGGTCCTTCATGGTCCTAGTCAATAAGTTGGTGATGAACAAGGGGAAGGCCTTCAATGCTTTCAAAGTCAGCGGGAGTAAGGGTGAAGATATAGGTATATTTAGGTATGTCAAGGTAGTTGTCAAGGTCATCACTGACACTCTCCTCATCTATCTCGATCGTGAATGAGTCCACATTGTCATCACTAAAAGTGCATTCCGGAATGGGTGCCCTAATTCTTCGTGATTTCGACCTAGAACCTAAAAACAAAGACTGTGTGGGATCCTCAGATGTTGTTTCTTGACCAACTCTGAATTTTTTATAAAATTCCTCCTCTTCTGTGGGTTCACCTGGTTCTCTGAATGTCTTGGTGAGTTCATAATCACTGGAGGATTTTTCCAAACCACATTCCCATTCATTAGAGTCGATGGAATAGTAGTTCTCTTGTTGATCATTGGAAATCATGATTTGCAATGCTTCTTCTGATTTGCGAGTGTTTACCCTAGAAGATATGAAATGAAGCCCTTTTGAGCACTAGTTTTTAAATGTCAATTCTGGTTGCAAAGTTTGAGTGATACTTCTTTTCTTAAGCCAAGAGGAATTTTACCATCGTACCCAAACTTTTGTAGGATCTTGAATCCTTTGCCATATTTTTCACATGGTATCTTGATGTGATCTTGTGTATCATCTTCAGGGTCTTTGTAAAGCATTTTTTATAAGTCTTCTTCTTCCATTTCACCCCACTTTTAAAATATAGTAGGATCCCATTTTAGCGTAATGATAGATACCCGTTTAGAAGGATGCGGTCATCCATATTATTTAGGTGAACTAATAACTTTCCACAAGCACTTGGTTTGATTTAGAGTGTATTCACCCATGCATTTGTCCTGATATTTCCCTTTAAGGTCACCTTGCTTTTATGTTGAAGGTTTTAATGATTCAAGGTCAATAAGATAGGATAGCTTCTCTATTAATTGGAATTATTGTCTCGACTTTTGGCCTCAAATTATTGCAGTATATAAATGGATTAGGATCACCATTAACTGTTACTTCAACTCCATTATGAGGAAACTTAATGCATTGATGGTATGTAGATGGGACTGCTCTCATCTCATGAATCCATGGACATCCTAGCAATATGTTGTATGTGAGATCAAGGTCTAGGACCTGACAAACCACATCCTTTGTAACCAGCCCTACTCTGAGAGGTAAAGTGACTGTGCCTTTGGATGAATGCTCTTCATCATCATATGTCTTGATGGTAATTTTGTTTGTAGCATTCACAACTTTATTTGAATATCCCAATTGTATTATTGTGTTTATAGTACATATATTGAGACTAGCTCCTCCATCTATCAGGACTCATTTTATTCGATGTTTGTGTAGGAAGGCATCAATCTGTAAAGGTGCATTATGTTGTTGGATTACAGAGGCATCGTCAGCTTTAGTGAATGTGAGAGAATTTGGAATGGAAAGGTATCCCTCCATGGCTTGAAACTGGTCCACGTTCAGATCAGTGGGGATGGAAGTTTCTCTCAAAGTTTTATCAAGGATGGCTTTATGTGCGGGGAATATGCGTAAAATCTCAAGGATGGAGATAAGCATGGGCGTTCTCCCTAATTGTTCTACTAGGTCGTACTTAGGTTTGGTTGCTGAGGAAGCAGTGGTTTTTTGCTGGAGCACCTTGCAGGGTGACTTTACCTCGACGAGTTGTGACATTACATTCAGAGGTAGATTCAGAAGAAGGTCCAATTCCTTTTAGGATAACTTTAGGTCTTTGGTTAGAATTTTCAAGTGTTTTATCCTTTATGATAATGGTAGAGACATAATTGTCCATCGAAATGTGATTAACAGTTGAATCATAGTTATAGAATTATTTGGTATAGTTGGCTTGCTCATTTGTGGCTTTGGCTTTTCCCTTGTCATGTTTAGGGAATGGTTCCTTAAACACCTCATGTTCTTGATTGGATGTATGTCCTTCGATCTCAATGTCACCTCTATCAATAAGATCTTGTATAATGTTCTTTAGCCAATGACAATTTCCTATTTTATGTCCCTTTCTCTTGTGATATTCACAGTACTCATCGTCATTCCACCAATTTGGTTTGACCTTTGGCTCATATGGAGGATTGTCTGGAATTGTTATTATCTTGTTTTCCACTAGCTTCTTGAAAGCCGATTCAAGTGGTTCTACTAATGGGGTGTATTTTCTTCGTGGTTTTAAAGTTATTTGAGTATTCACTTGGTTGTTTGTAGAACTTGATCTAGAAAAAAATGATTTTGGGTCTCATTGTATTAGCATTAACAACACCATCATTTATTGTGTTCTTGTTCTTGTTCCAAAATTGTGGCTTGTCTTTTCCTTTGAAGTCCTCTTTGTTTTCTTTGAATATCCTAATGACTCCTTGCTCAATTAAGATCTTCTCTGTTGCTAAGCCTTTCTCAATGACATCCTTGAAAGTGGACAAACAATCTTTTCTCAAGTCATAACCAATTTATCTGTTGACATTCTATGTGAACATCTCTACCATTTGTTTTTGTGGAATTTCACAAGAGCATCTGCTGGCTAAATTCCTCCATCTTTGTAAGAATGATAAAAAATACTCCCCATCCTTTTTCTTGGTGTTGCACAAAGTGGTGACAGATATACCTGTCTCTATGTTATATGAGAAATGTTGGATAAAAGCTTCTGCTAGATCACCCCATGACTTAATTCCAAGTGGAAGTTGAGAGAACCATTCCATAGCTTGATCACCTAAGCTTTGTGGGAACAATCTCATCAAGTATGT
Source organism: Cryptomeria japonica (assembly GCF_030272615.1). Taxonomy (NCBI): domain Eukaryota; kingdom Viridiplantae; phylum Streptophyta; class Pinopsida; order Cupressales; family Cupressaceae; genus Cryptomeria; species Cryptomeria japonica. The sequence goes on along the minus strand of NC_081407.1, from coordinate 503,767,637 downwards.
TTTTTCTGTTGCTACCTCAATGCAAGCTGTGAAAAATTGTCTTATATATGCCTTAGGGTCTCCTTTGCCTATGTACTTATCAAACTTAGGTGTTACAAAATGTGTAGGAAATGGAGGCATTGGAATTGTCTTATCAAATGGATAGGGACATATATATCTCATTGTGTAAGCTGGCTTTGGTGTATTTATGTCCTCCATTTTCTTTTCTAAGTCCTTTATTTGTTGTTCCAAATTGTTCTTAGGTGGAGATTGACTTCTTGGACCATATCCCATGCCTGAGCCACCGGGTGGAGGAGGAGGATACTGCATATATGGATGGTATTGATCGTAAATATGCTCATATGGAGGAGGTCTATAATGATACTGTGTATGGGAACCACCTGGTATAGAGTCATAATGAGGAATGGAATATCTTCTTTGTCCATGCATATCATATTCTAGAGGCATGTCATGAGTTTGTTCTTGTGTAGTGCCCCCAAATTCGACATGGGGTTTTCTTGTGTCCAAATTTTGAGCATGCCTCTGGATATCCAATTGTTTTGGAGGTTGGTCCTTAGTATTGGTATGCAATTGAGTGTATTTATCCGCATAAGATTTTCATAATGGTTTGTGTAGACGGAGTTGTTCTTGAGATGCTCTTTCATGAGTATCATAAGCTTGACCATGTGTATTTGGGACCTCAAGTTTTTGAAACAAAGATGATGGTGAATCAAGCACAAAACATGGTCCTCTAGTACCTCCACTATTAGGTCTCCTTTGATCCATGTTGAGTTGAGTTTCTTGCATAGGTCAATTTTCCAGTATTTGAGACATGTCAAAATCATGAGGTATCTTAGTTCCACTTTGTGCCATCACTTGTAGAAAATATTGTCTATCTCTTCTCATGATTTCCTCAACCAATCTATTAAAATGGGGATCCATAATAGAGTCTTCCACTTCTGTTGAATATATTGAAATGTTGTCCACATTGTCATTTTGTGCATCATTGTTGTTTGTATTATCCACATTCTCAACATTTTGAATGCTTCTATAGATGTCCATGTCAGGTAATGTGATATGATCAGAATTGAAAAAGATACTCATAACCACTCATGTTTGCAGACTCTTGAGCCTCTTTAGCTTCTCTCCTAGATTTTTGGGAATCAGTTTCAACCATGAACTAGGTCTTGACCAAGATGTGTGAGACTAGATGAAAATGGAAAGAGTATGGAAGACCAAGAGTTGGATGGAATGTAAATGAATCTGAGGTGTACTTGCAATGCCCAAATGTAAGACCAAGTATGTATGTAGTAGAGTAGGTGTGGCTTCCAAAGAGATGATAGATTATCTTGATGAGGTAAGTTGACCTTGACTCTAAGTAAGACCAAATGAGACCCAAAGGTGATAGACCTTGATGAGGGACCACTTAGCAAAATGTTGTTGTATGTAGTGTGTTGACAAAGCAAGATGAGGACAAGTAAGTGACCTTTTGACTCAAGTTTAGACAAATGTGAATGTAATGCAAGATGTAAAGCAATGAGGAACTTTGTGAGACCTAAATAATAGGTTGAATTCTAGATGAAAACCCGAAGAAATGACTTAGGAAGCTCAAGAATGCTGAAAATGATTGTTCTTCTTTGCTGGACTGTAAACTTTCCCAATACTGAACACAGATGTGGTTGTATACTTCACAGATGTGGTTACCCAGCACATACGTGATTAGACACTGCACATATGCGTTTCTGCTTGTGAATGTAGTTTGCTTATGCTAACATAAACGTGTTTCTATCCTACACAGATGTAGTTACATGACACAGATGTGTTTCTATCAGACACAAATGTGTTTCCAGAATTTGAGTGCAATTTTTGCAATTTGTGTAGTTGTTGTTGTGACCAAATCTAAATTTATGACCATTTTTCATGACAAGAGGACACAATGTTGATGAGGACTCAATGTTTACAGGTGTTTGGACTCAAAATGACTCAAAAGAAAGTGTGTTGTTTAATGTAAAAATGTTTTGCATACACTTGAAGACACAGAAGACATAATGTTTTGATGTTTGATCTTGAATATTTGAATGTTTAAAAGAAGACAAGCACAATTCTTATGGTTGGCTAGGACAATAGTTGTTGATCCCAAATGGGGTTTCCCCTGAGGCTACACTATTCAAAACGGATACTTAGATGCTTGACCCCAATGGCTCCACCCTCAACACTCACTTCTTTGGGGTAGCCAAGCACCAGTCCCCATAAAAACTCCCTGTGGCAAACTTTGTATCTCTACTACGAACCGTATGTGTGTGGGCCGCTCCAGAGGTCTGACCTCCTACCCCAACAACTAGAAAGATTTTGTCTTTCTAAAACAAAAAGGTGCTAGTAAGGGCATCCGCTTGTGTGGCCATACATGCGACACTTTCAACTCTATAAATACATAAGGCTCCTAGCCGGTAGGGGTTACACCCTACTACTGATCAAATAAATTTGATCAAATGGGTTTATGGAGAGACATAGTGTCGGTATGAACTAATCAACACACGTTACCTATGGATTTCACCATGGATACAGTTATTTATAGTGGTTTGGAAGAGGTGGGTTTTCCTCACTACCACTTGTGTCGTTCCCTCCTCACTAGTAGTCCTAATGACCACACAGGGAGGCAGGCCCTCTAGAGATTAAACAAAAAGAGCCTATTGCTCAAGACACAAAAGACACTGGTTCAATTTTAGTGCACCAATTAAAGTATTTGCTAGTCTATGAAAATAAGGCACACAATGAAGATCAAAAGAAAACCCTTGCCAAAATTCGGCAACAAAGATTTGTTAGTAGTTTTGCAATAATACCCCTCCTGCAAGAACACAAGTTAGGTAAATTTTAGATCCAAAAGAGTTTGTGAAATAGGGGCCTTCGATAAGACGTGTTGCTTCAAGGACAAGCTGCACCAATTTGTTAGCTAGATCACAAGATACTAGCTCGAATAAACCATATCTGAAATTAAAATGACGAAATGAAGCCCTAAAAATTGAAACAAAAACCAAAAAACTGCAAGATCCAAACACAAATGTGATTAAATCCCACACAGATGTGGTTCTGCGACACAGACATGCTTTTAAACCTCACAGACATGATTAAATCCGACACAGATGTGGTTCTGCGACACAGACGTGCCTTTGAACCTCACAAACGTGGTTCTGAAACACAGATGTGGTTCTGCATCATAGTATGGTTAAAAGGTTCATAAACGCGATTCGGGAACACAGAGATGGCTCTGCAATCTAAAAAAAATGTAAAATATTGTCGGGGACGCAGACATAATTCCAGAAGATTGCAGAAGATGCAGACGCGAAAATGTCGAAATGTTGTCGGAAATGTCAGATCTGCAACTTCAAAAGCATAAAATATGCAACCAAGATGTTAAATGCAAAAGGGACACGAGTCCCACTGGGCATGCCAAAATGTTTATGGTAAAAATGGAAACAACAATATTGAAAGACTGAATAGACTCAACCACAAAACCCTAGCCTTACAACAACAAAGATCCACCATAACATATGAAGATTACCTAAGATAATGCAAATCAACACAATCACAAAGATTATACCATTACATGTCCAATAGGGTTTGAATCTCCATTCTTCCTATCACCATTGATCATGCTTGATATATTTGCTCTCAGATTTTTATGTGTGCACAAGAGCTCAACAAAGAACGGAAATGTGGTTGATAGCTAGATCGCATATGAAAGTCCGAATGCTAGAATTCTTAGAATGTTTTGATAATGAAGGAAGCGTCTCCTTATATACAAGACATTGTAAGAAATAGAGGGATAAGATTGAGAGGTGTAAAAGATAAACGGTCGGCTAGAATTAGAGGGTAGGTAGAGGAAATAAGAAAATAATGAGAGGGTAGGTAGTGTACGAATTTAGAGATGAATGTCATGTGTCATGGGTAGAAAAGGCTAATGCATTAATTAAATAAATAAAGATTCATTTAATTAATAGAAGAAATGAGATCAATTAAATAAATAAAAGTATTTATTTAATTTAGGAAAATGACAATTTAAATAAATAAAAGTATTTATTTAAATGAGAAAAGACTTAGAAGAGGATAAATGAATTAATTAAATAAATAAATATTCATTTAATTAATAGAAGAATTAGGCTAAAATAATTAAATAAATAAATATATTTATTTAATTAGATAGGACAATTTTAGGTGTCTACAGATTGTAATAGACTTTTTGATTCAACTGTGTAAGAATTTTTGCATCAACATTTCGAGTCATGCTCTGTGAAACATCATCAGGATGAAAGAGAAAAAATGAACCATTTTTCTCCTTCAATTGTTCTCTTTCATCCCGATGATGGTTCATGGAGCGTGACTTAAAATGCTAATGCAAAAATTCTTATACAATTGACTCCAAAAATCTTTCACAATCAATAACATGGATTGTAGAAATTTGATAAATTTGAAGGAGATGGTCTTTCCTATTCTAAGTATTGATTGGTCCTTAAAAGAGATGGTGTTTCCTATTCTAAATATTGATCCTTCCTTAAAACAATATTTTTAGATTCTTTATATTTTGGGTTTTGATTAAGTCATGAGAACTTGTGATCGTTGTCATTAAGGTAGATTATGCATTAGTGTTTATATAAGCTCAATATAACCTATACAATATAGAATGTCAACATTATATTAGTGCTTTACAATATTTTTTAGTGGACATACTTTGTTCATTCATTGATGCTTAATTTTTCCTCGTGACATTATTATGATAATGCCATGTTTTGTCACATCCCCATCCAAGTGGTCAATGAGCATGAGTAGAAATTAATAAAAGGAGAATTAGTAAAAGATTTTTTTTTTGAAACTTGAAGAGAGGAAGAAAGAGCAACATGCATTAAAGAGGAGAGGGTGCTTTGTTGCAAAGAATGCCCATGTAATAAATAAGGTATAATGCTCTAATCATCACGTCAGTCAAAGATAAAGGAACTAGGAGCTAATAAAGAAAAAAATCCCACTCCCATCAACCACACAGAAGGAGACTACTGAGATAACATGAGCGACCGAGGAGGGAAAAAAATTAGATGAGAAAGAAGGAAGAGAGGAAATGGCATAGGAAGTGAGGAGAGGATGCGATTCCATAAGGAAGGGCATGGCATCTCTACAATAGAACCATAAAAAATGCAGGTTGAGGGTCATCTTGGCATGCAAAGACCCCAACATTTGACCTACTACATCATTAAAGAGGAATTTTCTTAGTGAAAAATGGAGAAGGAAGGAGAATATGAATAGGAGAGGGTCGAGCCATTCCGAGTATGGAAGTGTCAGCTAGTGATGAATGAAAGAAAATCACATGCTTTTGCAAGGAAATTGGGAGCAAAAGAGGCTAATAGGAGAAAAGAGTACAAGATAAAGGTCGAGGGTGGTATTTGTTTGTTTGGAGGCATAAATAAGCTGAGAGGAATGTTGGTAAATGTTGTAGTTATAATTGTTCTAGTAAACTACTATGCAAAATGTGGAAGCACAGATAAAGGAAATGAACTATTTGACACGATGTCTAAAAAAAGTAGTCTCATGGAGAGTAATAAATGCAGTATGTGCACAAAATATATTTGTTGAAAAGGCTTTTGAAACTACCAAGAAAATTCAATTGGTAGGTGTAGAGCCAAAATTTGCAACCTTTGCTAGCATCCTCCATGAGTATGCCACCCTTAGAGCATTGGAAAAAGGTAAGGACATTTCTCGATATATAAGGGTTAGAGAGATTCTCCAATGACACTGGCAGAGGAGATTTTGGAGTAGAAGTTGTGAGAATGTTAGAATAGGAAATCTCAAGAGTAGGAAGCAAAGATTACTTTAGTGGTGAATATTAACCAATGGCAAATTTTTCACATCGGTGACCTGGGAAATGATGAATATTTTATACCAACTGGGGGTGGCCATGTCACCAGAACATTATAAATTTTCATCAAATTCACGGCCCGATCACAATATGTTTTATGCACTTAAATGTTTATATGTGAGGATTTTGCCAATACAATATATGGTGGACACACGGTAAATTTAATTTTTTCGCCTACACTTTAATTAATAGATGACCATAATTCGCCTATAGGCATGTGAAGATTTGTTGGCCAGGAGGACCCAATTCGCCCGACATTTTGCCGACGCTTGTCTCCATTCAACCCAATTTTTGCTAGCTATATTGTATTTGCCAATTATTTGGACGACCCACAATCGCCTCAAAAACATGTCATGTTATAGTTAAGGGGGATTCACCAAATATTTGTATACCATATAAAATTCCCAAAAAATTCACCATACAAGGATTGGTATAAATACATTCAAAGACCAGATCTATCTCTACACAATTTGGTGGGTTCTAGGCTCTGAATTTGGATCAATAGAAAAGTTTCAGAAAAAGGAAAATCATTGTTGTTCGCATTGGCAACTGCTAGTGACCTAAAGGTGAGCGATCATATTTTTGAAGTGTTATAATATTATTATGAATTTATCTATATTTGTTTGCACTGTTGAGTTCATTCTTATTCAGTGGGGACCTGTTAGTGCCAAGTGGTCAGCTAGGAGATTCAGACCTCAGACATCTAGATTTTAGGTCGTAGGGCCAATGAAACATGTATTATACTTTATAGTCTATTATTATTTCTTCAACAAATTGATATTTTTTTTGCAACCTTTATTTCATTGGAGATGTCAAACAAGAATAAGGGTAGGAAACCTGAATATGGGGAAGGCCATGAGAGGCCAACAAAATGGAGAACGTTGTCTTCGTACTTTGTCTTTAGAAAAGATTGTGGTGAAAATCAGGAAGGTACATAATCACAAGTACAAGTACAAAATTCACAACCTATACTGCATGTTGAAGATGGCGGTGAACCTAATATCTCAGATCAGGATGATCTTGAAGAATATTATCTAGTAGATACCCAAGTTAGCCGGAAGGATATAATCAACTTGGGTGATAATGCTATAGATGATAATGCACGGAAGGGGAAAAGAAAAGCCAAATCCAAAAAGGATCAACCAAAATTAAAAAAAGGATCGAGAGTGGGATATGTCAATGAGAAATTTTCAAATTAATTGGGCATCAAAGTATCCATTCATTGAACCAGTGGAGAATCCAATTGAATGCGGGCCTCCAATAGAATGTAGGTGTAAGATTTGCACTTGGAAACATAACAAGGAAATTAGGTTGCAACTAAAATTTGACACCATAGAAAAGCATATGGGTAAAGTTTATGAAAAACAAATGATAGACGGAGTTGAAAAATCAGTGATAAGATGGAAAACAAAGGAGGAATGTCAGCATGTGAGGAATGCCGAAGAGTATTATTTTCATGAGAAAATACAAACAAAGCCTGCTTAAGTTACAGGTTCTATTGAAGCTAGTTTTGGAAAAGAAATGCAAATAGAACAACTGAGAAAAGTTGTTCAGTTAAGTGTTGTTTTTTATATTTTGAGTAGAGGGCGTTCTATGATAGATTTTCCATCAATTAGTGGTTTATTACACTTTTTGAAAGTTCCTAACTATCCTTAAAGTCATTGGGAAGTAAACAGTGGATGGGAATGGGCAAGTTGTCTTGCTGAGGTTGAAAAGAAGATGTAAAGGAAAAAATAAGAGAGTCAAACTTTATTGCATTTTCTTTAGACGAAGTTACAACAATAGATAATACTTCGTGGGTATGCATGCATGTTTATACTGTACAGAAACATGTCCGCCAACCTCATCTACTATCTGTTTCTAAAATGAAGGATAGTGCGATAGCGAATAATTTATTTCAACTAGTAAATAGATGTTTAATTGAATATGGAGGTATGGATGACATGATGATTGCCAAACAATTGGTGTGTGTTGGAGCAGATGGAGCATCAATAATGTAAGGTCATGGGAACAGTCTTTGTACAAAGATTAAAACTTCTTTTTCAACCTACATTACTGTAATTCACTGCGTGTCTCACATAATGAATCTAGCTTTTGGAATTGTGAGCAAGTATGCTCTAGTAAAATAAATTGAAATTTTAATAAGAGAGATCTACTCACACTTCTATCAAAGTCCCAAGCGATTTATGGAATTTCAACACTTTGCTGATGGAATAAATGATGGGAACAAGCTTCTCAAGGATAATGATACCAAATGGATCTCTTTGGATGGTCCAGCGCATCAAGGTTTTTTAGAATATCCATCCTTGATTGGACTATTTCACACAACTCGCAACGAATCAGAGAAACCAAATTTTCTTGACCTTCTTTGGAGGTTAAGTAATCTAGAGACACTCTTAAGTTTAGCAACTCTTCTACCTATGCTAGAGGAAATGAGGAATATTATGAAGGTTGCCCAAAAAAGAGCTATGTTTATTGTAGAATATTCTACGTTGCATAAGTTGACATGCATGGACCTTGACAATCTTTATCGAAATCAACCAACACTATCTGATGAAAAATTTGTTAAGTGGCAGACACTCACAGATTTGAACAATCCTGATATTTTTTTAGAAATCATTGCAAATAGGGAGGTATGTGTCAATGTATGGGGAGTTGAGATACCAATTCACTTCTATGCCATGGTCGACCTCGAGGAACCAGGAAAGCGCCCCAGGAAGCAAATAGCAAGAGTTGCAAGGTAATATTTCGACAAGATTGTTGAGTCTACAACTACTTCTGTGAAGAAAATTGCCTATGATATTTCTTCACAAATTAGAAGCAGATTCCCTCCTAACAACCTACTCGAAGCCATGTCTATTGTGTTTCCACAATATTGGAGCCTCAACAGTGCAATTGATTTTCAAAGTAAGCTACTGACTTTGATAAAACAATTTTGCATATCCAGAGAATTGAATGGAGTAACTATAAATGAAATATTAGATGAAATGTGTTTTAGAGATAAATCATCTCATTTTGCATACACTATGAGGGAACAATATGGAAAAATGGAGAACCCTCGCAAAGAGGGATCAGTAACAAGGCTTTTGAAAAATCTAGGTGAGAACTTAGTGTTGCGTGATTCAATACCAAAATATTTCAAGCTTTCTGATTTATGTCTTACCATGATATTGGGTTCGGTGGAAGATGAGAGTGTTTTTAGTGCTTTAGGGTTCCTAAAATCAAAACTAAGAAACAAACTAGACAAAAATTTGGAAAATTGCTTGAGGCTCTATACATCTAGGTATGATGTCCACACTTTTCCTTATGATAGGGCATTGAAAATTTGGAGGTCCAAATGTGAAAGAAGAGGTTTGGGAAACACTTCAAACCAAAGTTCCAGTGAGACTATTGACTCATGTATTGGACCCAATGGTAGCATTGAGATGCAGTTCATTGAAGGTATGCAGACTCAGAGTGAAGAAAACATAGACAAGAATCAAGAAAGCTCTAAATTTGATGAGGAGGAATGGCAACTGTAAGAGATTGATATTTATTAATCTTATTACTATATCTCATCATTCATATTACAAAATCATATTATTATGGATGATAACTTGATGATATTTAATGAGTGTCAACTTTTTGCAATTAGAATTTAATATTGATTTGTAATTGTATTTTTCAACTTTCTATTTCCAGATTTAAAATAGCATAATAAAAGACCATATTATGTTTATTGATACAAAGATGTTTATTTAGACATGTTGAGAACTTAGATTTTCATTAATTCTTTCAAAATATAGCCATATGATACAATTCATTCAATACACCACTCTGTGTGATTCTCCATGCAAAAGTCAATACAAAGTTTCAGAACCCTTTGCAAATGACCCTGGATTCCCTTTTATAGAAACAAGGGAACAACAACAACTTTAGGTCGATTTGCAACATGTGAAGACTCAACATTAAAATCAATTACTAAGGCACTGCACATTGAATATATTGTCTCGACTGCCATCAATATCACAAACTCATCATAAATTTACATGGTCATCATAGGCCGGATTAACAATTTAGCAATTTAACAACTGCTACATGTCTCTTGTTCAAAAAATAGAGTTCAAAATTAAATATTAATTCAAGCCATGATAAATTAAATATAGATAATAGCAGTGCCCAAAACATAGAAATCAGAAATAGAGAAATGAAGAAATGTTAAAACTTGGGAGAATTTGAGAATACAAATTTGCAAGCTGAAGGTTTGCACTATGCATCATAGATTCATAGGTTGGATTAGCAATAGCGAGTGCTAGTTTTTTCCTGTTCATAAAAAAAAGTTATTTCAAGCGATGCCAAATTCCAAACATAAAAAACATAAAACGTTGAAATTAAGAGTAAAAGCAGAAAACTGTGCAATACATACTATGGTTCTTGAGATTTTTGTTCCAGTTTTTGTAGGGTGCTCCACTCTTTGTCTGATGGAAGGTCAATATTCTTTAAACTATGGAAAGTCAACTACAAATTCGTCAACAACCCATATTTAGCAGAGTGACTAGACATCACTATTTTACCCAATACCGCATTCAAAGTTGTAAATGGTTTGATGAATTCCAGAAAGCTTTGGGGAGTTGTGTTCTTAGGAAGCGAGTCTAAATCAGACTTCATTTTTTCCTCCATGATTTTTTTGTAAGCTTATTTTCCAATGAATTTATTTGATGGGTCAACGGACTTCGACAAACCAAGTTTAATCAAAGTAGTTGTCTTTTCTTGCAACTTCAATATATTTTTGCCACCTATATCCATAACTTATGATGTTTCCCTTAGTTTCTGGCATTTTTGAAGGATAGATGATGTCTTAACCGTGACATCAATGCAGTTTTTAATTCCCTTGGATGCCAAATAGCTATCACCAGTACTGTAGACTACCTACAAAATCTCTTTTTCCATATCCGCTTTTGAATAAACATGTATGCTCTTCTCAATGTGCCCTTTGATTTTGCAATAAATTAATCTCATACTTTCATTCAATTCAAACCATTCACACAACTTGTCACTCCTCTGCATTATTTGCCCCCAAATTATTTCTTGTATATACTTCGTTGTATTTTTCATATTATATTTCAATCTATCCTCCAAAGTTTTAATTTTATCATTTGCATTGTGCAAGTCTTCTTTCATTTGTGCACATTTTTTTCTTTCTTCCTCTACTTCCTCTTCCAAATGTTTTTCTTTTTCCTTCTCATGATCCAATAGGCTTTGTATTTTTTTATTTTGGCAATAGCAGACTCATAAATTTTGTATAATTTTTGAAAACTGACTCTTTCCTCATCAATTTTTTTACTCCTTTTAGCCAATTTTTCTCTTAGGTCCTTCAATTTTGCATCCATCTTTTCCTGCTCTACAATTTCTACTATAGAGATCTAATTGTTTATCCTTTTATGTAAATCATTGCACTTGTTATCTGTTTCTTTCCTCTTTGATTTTTTCATTTTCCTGGTCTACCTGTAACTTTTCTATTTGTTTCTCCAGCTTATTTTTTCTCTCTCCACCTTTAGCAGTGAAGTGTAGACCAATTCGTTAGTCCTTTTTGACACACTAATTTTGTCCACATTTTGTACTTTGGAAAAATCCATTTGGAGGGTGCTAACTTGAAATTCAGAGGGATCTATCTAACTATGTGGTGGATTTTATCTTTATTTGGGGGCATAACAACCATGAACTCCATCATATCTTTGTGTGGGTCATATGTTGGATATACCCCATTCCTTATAGGTTGTTCCTTTAAAACTTTAGTCAGGACAACCCTCTGCAATGCTCTCTTTTTTTCTTTATTTGCATTTTTTGTGTGTTCAATTTTTTTTTATAGTAATCACGAAATTGAAAATCTAGGATTGTTGAAGCAATTGAATGTTTGAAAGGTGAAATAGAAAAAGTTGAACAATTCCACCTGTGCCTATGGTTTTAACTAATGCATTATGAGGAGTACCAACAACCATTCCTAATCCTATCCCATTGTCACTTGCATGTGTAGTTTTTATAGTCTTTTGAGGGGTCTGTTCTGAAGCTGAAAATGGTAGTTTTGTAGCAGCAGTGGAACTTGATATAGGATTCTTAATAGTATGAGTATCTACTACTAGTGGCCTCTTGCGAGAGATATTTTATTGTTGCACTTGTCCAACACCAAGACAACTAGTATCAGTAGTAGTACCCATGCCAACCCCACTAATCGTAGTGGCACTTGACTGAACACTAATAGGAATACTATCCCTAGATTCCCCACTAGTGGCAGTGGCACTTGATTCACCACCAATGGGAATACCATGATGTGGTGGTGGTTGTGGATTTGAACCTCTAACAAATGTAGGTGGACCTGGAGGGTACTAAGTAGTACCTTTCTATGATGAATCTGACGAATCAACTCCAATGACTGGTTTAATAAGAGCTTTTGATTTTGAATTTTATGGAAGTTGTACCTCAAGTGGAAACCAAATGCCTTCTCCTCTAGGACCTAGACCACCACCTTCAAAACCCATTTTTTCCACAATGTTTGCCCCTTTGCTATATTTTTCTTTCATGGACTCACTGACTCCACCAAATACTGCAAGGATTGTAGTAGTTGTTGGAGTGGCCTCAACCTCATACTCATTTTCATCATCACTCATATGATATGTTGTTGTGGGATACTCCATATTCCACAATTTGTTAAACTCTACATCCTCGTCGATGAACTCAAATTTTGCACTGGTCTTTGGTTCACCAAGATTCTTCCTCATAGTCCAAAAATCATTTATTTTGGTTTGAGTCCAAAATCTGTCTTTACATTCTTGCATAATTGTTTTGGGAATAGATTTGTTAGATGGATAAGCAAATTTTTGGTATAAATTATAGGACCTCCTATTTTGGATGCCCTGCTCTGTTGTCCTCTGTGTGTGCAATGCCATAATTTGTGATGAAAATTCTTATATTGAAATGTTATAATTAGTGACAATTGTCTCCATCTCTTTTTTTACCTCATTCCAGGAGTCCATGTTTCTAATCTTTTCTAGCAATGGTTTTCTTTCATGTTGACATAACGTTGAAGAGTTCCCATTTTTCTTAAGCCTTGCTTGAACTACACCGATTGGATCATACTGCTAGAGATCCTCATCACAAAAGCTAAAAAATGTCAAAAAATCATGTGGCACATTGAATATTTTTCTCTCAAATGTGAACCCTCCACATGAGAAAGGCAAGGAAATATGCTCTTCTTTTGCTGACCATGAAAGTACCTATCTGTTCTCTCCAACTGTCATACATATTCCAATGCAAAGACCCTCTCTGTCACATGTATTGGAAGTATGTAGGGTTTTACTGCTGATCCGTAAAACCTTAACATAATGTATTCTTTCATGAAGAACTAGTCAGCCAATTATATTTGACTTCCGAGTTGAATGCAATCTCTACAAGACACAAGCAATCTAGGCATTGGAGTGCTTGTAATTTCATTATACATTGGTGCCAAAAAGAAGTCTATAAAATGGTTGTAGTTCTTTCTGTTATCATGCATCCTTATCTTAGGTGTCCATTCATATATTTGACACTCTATTCTATTTTGAGTCTTCTCATCAATCTTATAGTTCACAATGTGAAGATTGTTGGTCTCGAATATTGCATGATACTTGGATAGAAGAAGATAGCACAAGTAGGATGAGAACCTAAATGTCTTACAGGAACCTTTTTTATCATTAGTAATTGTCTTTGCATGGATTGAACAAATTTCTCAACAAAATTATATCTTAGCGGTTACTTACACAATGGATATTAAAAATCATTTCAAGAAGGCTAGCACCTACTTCCCTATCATTTTCCAATCCCAGACAAAATGCCAGCAAGGAAATAGTATCCTAAACCCATAAAACAAAAATGTTATAATCATAAGGAGGCTTATGATTTCGATCCAATAGAGTACCACACATTATTAGAGCTCTAATAAATGAATCTCTATGACCTAGATCGAGATTCTCATAATTCTCTGTCATCTTTCCTAGGTCAATATGGATGTTTGAGTTTTGTGCTTCAAACCCTAGGTTCAACAAACGAGCAAATTCCCCCTCGGATATGGATAGAAATTTCCTCTTTTGTATTTTTATTGACAATTACTTTTTTATCTTAATCATAATTTTTGGTGCAGACCATGACAAATTTAGGGCAAGATAATACTTTAGGTAACACCATGCTTCCCAATCCAACATCCCACAATGCAATTTTTGTTTTTTTTGTTTTAACATTGTGTTGAAAATAGTAAATTTTGCCTTGTCTGGATCTACCGCCTTATTCGACAATGCATATCTAATTTATATGATACGCTTTTTACTATGGATATCAGGGTCATAAATATTATGGTATTCATAAGTGAAACATGGTGTTTTTAACCAGTTTGGTTAGGTATATTTTTTTATTCACTTGGCTTTTTGTTGAACTACTTCTTTCCGGTTTCCCCATCGCTGTTACTGTTAATAATTCAAAATGTGCTAGATACAAGCCTAAAAAATGCTAACCCTCAAATTAAACCACGAGATTCAAAAGAATAAACAACGCGGGATGTAGGTGTTCTAGATTTTACCCGAAATTTCTATTTCACTAGATTGGCGCATACAGACTCTATTGCATTCCTCAATCTAGTAGTCATTTCTGAATCTCCTTGGATTTACTGGTTTGTCCATGAAATGAAATATGATTATGAGTCACTTATTTTGAAAACACTGAAAAGTTCAAAAGTAATACCTAAAGGGCAAAATTTCTAGAATCCTGTTGTAATTTTATAAATTATTATTAATATCTATTCATCGTTAAAGGACAAAACATGCATTGCTTCAGTCTAAATTTTGAGGACAATGGACATGTCACCAGACTTGAGTCACTTTTTCGGACTATTTTTGAATTCTTGTTAATCCTTTTTAGCTTTTGCCCGAAATAGAGCTTAATTATAGTTAATTAAATGCAAAATGTTCAATTACGGGTCAAGTTCTCAAAAATGTGTTTACTTCCCACATTCAGGCCGAAATCTACTCTAAGCCATTGATTTGTGCTCATCCATGAGATGATGGTATTTGTTGTCAGTTGTCGTGGGTCCTAGGACTTTTGCCATTTTTTGGCCACGTCAACAGACACAAGTCACTTTTTGGGAATGGTTTTGAAGACTTTTTTATCCTTTTCAACTTCTGCTCGAAATATAGCTTATTACAGTTAATTAAGTATACAATTACAAATTTAGAATTTAACTATACTTAACTAAATTCTTATCGTTTATCGAAGTCTTTCGTTAGAAGTTTGCAAAAAATGTATCGTTCCCACATTCGGCCCAAAATACACCTCACGACGTTGATCTGTGCTCATCCAAAGGATGACAGTATCCTTTGTCAGTTGCCATGGGTCCCATTATACATGGGATTTATGCCACCCAAACACCACGTCACCTGACACTTCATCGTCCCATGGGCCATAACCTTTCTTTCCTATCAGTGTTCAATGATATGTGTTTCCGATGAAAGTTTGCAAAAAAGTTTAGAGATCCCACATTTGGCCCGAAATACACCTTAAGTCGTTGATTTGTGCTCATCCAACAGATGATAGTATTCATTGTCAGTTGTCATCTGTCCCATTATCAATAAGATTTGAATATGAATTAAATAAAATAAATATGTAATTTCAAAACTTGCATGATATTTTATTTTTATTTTATCGATAATTTTTGTATTGTATTACTTGAAAATAAAATATTACAAAAACACCCCCAAGGGCCAAAACCACCATTCCCAACAAAAAATAAAAGCCTACTACATGCAAACCCCCAAAATTCCAATTTGGCGTACCAAAATTTGTAGCAGACATCCCCTCATACATACAAATTTGGGGAGAAAACGAACATGGAACAAAAAGATACAAACAAACAATACCAAAAACGACCGGCCATAGCAGGATTAACCCAGAACAACCTGTACTCTGGGTCATCATAAAATTCTGAGAGTCACTTCATTGCTTGGGTAGTCTTGGGTCTCGATTGCAACTCTTGACCCACCTCTGCATGTGCCACTTCATGAAGGACTGCTAAAACCTCATCACACTGCATTAACCTTGTGAACATTTTGAAGGCCTTCCACCTGTGCCAAGCAAGAGCTTTGCATCTTGCCTTCAAATCATCATCAACCCATCGAGTGAGTGGTAGCGGCGCTACTAGACCAGCCACCCCTACCTCGGGAATAATGCTCACCTTCGGGACCACATGAGCCCAAACACTATCCAGATTTAACAGGTAGTCTTAATCAATTACAACTCTCAGGGCATTTTTTACCTTGTCCACCTCGTCCTCAAATTGGAAACCCCAAGCGGAAATCAATGAATATGCCTCCATGTTTGTCCTATAGTAATGACCTACATGGACAATTTCCTCTCCCAATAATATTTTCACACTCTCGTACAACCACTCATCCTTAAACAAGAACAAACCTTTCAGCCTCTTGTCCATAAATCATCTAAGAAATGAGACTAATTTCTTATCAGTATGGAAGGAGAAATTGGCTTCCATGTTGCTTAAGAAATCCAAGACAATGCTGCAAGTGAAGACAATATGATACCAAGACTTCCAATCCACCCAAGGTTTAAACACCTCTCACTCAATTCTAATTTTTGACATCCAACGACGACGACCGTTAACATTAATCACAAACTATGCCATCATTCCTCCACATGTACTAGTTCAACCTCATAATTCATCCGCACAAGCCGATATTAAAGACGCCTAAAGGCTAAATTTAACCATTTGCTTTCAGTGATGTGCGTACCATAAGGCAATATCACTGCATATCTATTGTCAGTTCCTGTGGGTCCCATTATACATAAGATTTCTGCCACCCAAATGCCATGTCACCTGACACTTCATCATCCCATGGGCCATAGCCTTTATTTCATGTCGGTGTTCAATGACACGTATTTTTGGTGTTCAATGTACATGTACCTAGTTAGTTGGACTTTTTTTATATAATTAAATTATGTAGAAAAAATTACAAGTTGGACTTTTAATTCACTTGTTTTTCACGAGATAAACATCTTTTTTTATATATTTATAATCAATGATAAACAATTATAATCAATGTACAAATAATTAATGAAACGAACTTTTTCTTCTTTTTTATATGTTAAATATAGAGGAAGAAACATTACATAAAAAAAATCATAGTATTATATTTATTTCCATTGTTTAACAAAATATTGAAATAACGTAGCTCATAGACAAAAAAACATATGAGCTAAGACATTGTGATCTTTATTGGATGCTATCACTTGCAGCCAATCCCTTAGATTATGTTTTTTCAAATACTTCTTTGTCAAGCACTTCAACTATCTTTTAGAAAAGGTCGTCTCAGAAGTGACACTAAGTTTGTTCTTTAACTTTAGAGAAGAAATTAGAGTAGACTTGCTATTTTTTTATGGTGAAAATTATATCTTATATCCACACAAATTAATAACTATTTAAGCTATTTCAAAACATAATGATTATGCTAAGTATCCTGCCATGGCATGATGGCAGCAACAAATAATAAAAATGAAATAGAAACCATTTTTATATCCATAAGAGGCAAACTGAAACAAACCGAAATTTGCAAAATAATCATTAATATATATGTTTCACAAACTTACAATTTTTACATGTCAGAGTCCCTCAAAAAATTTAAAGCCAAAATGAGTGAGGTTACGAGGAAACAACCAAAAAAACAAAAATACTAGGGGGACGGGGCTAGGGCATAGGCAGTGGACACATTCATGGTTTACCCTAAGAATCTTGCCCTCCCTCTATGTAGAATTCTTCATACATTACAAGTTGTGAGAATTATTCAAGCCAACTGTAGTCTGGAAAGTCATCCAAGAGAAACCATTTCCAGAGAATGTCCCTACCAATCTGCTCCCATTTCCTATTACACGTCAACTGCTCCGCATTCAGGTTCAAAAGAAATGGTTGCCTGACCACTATTTGGTCAGGGACGAGAAGCTTGGTTAATTCATTTGCCCAAGGGATCCCCACCCCTACTTCTGCAAAGATGACAACAGTAACACCGTCTCCAAGGAAGTCTTCTTTAAACACCTTCCTTAACAACAACAACATATCCACCTTGTCTCCTCTGAGGTCCAGAAGAGACGCCAAGAACCGGGACGTAACGTTCGTGTTAACACAGTATCTATTTTCATTACGCAGAAACTCTCTACCTAACACCATCCTCACAGCCTCATTAGTGAACATCCCAACCTCCTTATAGACTGATTGGAGGGTTGGGTCTCTAATGGAGCCCAAAAAGGCCCTCTGGTCCTTCGCTGAAATGCTTCTCAAGTGGATAGGAGTGTCCATCTTGAGAAATTAGAGTACCAAATTATACAGCCTGAGCCTATAGACCTAAACCAGAGGCAAAATTTAACTACTGTGAGCTCTGATGATTTATCTACCAAAGGCTAATTGAAGATGAAAGAAGAAGAGATCGTCTATAAATAGCTGAAGCTCTTGATTGTAATAATTCCTTCTCTAGCTGTATTAATTCCTTTAATTTTTTTTTAAATCTTTCATATATCTCTGCAAATCCTTTCGATAATTGCACTAGTATGCGAAATTGGAAACAACTATAAACCAGTATCAAATACCATATTGGAATTTGTGGGGGCATAGTGGATTGAAGTTAGTGACAAGACATATATTAAATGACCAACGTTATCGACTGTGATATTTGATACGTGTCTATTGAATCCAATTCCATTCTGGGCACTTTCTGGAGAACTACGTTCTCTTCATAAATTTGGGCCGAAATAAAACTTCAGCCATTGATCTATGATCATTGAACGATTTAAAATAATTGATGGATTTTAGGTACGTGTGACATGTCAAAGAGGTCATGCTTATCGATACATCGTGCAGAGTCCAGACTCAATGTGATGTGATGTGATGTGCCTTGTTTATTAATGGTAGCGAATTCATGAAATCACCAATAAAATATATTATTTTCCATAAATAACAAAATATTAGCCAAACAAATTAAATAATTTTTAAACGATGGATTAAAATCACCAATACACTTAAATAATTTTTCCTTCAGAGCAAAAATTTTTGCCCATACACTTATATTTGTTCCTTTAAACGAAAAACATTCGCCTCTTACAATATATATTTTCCCCACAGAATAAGGTATTATTTACCAGAATTTTATGGAATTTTCGTACCTTAGAAAAAAATCGCCAATACAAATTATTTTTTTTTCCTACTTTGAAAAAAAATTTCACCATCAATATGAAAATTCCCCCCCCCAAAATAAAGCCTGATTCGCCAGGGTTTTACACTTTTCCCGGGGGGTGCTTTCTTAAAGTTATCCTTGTAGATGACAATGATTTGGATTCTCATTATATTCCTTGTACATAAAATTTAAGTTCCTATTATGTTTCTCCTCACTATGTGACATTGCTAGCTTATTGGGGTTCATTGTCATTCATGGTGGTAAAATTTAAGGTGCAATCATACTTAGGTAGCAACATAATAGCATTTTTATTCTTGTCTCCATTCTTGGTGGGGGGGAGAAGAACAACCTTTCAATCATTCTTTCTTTTTAATTCACTTTTCATTTATTGAGTAGTATATTTTATAATGAACCCTTCTATATTGTGGACATACATATCCCTATTGAGGATCTCATCCCTCTTGTAAGGAAAATGAATCCTTGATGAGGATGTTTTTATTTGTTTTAGAATAGGTTTTCTTTTATAAATGATCTCTCTTTGGTGTACTTGTCTCTATGCTTGGGGGGAAATAATAATATTTCAATTCTCTCTCTTTTTCCAAAGATTCGCCTTTCCTTTGTTGAGTTTCATCTTTCATTTGATATTATTTCTTACATATAATTATCCTTCATGCAAGCACATGTGTGTTCCTTGTTTAGGACATATTATTTGTTTGAAATGATACATATTTCATGAACAATATCTCCTTAGTGAAAGTGTGCAATCCTTCACTAAGAATCCACTTTTTAATAAACATTGGAGAAGGTTTCTATTCTTAGTCCTCTTCTCCTTTTCAAGATGTCATCTTTATTAAGAATCTCCTCTAATTTTGGAGGTAGACATCTTTATGAAAATATTTCTTCCTCCTTTGTCAATCATGTATCCCTCAAAAGGATCCCTTTACACTTGTTGCAAGATATCTCTATTACAATTATCTCTTCCTTGCTTAAATAAATGAAGCCTCTTCAGGCATCTTTCTTCCTAGTTTGGAATGTATGCATTGTTTCTTAATGAACATCTCCATGGTGTTGAAGTTGAGTACCCTTGTTTCTATCTACCTTAAGACATCAACATAGCACTATGTTGAAATCTAAAGTGGGGTGGGGGGGCATATACAGAACCTCCTAGTTGCATTTTCTATTATCCTATCAATTTGAGATTATTGCATCCTCGTGCTTAATCCTCATGTTCATTTATGGGATTGTTACATATTCAGGCTTCATCCTCATTTTATGTATCATTTTTCTTATACGAGTTGTACATTCTTGAAACCAAACCTAACTCTTATATGATATGCTTCATTCCCAAAACCAAACACATTCTATGGCATGTCTTATACAAGTTGTTGCATACTCAAAACCACACCAAAGTCTTAGACAAGATGCTTAACTCTTGAAACCAAACAATATTTTAGCAAGATGAGTGGAACTATCATAACACAACTTGCTAGACTATTCTGACTCTTCCTTCCTACATGCATCACCTAGCATAAAACAACTTGCTAGCTCATGGAATACATATTCCTTCCTTCTCTCCCATGAACCCATAGCATAACACACTTTGATAGTGTTGGATCATGGTTTCTTATACTTTCAATTGGTGCACGACCTTATTCTTTCTATAATCCCACTTGTTCTCTTGCAATAATAAGGAGAATGATGCAAGTGATTGAGACATTTTATTATCAAGGTCTCTTCAGCAAGTTGTCTTGGAACTTTTTATTTTAGTACTATGATCATTTGATTTTATTTATATTTTAAGGTTATTTGTATGGATTGATAGGATGCTATGCTTGGGGGCTTGGACATCCCTCAACATTATCCTATTCCTAGTTTATTCTGTTCTAAGATTCTCTATATCTTCATTTCTACTTTACTGAGAGTCTGACCATAAGATCATACTCCACTAAAGTCGGGGCTAAATGTAACATCGTAAATTGCACACCTTTATTAGTGTATCTGATTTCACACTCTCCTAGCACCTATTTGAATATTTCCATTTTCTTTGTGCATTATAGGACCTTCATTGATTTAAATTAATATTATGGGTCTTATTTCACTTTATTACATCATTACACTCTTATTTGGGCCCTTCATTCTAGGCGTGTCATTTATCATTTTATCCTAATTTATCCTTAATCCTACCCTAATTTCAACTCTCAAAGCTTATTTTGCATACCTATTCATTATGGTTTGAGTCACTGAGATGGATTTGGCATTAGATTCTAGTTATCTTGCATCCCTAGAAATTCAAAAATAAGTTGATACGACCGGGTAGTATACTACCCGGTCTTATACTTTTTTCATCAAATTTTAGGAGGATAATTTGACATTATTTTTTAATTCAAATCCCACTCCGTGTCAAAATTTATCAAATCTAAGTCAGCCTAATGGTGATTTAATTTATGAAATTCCTATTTAAGTCATCTCTCTCAATTCATTTTCAATAGGACATATTATGCTAGCATTATCATCAATTCAAGAGCAATTCTTCTTCCTCAAGAGCAAACTTGATTTAAGGAGAAACAAAATACATTAAGGCATGTTCATATTATGTGTCAATTATAATTTCATGATGGATTTTATGTGATTTATCATGTTATTGCATCAACACGTGAAGGAATTATCCTAAGAGCATTGCATCACCTATTGAAGGTATAATTATCTACATTCAAGCATTTCAATTTCAGATCTAGCCTTGCCCTCAAAAAGAAATCTTTTTAAATTTAATTTTTATTTCAATTAGGGTTAATTAAAAACCTAAGGTTTTACCTAAGGCAAACCCCTATCCATAACCCTCTTTCTCTCCTCTTGTATGTAGCTATAGGTACCTAGTGGAGCTAGGAAGACCAAAATAACAATAGGGCCTAGAAATAGAGCATCTAGCCGAGTTTCAACAAAAGTGCCTAGACTAGGGCACTAAATCACCATGGTCTAAGACTAGGGTGCTTTGGTGCCATGGTCCTCCCAGAACAAGTCCAGATTTGACAGGTGTCTTCTAGACCACATCAAGATTTAGACTTTCAGACTACAACTTAAAAGACCAAGGAATTGGGCACCTTGGTCCTGTTAATTTAGCTTCTGATTTTAACTATAGGTGCACAGTTAGATTCCCTATCTATTTATATACCTATTGGCATTATAGTTGTTATTGATGTCAATATGTGTGTGTGAAAGGATGATCTGATGAAGTTGCAGAAGAGTGCCATTGATGCCATTGATTTCAACCAGATAGGTCAACTTGCAGGTTGCAGATTAAGTAGAAGAGTTGCTGAGATTAGGTTGATTGATGTCATGAGTTGGAGAGACTTGCAGAGATCACAATGATCAGGTTGATGGATCAGATTGTTGAAGAATATAGTGTTGGTGGAGACTCCCACAATGCCATATGTTGTGTCTATGAAGTTCTTGTTGGATGTCCTAAAGACCGGTATAAATCTAGCTGATCTGGAAGTTGCATCACAATTCTTCTTGAAGTTGTATCAGAGTAGCTATTAAAAGCGGAATGACATATTCCCACTATGTCGATAATTTTGGTAATTCTGATACGTGGTCATTTGGCTTGGAGGTTGCAGTGATGCAGGAAAAAATCACGCATAAGGAGGTCAAGGGAGGTTGCAGTGATGCAGGCAAAAATCATGCATAAGGAGGTCAAGGGAGGTTGCAGTGATGTAGACAACAATCATGCATAACACTTCGTGTTATGCAGTAGGGGTTTCGACCAGATTCATTATCTTCACATGTTGGTTATGTCGACAACAGTCACCGAGTCATGTGTTGTGGTTGGTATGTCATGATTTCCATGTGGCAACAGTTATTTGGTTCATGTGCATTTGAGGGTTTCATGTTGTGTTATTGTGCAACAAAGTGAACCTACATGATAACATTGTTGACGAATCAATCGAGCTATCCTCTTATCCCGCGACATTCCTGAGAGAGAGTTTTGACCTCGTGAGATAACACTTGTGAGGTGCACATGATGTTTCTTCTTATCTCGCAATATTTTGGATGAGCATTGAATACCCTATGGGATAACACTTAAGTGAAGAGAACAGTGTTACACTTTATCCCGCGTTGTCAAAATATGACCACCAATGGTCGTGCGGGATAACCTAAGTTTGTTGAACAAGGTGGTCCCTCTTATCCTGCGTTGTCAAAAGTGATCAACGATGGTTGTTTGGGATAAGATAGTCAAAAGAGGTCAAAGGATGAGAGATGTTTCCTCTTATCTTGCGGTGTCAAAAGTGACCAACAAACGTTATGCAGGATAACTTAAGTTTAATGAACAAGGTTGTTTCTCTTATCCTACATCATGTTAGCTGATAGTGAAAAGTCGTGCGGGATAAAAAAAATATTGAAGGGAAGATTGTGGATTCCCTTATCCTGCATAGGTTAAGAAGCTCACACAATGTCATGCGGGATAGCAAAAGTAAAGGCACCTCCTTATCCCACATGGTGAAACTTGGAGAGAAATGGTCTCGCGGGATAAGAAATCAAAGAGAGATTGCTTGAAGACGCTTATCCCACATGAGATGAGGATGATGTCAGTGGGCCCATGGGATAAGAAAACAAAAGGAAGTGAAGAGCCTGCTTATCCCATGTGACCAAGATGGGATGTGAAGAAGTCTGTGCGATAAGGAAAAGCGAAGTACGCATTGAAGGGTTTTCTTATTCCACGTGACCAAGTAGGGATGTGAAGAAGCTCGTGGGACAAGGAAAATCAAAGATAAAAGAGGAAAACCTTATCTTGCGTAGGCTAAGAGGCTACACAAGGTTCACGCGGGCTAACAGAGAAGAAGAAGATGCTTGTCAAGGGAAGACAAAGCTTATCCTGTGTGTTCTTGTGGTGATAAGGAGAAGGTTGCAGGATAAGAAAGTAATAAGGCAAAAGACAAAGGCTTATCCCACGTGGTCTTTAGACATCAAAGGAGAAAATAAATACAAGCAACAGGAGATGAGAGAAAAGCTTTACTAGCATAAAGAAAGCTTATCCCACAAGGTGAAACAGGGTTAAGGAATATAGTGCGGGATAAGAACAAGCGTCGAGTGAAGACAAAAAGGGAGAAACCTTATCCTGTGTAGGTTAAGAGACTATGCTAATGTGGTGCGGGCTAACAAAGAAAGAGAAAGGCTTATTGAGAATGACAAAAGCTTATCCTACATGAGTAGAACATACATGCGAGGCGTATAACATGAAGGTTAGTCACAATATGAAGTTCAATGGATCTGAGCAGCCTGATAGTCCACATGGGCATTGACCAAGTTTGACCTGACGATGTGTCATGTACGAAGAAAATTAGAAGACACTTGTCAGAAAGATGAAAGGGTAGTTTGCCGATAGAATTGAAGATTTGTGACCGACTTTGTGGCCATGTCTGCAAGCTGATAGACTCAGAGGTCCACATGGATGATTGAACAAGATTGACCAAGTGACTTGGACGATGAATAAGAAGATGTCTGCATGTTGATAGGAAAAGTGATCTACATGGTGGCCAACCAACCATGACCATCTGATCTAGACAAATAATATGAAGACATGGGGCTCCTTGATGAACATAGAATGAATTAGATACGAAGAAGTTGATGATGGTGGATTTCAGTATGGTAGTTGTCAATCTTGTTTGGGTAGGTCGACAGAGGATGGTGATTTCATTAATGGTGATTGATTAGCAGACAGGTGCATGGCTCAAGATTATCAACATGCAGGAAATCATATCTTACAGACAAGCGATGAGATCAAATAGCGGTAGGTGAAGCAGTTGAGCTTGCAGGGTTGAGTGGATAGGTAGCAGAGCTGGCAGAGAATGATTTAATGTTCTGGCTGAGGTGTATGATGATGTGGTGTGTGGAACTACCACAATGATGACTGAGATGAAGGCTTCCTAGTTGAATCCATCAGATCAATGGCGCAAATTCAAAGTCTGAAGAATACAGATTGGCAGGTCTTGGAACTTGAATTGTCAACTAGGAGAATGCAAACTGACTGAATGAACAATCTGTATGCTACATAGGAACGTGTGTAGATCAGATCCATGATAATGAGGAAAATAGATCTTGTCTGATTTTTGATGAGTTAAGATAAGACCAACCTTGTGCAGGTGTTGATGATGAATGCAACGATGAAGAGTAGAGCAGTGCAGTGAATGTGATCTGATTGGGGTAGTTGGCTCGCAGTGAGAGAATGGTTTGAACATGCAGTTGAGCCTAGAGTAAGATGTAAATGTGTGGATGTTAAGGGATAGAGAGCATAGCAAAATACTGATCTTCCACCAAGAAAGTGAAGTGCACGTTAAGTGATTGTGTGAGATAAAGAGAAGTGAACAACAACAAATAGTTGTGAGAGGTCGGCCGCAGAGTGAAGATGTAGTTGCAGAAACCAAGTGGAGAGAGCAGTTGTAGAAGAAGAAGATTGAGAGAATAATAGTCTAAGAAAGGTGAAGTTGAGGCAGAGAGGGAGAAGTGATATGAGCATAAGACAGAGAGTAGAGAAAAAGAGCAGAGACAGATAGAGAGCAGAGAGCAGAGATTGAAGCTCAAGATCAAATGAGCCAGTTCAATCTCTAGAGAACAATATTTGTGAGTTGCAAAACCTCATTTGCAACAAGGTACTTAAACTATATTCATATATACTCATTGTAATCTTTGAGTGGTTTCTCAGAGCTAGGGGTTGGTTCTCCTTGGGTTGGTGCCCTAAAACCAGGGGTTGGTGCTCCTTTGAGTAGGTTCTCATAAACTGTAGGGGTTGGTGCTCCTTTGGGTTGGTGACCATAAACTTCAGGGGTTGGTGCTCCTTGGGTTGGTGCCCGAAATATTGTATTCAGTGATTTACCTGTGAGGCTGGATTGGAGGAGTAGATTCCACCAGCATTTCTCACTGATGTTTTTCCCCACTATGGGTTTTCCTCATATACACTTGTGTTATGGGTTGCTTCTTATGTGTATGTGCTCATTTGTTTAATATTTCTGCTCATAGTCTTGTGATTAAAGTTATTAATTCTTAGATCTTTTAGAAGCTTAAAGTTTTTATTGATTACCACTGATTCACCCCCCTCTCAGTGGTCCACTGTGTTCCTTCAATACCTATTGTGAAGTTTCTATTTCACTATCAGTTAGCATAATTAGTCCAAGTTTGCTAGTTCATGCATGTACCTTCTTACCCTAGGTTTGGCGTTGAATTTAAATCTTTTCAATTACACTTTCAACTCAAACAAAAAGAAATAGGACTCCAATCGATATTCAACCATCTTCTTAATAGAATTGAGGTTGGATCTATTGAGTTCATCCTCCTTTTAATGTAATGCATGTGAAAGTTAGGTCATTTCCTAGTTTACAAAACATAACTTGTGAAACCCTAATTTTCCATCCATTACACTTCCTATGTTTATTTACCATTCTTATTATGTCGTGTTCATGCTTATGATCCTCATTATTCCTAAGAATTACATGATATAATGTTTTTGACCATTATCATGCTATGCACATTATGTACCTAAGGGTATGATCTTATAATGTATTTAATTGGGTGGAGAGGTTGACATTAACAAACATGTCCATTAAGTTAGTCATAATGAATAATTAATTATAATATGATGATTCTAAATAAATATGTATTAGACAATTTACATGTTCACTTTTGTTATTGTTATCCCGCTTTCAAATTTTGTTTTCAAATCTGAAAAAAAAGGATAACCCCCATAATTTTTGTCTGAATGGTGGCCTATATACTCTAAGTACGTCAATAGAGGTGATTCTCCTCTAAATCCCCTCTCTCGACTTGGTTCTTATGTCATTTTTGTTTAAGTATTTTCTTTGAAATTTTTTAGTTTTCTTTTTTTAAGTTAGTTTTATTTTGCTTTTGTTAGATTTGGTGTCAAATTGGGTCCTAAACCTGATTATGCACTTGTTTGGTTAGTTTAGGTGTATATCAAGTTTATAGACCCAAAATGCACCTAATGATGCAAATCAAGTCTATGGAATTGATCTACATTATTTATTTACCACACTTCATATTAAATGAGTTTGAGTTCATTTTAAAATTGAACTCTTAATCATTTTTATGTGTCTTTCCCTTTGGTTTTACTATTTTTATTTTCCTTCTTTCATGTCCTAGTCTTCAATGAGATCTACTATGGAAAGCGTCCCCTTCACCAACGATCTTACTAGGTATGTTTTGCATTTTGTTTGTTCTTATTTTTGCATTGCAGGTTTTTGAATTGCATTTTTCTTCTGTTCAAAATCCACCGGTCTACACCATAATTTTGGTGTCGTTTAGGTATTGGATATGGGTGACAATGGACATCATGATTTTAGTTTTGGCATTTTAAAGTCTTCATGAAGCATCCGATGGTATTGTTTGAGTCCTTAGATGTGAACCCCACTGGTCGACACCAAACATCAGTGTTGTCTGGGTCTAATAGCCATAACGACACCATAATCCTAGCAGTGTTGTTGTATCACATGAATCAACATCAAAAGGTGTTGTTCAGATCCGTAGATCTGAACTATACCAAGGAAAAGGTGTCTTTTGGGTCTACGAACCTAAACAACATCACCTCCATGGCTTTCCCACTATATAAGTCAGGTTCATAGACCTGACCTACACTGTGACATTGTTATATCATGTGGTGTGAGTCAGGCCTATGAACCCGACTTACACAGGTTCTTCCCCTTTTCTAAGGTGTATATCAGGCCTTTAAACCCAACACACACTAAAATTTTGATTTACCCTTTTAAGGTGTAAATTGGTTCTACGGACTCGATTTACATCTCACATTTGATAAGCACTACTCTAGGTGCTAATCAAGGCTAGGGACCTGATTGACACCTGCACTTAGAGATTTTTCTAAGTGTAGAAAATATAAGATACAATTGTTTACTTAGAATTTTTCTAAGTATGAAGAGGATATTGTTATTCTTGGGGGACTTTTGAAGATATCTTGTACAAGGCCTTTTCGGTCTTCTTGTTCCGATGAAGATGTTTCAACTAACTCAGGAGGCTTTTCTCAAATGTGTTGCAGTCACAATTTTCTACTAGATGACTTCACCTTCTCCAAGTTAGAAAAGCATGAAGTTCAAAAAGAAAGATCCCCATCCTACCTTTCCATCATCCTCGATGGCATCCAACATTGATCATATCAGGGATACAAAGATTGGTCACATAGACTTAGATGAGTTTTTCAAAAGGGTTGAAAATCCCCCTTCTACTACTTGATGGAACCCACTATCAATAGTAGTATATACTTGGTCGCATCTTTTCCTATATAAGTTCAAAATGTTGAGTTTGTGCTTATCATGGCCAATCATTTTGATCTAGTGAGTAGAAGTGTCAAAGATGCTGATGGGAATAAGGTGTTGGGTTTGGATGAAGATTTCTTTGATACATTGTTCAAGTGTCCAGATATAGATTCTTTTTCCAACATAAATATAGAGTCAGTTGAGGTTTATTATGAGAAGAATTTCAACAAGCATAGAAGGAACATTAATGATAATTGGTTAAAAAATCCTAGGCCAACCTTTGCCAGGTGGCCCAAGACTTTTCCTCGAAGTGATTTCAAGGAGGAAGTGAATGATCTGATCAATCCTCTTAGCAGGGTAAAGGGTTTGCCAACCTCAAATACATATTATGAATGGATGTATGAGTACATTCATGTCGTAAGGAAAAATAACAAGAGAATCTTTTAGGGAAGACAAATAAGTGATTCACTTTGTGATCAACTTACCAAGGTTCCTACCACCTTGAATTTCTATATGACTTCATACTTGGTATATGTTGCAACAACTATGAGAAATTTTCTAGGTCTATCTATAGAAGGTGACAAAAGATCTGTTCCTATTTGAAAGTAATACCCTCAATTGACTTTGAAGAAGAGTCAATATCTTTTTAGAAGAATCAATGATGCTTTCTTTGGTCACTTTTTAAAATTTATTTGACAAGAGTCTAGAAAACAAAAGATTTTCAGATCAAGATTGGGAAATGGTTAATAATTATGGATGCATGTTCGTCTAATTTCCCACCTTCACTTACCTTAGAGTTGGTTGCATTTATGACCAACCATTCATGCTTCCTAAGTATCCATCTGACAAGGTTGTCTTGATGGAATTGGCATGACAAATGGTAGATGTTCATGAGAAGCAATCAAGTTCACGTAGACTAGAATTCAAGTTTTCTTTATCAATTGGGAGATATTCAATTAATTCAGTTTTCAAAGCTAGAGCCATGGATGAAGAAACGAGAAGAGTTACAATAAAAATTTTCAGAGCTCAGAAGGATTTTGATTATAGGTATGAAAAAAAAATTCAAAGATATTATACTCATGTCCACAAGATTCAAGATATTTGGATAGACTTTAGAATAGAGAAGGATATCACAGAGAAGGATATCGAGAAAATTGACTACTTTTGTCTCACCAAAGAACATATAATTGATGTCAACTTAGCAGATGTACCTAAAGATCTTTATGATGATGGTAATGCTAGATTTGTGTGAATGTTGTCATTGATGTGAAACCCGATAATGGTTAGGACTAGATGTGTTATGCTGAGAAACAATGGAAAATAGGTATGTATGTGATATGAAGTAGTAAGGCATGTATGATTTACTGGAGTCATTTTTAGAAGATCCTCTTCTCTGGAATCTTGTTTTTTTCTTATCATGGTCTGGATCCAGTTTTGGTATCAGTTGTATATGTTGTATCACTATTCAGATGATTATATTGCATTATGATTTATGGTTTTATGTTCCAGAATCTGAGGCATCTGTATCTTGAAGTTAGGAGTAATTATGCTTATGGTCCATATCTATAGGTCCAATAGACCCTTGTTTTGTCCCAGTAATTGAGGTGTATGTTTTGGTAAATGAAGTGTGTGAAGGAAGCATGTTGAAGATCTATGAAGGCTTGCCTTGTTATCCTATTTTTGGTCAAGGCATATTTTGGTAGCATGTTGATTCAAGCAATGTTCTATTGTATATCTTTTATGCTTGACTGGCATAGTATCTCAATGTATGTGCCTATCGATATATATATATATATATATATATATATATATATATATATATATATATATATATATATATATATATATAGAGAGAGAGAGAGAGAGAGAGAGAGAGAGAGAGAGAGAGAGAGAGAGAGAGAGAGAGAGAGAGAGAGAGAGAGAGAGAGAGAGTTTGTGTGTGTGTGGTAATCTATGGAGTATGCAAGTGGAATAGAAAGAGTATGTGTGTGCATTGTGTGGTAGAGTAAGAAGTGTGTGAGTGACAAAGTGAAAATAGTGTTGCAGTAATCCTTTACCGGTTTTGCTACAAGCAGTTGGAGTGATAGAGTGCAGACAATGTTGTAGTAATCCTATATCAGTTCTACTGTAATTAGTTGGAGTGATCGTGTGTAGGAAATGATGCAGTAATCCCTTACCAGATCTATTGTAGGCAGTTGTGGATAGGTTGGAGAGATCCTTTACTCAATCTATTGTGAGTTGATATTTGAGTTTATCTTGGAACTTACCTCATGCATTAGGAGATGCAATTTTCCTCAATTCATTTATTTTCTATTTGAGTGAGCATTCTGATAGTGAGTCACTTTGTATTCTAGTAGTGAGCCATCTAGCAGTGAGCCACCCATTTTTGTAAACACCATATAACTAGTTATATTATCTTGAGAGTTAACCCTCTCTATGGTTTTTCCCATCTGAGTTTTCCACGTATAAAATCTGGTGTTCATTTTTTGGTTGCATTGTTTGTTTATTTTGTATTTTCTATTTCATGTTGATGAGATTAATTGATGAGGTTAGCATATCCATAAAAAAATTATATGTGGGAATACTAATTCACCCCCCTCTTAGTATTCCAGTCCATTCAACATTCAACAAGTAATGTTCTTGAGCTTTTGTATGAAGCTAAGAAAATTGATAGTGCTCCCATTCCTTTGATTCAATGGTCACAAAAGGAAATTGTTTCCATAAAAACTCGGTTCCAAAGGATTCTTGCAAACATAAATGTGTCACTTGCCTCAAAAGGCATTCAACTTAAGGAGTTCACCACAGGTTAATAAGAAGATATTGTAGGACCTATTGGGAAGAAATTAGAGTTGAGAACATCCTATTTCTTTAGTTGTTGCTCCTAGATTCAAATTTACAGTGGGAAAAGGTAAAAGAAAGGAGCAAACTTGATCTTCTACTACAAGTGCTCAAGGGAGAAAATGAGTTAGAGGTACTAGGTGAACACTTGAATTATGAACCTCTTGATTTAGACAATAAACTAGTAGATGATGAAGGTCAATATGAGGATCAACCTATAGAGGGAGAGCATGATCTACTCCCTTATCTGCACATGGTGGAGGACTTCAAGAAACACTTCACCTTCATTTAGTTTGAACAAGTTCCTAGGACAAACAACATAGATATTGATGCAATGACTACAATTGGTTCCCTCTTGCAAATTCCCGTAAATAGTCAGAAGTGTGACTTCTTAGTTGAGCAGCTTCTAGTACTGGCATATGATATCCTTGACTTAGAAATAGTGTGTTTCCTCGTTGTTTTCCGATTCCCCATGGTACCAAGAAAAAATCGCCTACCTTCAAGACAACATCATCCCCCTCACCTCACTAAAACCCAACAACAAACCTTCATCTGCCAATCCGCTCGCTACACTATCCTCAGCGGAGCCCACTCAAGTGGTCTCACCTTTGCTAAGAAGCTCTTGCGCACCAGATACTATTGGCCAACAATGGAAGTAGATTCTTATCACCATGTCGAGAAATGTATCCATTATCAAAAACATGGTAGCAAGATTCATGCGCCTTCTCAAGATCTACAGTCATTTATTACACCTTGGCCCTTCTCTTAGTGGGGGCTCGATCTCATAAGGAAAATCCACCCTGACTCATCCAATGGACATAATTCATAGTAAATGCTATAAAATAATTCACCAAGTGGGTGGAGGCCATACCACTCACTTTCACCACTGGAAAATAGATCTCCGAGTTCATCCTAAATGACCTCATCTACTGCTACATAATTCCTAAAGTCATTATTATAGACAATGGTATACCTTTCAAAAATCAAGATGTAAAATAATTATGCCAAAATTTTGCCATCCAACACTACTTTTCTCTACTACCTGCAAGGTAATGGAGTTGGCACTTGCAGCTCCATACTACTCCTTGGGCCTACCACACGATATCTACACCCCCATAGGTGCCACCCCATACTCCCTAATTTTTGGTTCCAAATTTTTCCTCATCCTTGAGATCGATATCCCTTTACTTAGGGTATCATTGTAGAATATCCTTCTTGATGAAGAGTACAGAGTAGCCAGATTGCAAGAGCGAGAACTGTTGGATGAAAGGTGTCTCAAGGCCTTGAAGAATCTTCGGGTATATCAGAATCACCTATGAATAAGCTACAACAAGAAAGTCAAAACTCGAGAATTTGACATTGGTGACCTAGTGCTTATGGAAAATCAGAAGAATTTCCAAGATCGTGAGAAGAAAGGCAATTTTGAGCCTAATTGGCTTGGACCTTATGTCATCACTACGAAATATGGATCAAGAAATTATCAATTGGCTACACCTGAAGGATATCCCTTGGATGAGCCTATAAAAATCATGCATCTAAATATATTTTATAC
This sequence comes from Cryptomeria japonica, assembly GCF_030272615.1. NCBI lineage: Eukaryota > Viridiplantae > Streptophyta > Pinopsida > Cupressales > Cupressaceae > Cryptomeria > Cryptomeria japonica. The sequence goes on along the minus strand of NC_081407.1, from coordinate 503,734,862 downwards.
CTTGTCTTCAGAGGTTACCATTTTTCAAAAATAAAAAAAAAGATCAAAAAAATCAAAAAATACAAAAAAAAATGAAAAAAAAAGTAAAGAAAAATCAAATTTTCCATCAATGAAAACCACTTTGTGGCATTATGGGCACGTACCTTGGTGAAAACCTGGTTCTAGGCGTCAAGGTAAATAATTCAAATCCATTGTCTCCTTGGACACTCATCCCCCTACTTGCATTTCCCTACCCTCCCACCTGCTATCCATCTTTTGTAATGTAAGCCATTAATTAGCCTCCAACTCCTCTCCACAACATGTGCTCTCCATCACACCTTTCCTACCTAAGATGCCTATTATTTTAGTGAAATCATTGATAAGACAACTTTCCATGGATGAAATTGCACATCAATCATTCAGACTTTGGCCATCGCATACCCCTTACCCCCCACTCGATATCCATATTTATTTAGTCATGTAAGCCATTAATTTGGCATCTAGCCCATCAATCTGCTCCCCTCATCTATGCAGGTCGATTCCGTCTTGCTCACTTGCACCACTTTCCTCACACTCGCCTCACTCCCTCATGAGGTGATGAGCTTGTCGAAACTATGATTAAAGATCATCCCTGTGAATTGAGATTTTTGTCCAATCACACTAAGCTTTCCTCCGTAAACTGAGATTATCCCATCAAGATGAGCTTCTTCTTGACTTGTGAGTAAACCAAATACCCATCCACATGGTCCTTCTGAAATCCTAGCAATTAGTTTTAGTCTCCGCACTCACTTACACATCCCATCTGCTCTATTGCCTAATCAGTCTTATCAGTCACCTTTTCCCATCAGGGCATATCCTTCCCATGTCTGGAAACATCATCCTAATCCTAGTCGTACTCTTGGCAAGAGATGTCAGTTGGCCATGTGTAGTAAGTCATTTGCCTGATTTGGTCCTTTTGCTTTGATTTATATCTATATGTCGTATGACTACTCCTATCTAGGGTTGCCATGATCATTCTATATCCTGGTATGTCCTAGGTTGGTGTATATTGGGGCATCTTTTTCTGGTATGGCATGTTTGAGGGTTTCTCTTGTACGATCCTATAGTCATGCATTTACATCATCATGATGTTTGCGGGCCTGTATGCATAGAGATACCTATTGTTTAAGATTCTAATCCACGCGCCTCAAATCTTCACAACATCCTAATTCCTATAATCAGTGATATAGATCACCCTTGGCAATATTAAACTAGGTTTTCTCTCAACATCTACACAACAACAAATCACTCACCACCCATTTATTCCCTTTTCCATTTCATTCCCCTCTTGGAGACTTCAATTTATTTAATTTCCCCCCCCCCCCTCTCTCTCTCTCTCTTTCTCTCGTTGTCTAGTCCTATATCATTGTATTATGGTTGGCTCATTATAAAAAAATGTGCATTTATATTTGCATTTGCATATAAATATAGGATGTCATGAAGTTGCATTTTTATTATTCCGTCATTTAGTTATCATTATTATTACCATTTTCATTTATCATTCAATTTCATCCTCATATCCAATTCCATTCTCATTTAGTTATCACATTTTCATTACCAGTTCTCATTTTCACTTAGTTATTTTACCACCTATATTTTGTCATCATAATAATTTTAGTTGCATTTTCATCACACATCTCATTCATTACATCCATTTACATAAGCAATATCATTTTCATTTAGAAACATTCATATCACTACATGTAGAAATCATATGCACATCATGTTCAATAACAAGTATCTTAGAAGCTATGTTTCAACTCCAATGTAATAAAGGCATGATTTGAAATAAAAAGAGTACTATTGAAATTATGCACATTAAGCTCATCCATTACATTTTATTTTAAGCATCATTATAAGCATTGCATACATAAATATCCATTTCATTACTATATTGCATATCATATAGTATCATACATTAGGTCATCATGTCATAATAATTCAAATCCCTTCCTACATACATCATAGGTGAGGCATAATCATGATAAATTATATAATCACATGCATCCATAATACATTAGAAACATTGTAAATAAACACAAGCATACATATCACATAGGCATACATCCTACATCACAAACATGTCAGATAATATGAATCATCATAATTAAAAATAAAAAAATCATCATTTATCTATGATAAATCAAGAAACCATAATAAAGTCCATATAAGGTATACATGTATGCTACCGCCAAAATCATGCATCATATATATCAAAATCATAATGTATCCAATCATAGTACAATGATCCAATCATAGTACAATGATAACCTCGATGGGATAAAAATGTCACACATATAGGAGCACTGGCCCGTGGTCTCTCTATCAACTGCTCTCCTGGAGGTGGTCACAATGCTCTCATCCCAATAGAGGCACCCAACTTATAGCTCTATGTCCTATGAGACCATGTACTCTTTGCATACAATGCTACCCTCTACTCCACTAGCACTGCCTAATGGTATAGATCTCTGTTATACTAGATCTCTCATGCCATCCTCTCAATCTATTGGCATGCACTTGTAATATTTGAAAAAAAATGCAAAGAATCCCGTAGGAACCAGTAGTTGTCGAGAAACATTCCTCTCCCCTCGCAGTCTGACAGCCTCAGCCCTCCTCAATTTGGCCCTGAGTGTCTCTAGCTCCCCATCCATCCACTGGATCTCCTCCCCCATCTGATCAATGACTCCACAAGTTCTAGACACCTCTAATAGCTCCAAGGCAATCTTGGCCTCTATCTTGTAGCTATCTCTCTCAAAGATAGCAGCCTCTAGGTCCCTCCGTAAGGCATCTACCTCTCCCCTCACTCGATCTAGCTCTACTTGTAAGCTCTTAGCTTTGGCCCTCTCTTTCTCCGCCATCTTCCTCTCCTTTTCCAATTGATCCTCTAGGCTCTATGCCCGAGCCCTCTTTATGTCCCTCTCCAAAATGGCCTGATAAAAAATGGTTTGAGAGACTTGTCCTCCTGCCCGCTCTCCCCTATCCCACCCTCCCTCCCTCATGAGTATATCCATTGGATTTTCTCCCCCACCTGCTAGCTCCTCCTATTGATGTGCCTCAATCTTCCCTGTGGGAGTCTATACCTGCAATAGTGTCTTTGCCCGTGTTGGTACCTGCCTCCTCCTCCCTCTCCTAGGCACTCGTCACCGGACCCTAGCTCCTTTTGTTGCCTCCCTCTCTCTAGCTCTATCCTCCTCACACCCAACTATCTCATCAACTGAAGGTGCAAGCTCATCCTCCTCCAAGACTCGCAGTATGGTCATCCAAGCAAGCCTATGGGCCTCCCACCATGTAATATAGGCCCTAGTGCATCTTGCATCGTCGATCTCTGACCTCTCCTCCCAAACCAATATCATTGCCCCTTTCCATCTGAGGCACATTATGAAAGGTCCAATAGTATCCCCCTAGGTGGCTGTCTCTCTAGTGATTTGTGGGTGTGTATGCTCATGTCTCACTATATCCTATCGCTACCCAAATTGCCTCATAACTTGATGCAGGAGGTACTTATCGATCACATGAACTATCTTACCAAACAACTAGCATTCTCTCTATACCCATGCAAGCATATAATCCCACCACTAGTGCTTGCAATCCATGTAGGGGTGCCATGTAAACTATATCATCTCATAAAAAATCTCTCCAAAACCACATGGCACTGACTTGTTTGTAGTATAGTAGCCTTTGTATCTATCAATGAATGGATATTGAACCCTCTGAGGCTGTACTCCCATTGGTTGTGTCATTGTGATGTACTCCCATGCCCAGATGTGTAGCAATGCGACACCAGTTGCGAGGTTCTTATAACCCCGATAAACACACATGTGCATATCATGGTATAACTTCCCTAACAATGCAGCCCCCTAGGCATATTGTACCCCATCCTTGAGCATATAGTAGACACATATGCTCCAACAAATAGAAAATCCCTGGCCACTGAGATTAGGCATCACCCTACCATTGATCAACCTGCAGATGAATAAAAACTAATCGTGGGATACCATGATGCTGCTCCATCACTCTTCGTAGAATTATCTGTGTCTAGTCCATGGGAAGGTCATCTGTACATAATACCCTTTGAAGATAATCATCGTCATGCTCCAATCAGTACTTTGGAATCACACCTCTGATCAAGACCTTTAGGATCTGCCACACATCAAGCAAAGTGATGGTATCCTCACCTGTCGATAGGTGGAATGTGCATGTCTCACTATTCCACCACTCTACTAAGGCAGTCATCATGGTTGCATGGTAGCAAATCCATGACCATTGTGCTATGAACCCCAACCCACACTAGGATAGTAGAGTCTTCTATGTGCCACCCAAATTCCTGAATAGTGTCATTGTGGGAGGCCGATTCTCCCATGATGATAAAATGTTTGGATCCTCCTGCATCTAATCAAATCACTTCATTAGCCCTTCTTTCTAGCCTATTCTACTCTCTTTCTACACCTGGGGAATCTTGTTGATGGTAACTATACGTTAATCTCTCGTTCTTTCCCTAATTTCACTTTTGCAGAGATGGTGTTTCTCCTTAGGCGGATATGCCAAAACCATGGCTCCTGCACCAATCCGCAGTGTGGAGATGACAATCCACTGTGTCCCTATTCTCCCCTTCTTCCCATAGTGGAGACGTTGATCCATTGATCAAAATCTGCACAAACGTTGTCCATCCATGCGGACGATTATCACCTTTGTAGATGGTGATCCTCTTTATAGACGTCGAAATGGCGATCCACATCTGTGCCCCACTAGGATTTTTCCCCCTATTTATGACCCTAATTAATGCTACCTACTAAAACACAAAGTTGAGGATAGGGTACATATCGGTGGGCCATACTTAGGTGGTCGTTGGTATCTCGCGACCTTCTTTGTGTGATGTTCGTGGCATGGAATGCGATACATTTCTTTTCTCTCTTTGCATTATGTGAACTATATGTGTGACAATGTCTCCTCCTTGGGCCTCTTGTGGCTTAAATAGGGCCTCTCTTTGCCCTTTTCTCGCCTTTTCTTCATCCCTGCTCCTTTTATCTTCCAAATTCTTTTTCTTTTCTTATTTTCTCCTTCTTTTCCTCTTCTTGTCATTATTTTCTTCTTTTTGAGAATTTCTCGATTTTTTTTTTAAATATCCGGTTAAATTCTCAAGGGGACATCTACCACCCACATCTTCACGCCGAGGCATCTTCTTCTATCTTTTACCCACCACCAATTTTGTCATTGTGTAAAAGAGGGGCAAAATGTAGACGTCTAAAATTAATTAAATTAAATATTTAATTAATTTAACCTTTCTACATAATTAATTAATTTAATTATGTTTATTCTCCTCAAAATTAAATAAAATATTAATTTTGTCACTATAGTCCAATAATTAATTTGCCAACAAATTAATTATTTTCCATTCTTCTAAAGTTATCCAAATCATTAATTCTTCTAAAAAAATTCTTAGTTAATTAATTCTAATTAATTAGCCAAATCATGTGATTCCTACAAATCACTTTTTCCTAATCTCTACTTAACTTAATTAGTTCTTCTAGAACCATGATTAACATTATCCTCCAATTTTATTTTCCTCCACTCATTCTCTCTCCTTATGTCACATCCTCCTAACTTTCCCACTTGCACTCTAACCCCTCATTAATATACCTAATCACCTTTCTTAATCATTTGCACATTCCTAATCCCCATGATTAGGAACAAGTCAACCATTTTCCATAAATGGTTTGTCCCCCTTAATTCTCCAAACCTTAAATGCACCTACTTTGGTCATGTCAAAGGATTTCAAATCCTTTACACATTCCCATGCCCTCTCTTCCCAAGAAATTTTTAATTCCTTTTCTCCCTTATTATTCCTATGCAATATTCTATTTGGGAATTTTTAATTCCCTTGTCCCTTCCCAAGAAATTTTTAATTCCTTTTTATTCCTCCAATGTGCCTAGGGATCTCTTCCCCATGCACCTTGAGGAGTTTCGAGACAAGAAATTCCTTTATGGCAAATCTCTTGGTCTCCACACCTTGTCCTCTCAATCCTTACCATCACTTTCCTTCAATCTCCACCCTCCATTTCAAATCAATCTTGGCCCTCCATTTTGGCGTCCTCCAATCTATAATTGGAGTCTCCTCCCCTCATTTCCATATCCATCAAGTTAGTAATCTTATGTTGTCTAATTGTGCTAAGAAAATAATCCATCATACCCTTATCATGCCCAAATCATCCCACACAACCATTTTCCATCCATCACTCCACCGATCAAGTAATATCCCTTTGTTGTTGTTGTTGTAGTGGAGAGAATTCCACATCCAAATCAAGAGCCTATCCAATCAATCAAGGAAGGGGCACATTCATTGCTTCACCAAAGGCTCTATCGGAGGAGCAAGAGAAGACTTTTAAAGGTATAATGGTGTTTTTCATTCATGTTTATGGATTTTGTATTTATTTGAATTGATACTAACCATTATAACCTACACAGCTTTTCCCTTTGTTTAGCCCCTTAGAACCCCATATGACCCCTAATGACACCATATGACCCCTTAGGGCCATATGATTTACTAATGGGTCATATGGTGTCCTAAGGGGTCATATGGTGTTCTAACACATGTGTGGCCTCTTAGGACACCATATGACCCCTTAGGACCATATGATGTCCTAATGGGTCGTATGGTGTCCTAAGGGGTCATATGGTGTTCTAACATATGTGTTTCCCCTTATGACCCCAAATGACCCCTAACAACACCATATGAATCATGTCGTAATTGATCATATTGTGTCCTAAGGGGTCACATGGTGTTCTAACACATGTCTGGTCCCTTAGGACCCCATATGATCCCTAACGACACCATATTAAGCCCTAAGGGGTCATATGGTGTTCTAACATGTGTGGCCCCTTAGGACCTCATATGACCCCTAACACATGGGTACAAGATTGATGGTAGATAGTTTAGGCCTATATGTAGAGGTAGATAGGTGGAGAGGAAGGGAGGGAGAAACCTAGAGAGGGGATATATGGTGGGATGGAGAGGTGATGACCTAGATAATGGAGATAGATAATGAGAGAGGAAGAGAGGAGATGAGAGAGTCGGGGAGGGAGATATATTGGGAGAGGGGAAGAAAGGAAAGGAGATACTTAGAGAGGGGAGGTAGGGAGAAGAGAAAATATAGAAGAACAAAGAAAGATGAGTAAGAGGGGATGGATGAGAGGTAGACATGGAGGGAGTGAGAGACCTAGCAAATGATGAGATAAATAGGTTTGGAGAGAGAGAGAAGAGAGGGAGAGAGTTCATAAATGGATAGGGGTAAGGGCGAGGGAGATAAAGGTGGTGAGGGAGGGATAGAACTAGAGGGTGGACAATTAGATAGGTGAGAATCCTAGAGGGGGAGAGTGAGGTGGATAATAACATAGGGAGGGAGAGGTAGTGAGGTAAATAGGGAGGGAGGGAGAGACCTAGGTATGGAGAGAGAGAGGATAGAAGGGATAGGTAGTGATCAAGATGATAGATAGGGAGGAAATAGAAATAATAAGAGTCAGAGAGAAGAAGAGAGAGGGAGAGAGTGAAGGATAGAAATGGGGGTAAGGAAGGAATGAAAGGTAGAGAGGGTGGGATGTACCTAAAGAGGGGAGAGAGAAGTGAGAGGCAAGAGAGAGAAATATAGGTCTAGAGTTTGGGGAAGATAAAGAGAGTGAGATATCGATCTAAAGAATGGTAATAGGAGCATGCTGATTACTGAAATCTGACATGCTGATTACTGAAATTTGACTATCTAAAATTTAATATGATCCTCTAAAAACTAGAATCTACATTATAACTCCTACAAAGTTGAAACCACTCTCATACATCCTGCCAATATATACATGAAATATAACTTAAAGTTTAAGAAAGAAAAAAGACATATTGAAATGTGAACAATGGAAAAATAGATCTGAAGATGAGCTAATATGGAGATTTTCATCTAATGGTAATTTTTTGGTTGCTTTTGCGAATTGTTGTGATGATCCTCCTCTTCCTCAATGGTCAAGGTGTGGATTAAAGGTCTTACTCCTAAGGTTAATATGTTTTTTTGGCTTCTTGTCCTAAAAAAAATCCTGACTATGGATAATCTTTCTAAGAGGGGATTCTCCATACCTAATAGATGTTACTTATGTTTGAAGGAAGCATAATCGGTTGATCATCTCTTTTTGCACTATTCTTATGCTACTAAAATATGGTGCCAAGTGCTTCAGAAATGGGATCTTTGTTAGATCTTCCCTAGGTCTGTTAAGGAGTTTATTTATCAATGGAGATCACCTACTAGGAATGATCTTTTGAAAACTTAATAGTCCTTTGTGTTTCCTCATGTGGCGTGGGGTATATGGAAAGAGTGTAATAATAGAATATTTAGGGAGATTTATCTTCAACTTGAAATTGTCTTCAAGAAAGTCACTAGGACCATTAATGAACACATTTCTATAGTGAGTGCCAAGAGTCAAAATCAGAATAGAAATGTTAATGATTATGAGGTCAGAGTCGCCAATGCTTGGGAATTAGACCATCTCTTTCAGTCAGCCAAGCCTAAGTTAAATAAAAGAACCAACATTAGCTAGAAATTACCTCCCCAAAGGTGGGCCAAAATCAACTTTGACGGTGCAGCCAAAGGGAACCCTGGCCCACTAGTTGTAGGGGAGTGTTGCGAGATCACGATGGCAATTTTCTTTCAGCGGTGGTGCTCCCCTTGGGAATTCAGACCAACCATATTGTTGAAGCCATAGGGGCCTATCAAAGCTTAATTCTTGCTAAAATTCACAACTTTAGTTGTGTTTGGGTGGAAGGGGATTCATTAAATATTATTAACTACCTAAGGGGTACCTCTAAACCATCTTCGAATGTTGAAATGTGGATTAAAAAAGCTAGGGATAAAATTAAAACTTTTGATAAATGCATTATATCCCATGTGTATAGACAAGATAATGTGGTGGCAAACTATCTTGCTAATAAAGGGGTCACGAGTAAGAGTCAGTTGAGTTGGACCAAAGGTGACAGGTTGGACTCGGATTTTGTGATGTATTTGCTTCATGATTGAAGTTGAGGGAGTAACATTAATGATGACCTGGGCTATAATGACTCAAAGTGAATCTAGAAAGATTGGAAGCTTTCTGATTAAGGCAGGTGGCAAGAGAGTACATAATACTAAGTGTGATTTCATCCCGCACATTTTGTGGGTGATTGTTGGCATTCTTTGGGCTCTATTTTTTGTTCTGCAAGATGATTGTTTTGAGAGCAACAAAGAGAATTTGAAAATGGGGGGCGCAAGAAAAAGGATTGAACCTCCTAGTTGCGTGAAGCTGAAGAAGGAATGTAAGTTGTAGATGATTTTGGAGAAAGGGGGTTTTACCTCTTATATTGAGAGGCTGCAGGGCTGTAACAAGGATGTTACGAATTACTTTGCTAAGCATTGGAAGGACGAGACCATTGTTCTCCATGGGCGGAAAGTTCTAGTGGATGAAAGCCTCATTGTCCAAGTCACTGGGCTTTCCATGGATGGCATGAAATATTACAGGGAGCGTATACGAACCAGGCTATGAAGGATTTTCCCAAGAAGGAAGCAAAGAGAGCTAAAATTGTTAAAACATTGTCAGTTACTACTCCATCTTGGTGTTCAATCCCTTCTGGAAGAAGGTGTTAAAGGTAATTATGGAATACCTCAATTTAGTTGGTCATTTTACTAGAGTGTATGGGCATCATTTTGTGATCATGAATCATTTTCATTATGGAGTCAAGATGTCTTTCCCGTTTTATCTTATGTCTGCCCTAAGAGCCAATTTTAAAGACCACAAGAAGAACCCCTCTAAGTTCCCTATATTGCATGAACGACTGCTAGTCCTAGTGACTCTCATATCTGTGCCCTTCTAGCCCTTGATGACTATATTTATACCTCTTCTGAAGAGGATACTAGTGTGGGTGATTTGGGTGATGATGAGTCTGGGTCTGATTCTAAAGATGAGTCCCATCCCCCTCCAAAAAAGTTAAACTTGAGAAATCTGTGAATACCAATCCTATGGGGGGCAAGGGTTAAAAAGGTCAAAAGAAAATCATGGGTTCTTCCCCTTCCACCTCAGCTGGAAATGATTCCCTTGCTTCCAGTGGCACCAAAGCTAGTCCTGAGGAATCTATGAGCGAGAACAAAGATAGCAAGGAGTTGGGCAACCATGATCTCCAAACCCCTCATTCCCCACCTAATGATTCTGGTAATGTGGGCGCGACGGTTCATGAGGACCTTCACCCAAAATATATTGAGCTTAGTGATAAAAAGGAAGATTATGAGAATGTGTTGGGTATGGCTTGGGAGCATGCAATTGACACGTTCATAATGTTTAAGCATGCAATTGACACGTTCATAATGTTTAAGCATGCAATTGACATGTTCATAATGTTTAAATGTATGTTTCATGAGTTAAAAGAGGTTAGACTCAATCAGAGAGGCCTGGGAAGTAAAATGGAGGCCATCCCTATTGGGAATGATCAAAGCAATTAGATGGATGTGGGGTAGTGGACGACGAAGGAGAAGAAGTCGGTGCTGGAACACATTAAAAGTATAGATGAAGGGGTTGATCAGATAAAGAAAAGGTTTGAAGACCACATCTCCAATGTAGAAGAGGGTTACAATAAGACCCAGACCTTTCTTATAAGGCTATCATGTCAAGCAACCACAAGATCATGAAGAATACTGCAGATGTTATGACTGTTATGGTGCATAGTTGGGAGCAACAGGAAAGGGCTATTGTCGCCATTGGAGATGAAACTAATGTGACTTGGGCTGAAGAAGGACCCAACAAAAGGACCTGTGGCAACATGAAGAAGAAGACAGTTGTTCAGAAGGTGGACTAGAAAGAAATAAAAGTTGTTGCTGAAAATATGTGTCCTTGAGGCTGCGTTGGCTGAGACCCTCAAGAACTTCATGTAATTGGGTTTGTGGCTTTGTTGTCTGTGGTTGATGTTGTCTCTATTTTGTTGGTTCTATGTTTTTTTCTCTTTGTTGGTTTTTGCTGCCCGCCTGGACTTTTGTTGTCTCTATGGATGTTGTTTGCAATATCTATCTTTTGTAGCCTATGTTGTTTTAGATTTATGTTAATCTCTGATTCTAACTCTCCTAGAATCTTTTTTGTAAAGGGTTTCAGGGCCCCTTCAAAACCTGTTTTTTCTTTAATCCAGAATATTTAATAATATGAAACATTTGGCATGTACCACATGTGAAATTTTTTTTTTTTTAATTTGGCGTGTGCCAAATAGGGAGAGTGCCATATTTGGCATGCACCAAATGGTTTTCTTTGGGAAACACCAACCCTATGGGTTGGATTTGCCTTGGGCATCCAACCCAAAGGTTTGGACAACCATTTCAGGCTAGAGAGGTGTTTTTATCAAAAGATTGAAACATATTTTTGGCTATGCTCTCCATCAGGTTTGCATGTGTTTCAATGCAGCTAAAAAAAAACACCATAGCGACCTTAAGATCTCTCTTAGCTATCCAACCATGTAATTTATTTCAAATTTTAATTTTGTTAAGGCTTTCATCTTTAATTTATTTTGTTAGTGTGTCTGTTTTTGGTCAAATACCACCATGTGCTATTTTGGGTATAGTTTTTTACCCGTTCATTAGATTTTGAAGAAACTTACATTTTTAGAAACTAGAATCCATTCTACACAACTTAATTTTTATTTTTATTTATTTTTGATTAGTCTTGAATGATTTTAGGTGGGAGCACACTTAAATTTCTATTTTTTAGGATGTATCCACTTTGAAAATTAGTAAAAAATTACACTCACTAAAAAATTAGCCAAAAAATCCGACATAAACTACAAGGTGTTAGCTAATTTCTCATTGAAGCAATTTTAAAAATTCAATTTTTTTTTTAACATTTTAGGGGGGCACAAAAAACGCTATGTTATTTTTTTCATAAAAACAGGACCACTTTTTGAAGACTTTAATCTCCACCATTTTCAAAATAAATTAGTAGTTTAAAAAGTAGACTGAAGTACTATGATTCTTGTTCTTATTGCATCTTCAAATTTGGAGAGTAACTATGTTCAATTTATCGTTGAAGTTCAGAGCTTGTTGATTTCATAAAAAAGTGGCATCTTAAGACACCCTTTTGGTACCACAACTTGGTGCACATATCTGTCAACTAAGATAGAATGAACATAATCACACAAAATAAGCCACCCAGACCAGAACTACTCAAGGAGGTCCACTCCAGGAGAAAGAGGGGACCCAAATACATCATAAGACATCCTTCCAAGATGGACCCAATGATTCACACATGCTAATACATCCTCCAAGGTCAAGACCAAATGTAATGTGTATATAGGCATTAAAGCTTGTCAAACCATCAGCCAAAAAAATATCTTCTGATACAAAATACTCCATGTGGATCTCCACAGACCAAGGTGAGACCCATAATAGTATCCCAACTTGTCATTCAAAGCATATCCAAATAAAAAACATGATCCAAATAAGATAAATCAAAATCAAACACACCGAAGCCAACATAACTGAATATATACACTCAAATCAACATAACTCACTTGTAGAACACAAACACCACAAGAGAATAATATTTGTTGGATATTGGTGCTACTAGGATATATTGTTGTCACTAATGTCAACATATTCCTGTGTTTTGGTATTCCGGTGACTTCAAAGAGTTAAGTTGGTGTTTGATCTGTTGTGTTCTGGTATGATCATATCTTTGGTTGCAGATTTGGGAGAGTGTTTGGGATGTTCATGTGTATCTTCAATTCAAATGGTTCGTGATTTGGTTCTCCACAAGTTATCTTTCTTGTCCCAGTTGCTGTTATTGAATGTTCTTAAGTGTTATCATGTTGATCGATGAAGTTTTGATTAAGTGGTGTTGGTGCAGCTATTGCGGATGGTTCTAACATGCTTGTTGGTGTTTCCTAATCATTTCCTATTTTTTTTGGTGGTCCGCATTGATCATTGCGCGCGTTATTGAAGATCATATGGGTCCGGTGATATTTTTGTGTTATGTGGTATTTTTGGTGATGTAGCGTGTTGTGATTGATCTTGGAGAGATTTCTGGTGGTGTTGCATGTTTGAAGATTCGATTTGGGTCCATCCTATATTTTTTATGACATTGTATCAGTCTGATGGTCAATTTATGTATCATGTGATGTAATTTTGTAATTAGGTCTTGAGGGTTGAGCCAACCTTGTAGTCAAGGTTAATGATCTGTATAAATAGGTATTATATTCATGTAATTCGGGTATCATTGTTGTGTTTGCATTATCAGAGGGTGGTGTATGTGTGAATAAGAAAATTCATCTTTCGGTGTGGTGTATTGAGTAGAGAGTGTTGTAGAGTAGACAAATGAGCTTAACCGGAACTGTCATCGGGCATTAGGAGATGCTATTCTTTCAGTTCATCTTAACCGGATTGTAGTTCGAATATTATTGTAAGGTAGTGAACCTTCTCTGAGGGTTGTAGCCTTCCGGGTCATTATATTTTGAGTAGTGAGCTCTAGGCAGCGTGCTTGAATGCATGTGCATTCTCCATTGTAATATTTACACATACTACTGCAGAGTATCATCTTATTGTAGGTAGGTTCCCACTATGTTTTTTTCCTTAACTGGGTTTTACATGCCAAAATATTAGTGTTATGTGTGTTTCTATTATTGTGTTCATTTATGTTCTTATTTCTACTAATTAGATCTGATATTGTGCTTAAATTGTTTAATCCGGTGAAAACTGATTCACCCCCTCTCAGTTTTTCTTCATTATTGTAAGAATAATATAATCATGCCCTCTAAAACTCAACATAAACTTCAACATATCCGAAGGCCACTGAAGACTTTACAAACTAGTCTGACAAACACTCTACTTGTCAAAAAGTAATAACAACCAACTTCTACAAACCACAAACTAGAAAACCAAACCAAACTGCCAATGAGACATTAAAAACTCTTTCCCGCACATTTCCATAAACAACACCAAAATATTTCCACCAATTGAAAAACCAACACAAGATACAATCATATCTGAAAGCCACTAATCATCATTGTAAGAATAATATAATCATGCCCTCTAAAACTCAACATAAACTTCAACATATCCGAAGGCCACTGAAGACTTTACAAACTAGTCTGACAAACACTCTACTTGTCAAAAAGTAATAACAACCAACTTCTACAAACCACAAACTAGAAAACCAAACCAAACTGCCAATGAGACATTAAAAACTCTTTCCCGCACATTTCCATAAACAACACCAAAATATTTCCACCAATTGGAAAACCAACACAAGATACATTTGGACCAAAATCCATCCAGACAACCAAGTTTGACATTAATAACAACAACAATGACAACCTCACAAACTCATATTTCCAACTATCTCCCCCTTTGTCATTGATGAGAACACTTACTTACGTCCAAGAAACCAATAGGGTTGTAGTAGGTTTACAATTTTCCATTTCAAATTTCTTTAGCATTTTTTTGACATATTTAGCTTGAAAAATAAAAATTCCATCTTCCAACTGAGTAACTTGTAAGCCAAGAAAGAAAGAAAACTCACCAATCATTGACATCTCAAATTCCCTTTGCATTTCTTTTGCAAAATATCTACATAGATCATCACTTCCTCCACATATAATATCATCAACATAGACAATGTAACAATCAACAACTTGATACCTTCAACTTTGAAATATAGATTGCTATTTGCAGTACCTTTCGTGTATTTTTGTTGTAATGGATATTTGTCCAATCTAGCATATCAATCTCCAGGTACTTATTTTAGTTCATTCAATGGTTTTTTCAATTAGCAAACCATGTGTGGTTCTTCTAACAATTTGAATCCATTTCACTGCTCAATGTATACCTCTTCCTCAAGTTCTCCATTCAAAAAAGTTGACTTAACATCCATCTAATATACCTTAAAGTTCTTATAAGAAGAGAAAGCAAGAAACATCCTTATAGCTTCCATCCTACCTATTGGGGCAAAAGTTTCCTCAAAATTAATACCTTCAACTTGTGAGTAGCCTTTACATACCAATCTCACTTTGTTCCTTATGGCTTGTCCTTGTTCATTTGGCTCGTTCTGGGACACCCACTTAATTCCTATCACATTTTTATCCACCAGTCTAGATACTAGTTCCCATGTTTAATTTTTTGTATCTAATTTAGTTCCTCTTGCATTGCTCTTACCCAACTCTCTTCTTTACTTTCTTCTTCATATTATTTAGGTTCTACTAGTGAAAAGAAACAATAGTTTTCCTGATCACTTACTTCTACAACTCTTCTTCTTATTTGAACTCCTTTGTTTTTATCTCCAATTATCTAATTTTCAGAATGATTCTTTTGCACAAATTTGGCTAGATTTTTGATAACTTTCTCTAGTCCTTCTTCTTTCTCTTCTTCTTGACTTGTCTCATTCTCTTTTTGGATCACTTGTTTCTTATGCGACAACCAAGATGATCTCAAAATTAGTTTCCTGAACAGGTTCAAGAGCAGTCTGATCCCAAACTTTACATACTTTCACAATTGTACTCTCCACTTTTTTATTTAGTCTCTTGTTGTAACACCAGTAGGCTTTGTTGTTTGTAGCATATCCCAGAATTATTCCTTCATCTACTCCGATATAAAACTTTCCAAGATCTTCTTCATCTCTTCTAATTTAGCACTTTCTCTCAAAGATTATAGGATATTTCATAGTAGGAGGTCTTATGTTCCACAACTCATAAGGTGTCTAATATGATTCATTCTTATCTATACCCTATTAAGAATATACACAATAGTATGCATAGCTTCCTTCCAATACACATTAGCTAAGTTAGCATCTTTCATCATAGTTCTAGCCATCTCAATAATAGTTATATTCTTCCTTTTACTATTTCATTCTGCAGAGAGGTTCTAGGGGTAGATGTAAATGTCTTCTAATTCCATGTTTTTCACAAAAATCATCAAACCCATTTGAAGTAAACTCTCATCCTCTATCAGATCTCAAGCACTTGATTTTAGCATCTACTTGATTTTCAACCATTGACTTGAACATTTTAAACCTTTCAAAAGCTTTAGACTTTTCTTTCAAAAATGTAACCCATGTCATCCTAGAATAATCATCAATAAGCAACATAAAATAATTTTCTCCATTGAGTCCTCTTGTCCTTGTAGGTCCACAAAGGTTTTAATGAATCAGCTCCAGGAGTTTGGAAGTAGAATACTCCTTGTTCTTGAAAGTCCTCTTTGTTTGTTTTCCAACTTGACATTCCCTGCAAAAAGTATCAATAGACTTGATGATCCTTGGTTAAGCTCTCATAACTTTAGTGTTGCAAATCTTTATCATGTTATCAAAGTTGACATGTCTCATCCTTTTATGACATAACCAACATTCATTTCTCTAAGTAAAAGAACATTTGTTTCCATTTTTGTCCTTTATATAATAAACATTTCTACTTGCCCTAATGACTTTTTCTACCAACTTTCTAGTTTTTTCTTTTTTGATTACACATCTGGTATTGTTGAATACAACTTCATAACCCTTATTGCACATCTGACTAACACTCAATAAGCTATGTATAAAATCTTCAACATAATAAACATTATCAATCTTATGCTTATCATCAGTCGAGATACTTCCTATTCCACAAATAAGTGCAACCTCCTCTCTTGCAGATTTCATTGATCCACCATCATACTTTTCAAGATTAATGAACTTGTCTTTGTCACTTGTCATGTGATTTGAACATCCAGAGTTGATGGTCCAAGCTTTTGGTTCCACCTTAGCATGAAATGCAGTCTTCTCATCTTTACTCTTTCCTTCTGATCTTCTAGATATATCCTTATTCTTCTCTTCTATAGCCAAAAATAAGGATTCTTCATTCGAGTCTTCACCCTCTTCATCCTCTGATGAACTTGTCTCCATATAATGTAGTCCTTTCTTTCCTCTATCATCTACCTTCTTCTTAAAGTCATATTTCCTAAATTTACTCTTCTTCTTATCATCATCAAATTTCTTGTAATCTTCTTTATAGATACATTTAGAAGCATAATGACCAATTCTACCACAATTAAATCATTTCAAGGGTAACTTACCTTTGTATTTTTCGGTACCTCTCTTCGATTTTTTCTAGATTCTCACTTTCTTTTAGTTCATCTTCTATTAAAACTAAATGCAACTCCTCTTTTCTCTCTTTTAACTTCTTCCATCTCTGAAATCTCAAATGCAAATAGTGTTCCAATAAGCTGGTCAATTGAATACTATTTGGATCATGAACTTCTTCTATAGCACAATTCTTAGGTTTGTAGGATCTAGGCAAAGTTAACAAAATCTTCTTTATAATATCTCCTTCTTCAAGATATCCATTGATAGCTCTAATAGAATTTGCAAGATCGTTCACCCTATGCATTTAGTTCTCAACACCTTCATCTTCAACCATTCTTAGATGCTCATATTTCTATTTCAGATCATCAACCTAGGTTTTTTTGTCTTTGGATATAGGCTTGACATAGTCCGTTCCAAATCTCTTTAGTTTTTTTCAATCCCTCAACTTTTCCAAATACTACATCACTGAAGCAACTAAATAATATTGTTCTAGCTTTCGCATTAGTCACATGATTCTTAACTGTTGGTACTATGGATGACTTCATCTTGGCATTTGATGTCAAAGGGGGAGAGATGTCTATGGAAAAACATTGTACTTGGAGAGATATATTTTGGTTTTGGTTATATTGTTTCTGTTTTCGGTACAAAATTTTGTATTGATCTATTTTGGGAGATTGTTGGCATTTGGCATTCTGTTTTTGGCACTTAGATGTTTTTCCATCTAGTGTTGCCATCAATGCCAAAGGGGGAGATTGTTGGTATTATGGATGACTTCGTCATGTGTTGCATTGGTTTTGTCATTGATGTCAACACTTATCTTTCTGCAGGTCTACATTGTTGATTTGGCACTCTGGTTATATTGGTTTGTTGTTGAACCGACACATTGTGGTCCCGGTATGGATATTGTCTTATGCACAGTCACCGGTATATGTTTCATCGACAACTTATATGTTTCATCGGCAGCTTATATGTTTCACCGGCAACTCAGGAAGTTGATGATGACTTGTTATCATCTGGAGATCATTTGGTTATGTCAAAGACATGGATTGGATGTTTACATTTGGTATTTTTCTTATTGGTCTGATCGGGTTCACATATTTGCCTTTACCGGTAGATAGGTCTAGGTTATGGGCCGGTACAAGATATCATGTTCCAGATCAGCACAACACGTTTTGGAAATGGTTTATTGATTGGATAATGTGTAAATGTATTGAGGCCGACATATTGTATTGCATCAAGACTTATTTTGTAAATGTAATATCTTTAGGGAGTTAACCTAATCATGAGGTCTTAGGTTTTGTATAAATAATTGTAAGATCTTATCTGGAAGATGTATGAGTGTATGTGTGAGTGTGTGCGACTATTGAAGATCATTGTGAAGAGCGAAAATAAGCAGATCCTTGTGTGAATCACGCAGATATTATCTGAAGGTTGAAGGAAAGGTTATGAAGGTGTTTGACACTCATGGTTAGAGCTTAAATTGGTACTGAATCCAACATTATAGATGCTATACTAAAGAAGTACATTGTTATTGGATTTAACCATCCAATTGTAGTCAGTGTGACTCCTATTTTGTGATTGAGCAGTGAGCTCTAGGCGGTTGGCCTTTCCACATGTGCAGACCCCATTATTGTATTCACTTACTAGCTGCATTATTATCATTTGATTGTGGGTAAGGTTTCCCACCGTGGTTTTTCCCCTTATAGGGTTTCCACGTCAAAATCTTTGTGTCATGTGTTGTGGATGTGTTTTGCTTTCTGTTTCATGCATTAAGCTGTACCGGTATTGCTATAACTATTAATCTATTTTATCGGCACTGAGTTTTAAGTTGAAATAATTGGTTTTGGGTTATAATTTATTGACAGTTGATTCACCCCCCCCTCTCTCAGTTGTCCTTCCCGGTTCCTAACATTAACTTCATCTAGGGTCTAAGATCCATTCTATGGAGGTTTACAACTGGACTTGACAATGTCTCAAATTCCATTCTTCAGTGTCTCCAAATAAGATTCCATCCTATCCTTCCAGTAAGGAACATCTGTGACATTAAACAACAAAGCCTTAATATATAGTTTATGTGCCATTCAAGATCTACCTCAAGTGATTAAGCTTTCTAAAGAGAAACCTTGCTCTAATACCAATTGTTGAACCCAAGATAGGACTAAGAGGGGGGGAGGGGGGTAAATTATTCCAAAACTTCAAAACAAATTAATTAAAAACAACATTCAACCATACAAAAAACTACTGAAAAACTTACTAATCAACAACACATGAACACCAAGTTTTACGCGTAAAACCCAAATTAGGAAAAACTATGGTGAGAATTTAACTCACAATATGAATAACAATGATTATAAAGTTTTAGGCTCATTGGAAAGGAACAACAACACCTGATGGACTTGCAAAACTAAGGAGCACAACCTTAGGCAAGATACAAGATAAGAACTTGCTCAATTGAGGCTCACTGCTTTGGGACAAGATATAGAAAATGCTACTAGAAGACTCACTGTCATTCAACAACAATAGAAATAGTAGAACTAATATGAGAAGGATCTCCAAAACATGAAATTGTCCTTGAACAACAAATCAAGCAACCAATATTATTATGACAAACATCTTTGAACATTGTCTTGCACACTATCTTCCTGATAATATCACCTTCAAAGATCTTCACAATTTGGCTTTCACACATTCACAAACTCAAATTTTCTTGCATATCATTCACATACACTTCTCATCAATTCACACACATTCTACGCATTCCATCCACACTCCTTAAATATGAGATAGAATGAATATAATCGCATAAAATAAGCCACCTAGACCAAAAATACTCAAGGTGGTCCACTTTAGGATAAAGAGGGAACCTGAATACATCATAAGACATCCTTCTAAGATGGATCCAATGATCTGCACTTGCTAATACATCCTCCAAGGTCGACACCAAACGTAATGTTTAGATATTAGGCATTTAATCTTGTCAAACAGTTGGCCAAAAATATATCTTCTGATGCAAAATACTCCATGTGGATCTCCACACACTAAGATGAGACCCATAAAAAAACCCAACTTGTCATCCAAAGCATATCTAGATCAAAAACATGATCCAAATAAGATAAACCAATCAAACACATTGAACCACAACATAATTGAATATATCACACTCAAATCAACATAACTCACTTGTGGAACACAAACACCATGAGCGAATCATATTGAGAATACTATAAGAATCATACAATCGTGTGCTCTAAACTAAAACATAAACTTCAACATATTTGGAGGCTACTGAAGACATTCCAGACTAGTCTAACAGACACTCTACTTGTCACAAAGCAATAACAATTGCCTTCTGCAAACCATGAATTAGATTACCAAACCAAACTGTCAATGAGACATTAAAAACTTTTTCTTGCATACTGCCACAACCAACACCAAAAGATTTCCACCAACTGCAACACCAACACAAGATACATCTGGACCAAAATCCATCTGAACAACCAAGTTTGACATCAATGACAACAATAATGACAACCACACAAACTCATATGTCAAACAAACCTTTGAAGCATGTTTAAAACAAACACACATGATCACATAAATACATCTACTTGCAAGTTATATAATGTGAAATACTCATGTAGGGTTGTTTAGTTGTGAAGAAATTTCTCATTTTCCTTCAAAACAACAACACATAGGTATCCTCTATAAAATATTGATGTTTGTGATGTAAAACCAAAAGTTGTGCTAAAAAGACAACTTTTGTAAGTCATTGTGAACTTATAACAACAAAGCGCAGGTTCAAGACAAATTAGGTGCATAACCAATATAGTTATAGCTTTATTTTCAAGCATCCTTTTCCCCTTCTCTTCAGAAGATACCAGTTTAGAAGTAAGTTTTAAGTGATTAGGCATAAAAATAGTCTTCTTTGGAGGTTGACGTCTACCATCAGAGCCCACACTCTAAGAGGTCATCCCATGTCTCAACATGCAACTAAGTTAAAAGCTTTAGCTAGAGTGCAACTTTGTTGACAACACTAACTTCATGGTCATTTAATGTTGACATATGAACAAAAGAATGAAGTAATAAATGATCAATCTTACTAATGGGATCAAATTTATCCTTTATTTTATATAAATCTTTTGTTGATTTTTCTATTTCTTATTCATCTAATTTTGACATGTTGGATGCTTGAAAAAGAACTCCCATCTTGATGAGAAATGAAATCCCAACCTTGTCCTTACTAAGGATCAACTTCTAAATCTCCACAACCTATCTACATGTATTTTACATTTAATTAAAATTTTAAGTAACCCATTTTGAACATCTGTGAAGCCACATTCCTTTGAGGCTTTTGTCAAACAACTCTTGTGCCTTTTTCTAAGCTTCCACATTTAGCATAGAGGTCTTTCGTACAAAATAGAGTGAGAAAGAGTAAATATTATTTGGGTTGTTAGTGTCCACCTATTATTCCCTTAACGGTGCTTATACAATTATGCTTTCAACCTAATAATAGACCCTACAATAGAAAAGGTTAGCTCCTACGACTTTCTCAATTTTCTTCTCTTGCTCTAAATTTTGGCCTTCTAGCTCCTCTCATAGATCAATTCAATTCCCACAATAAAATTTCTCAAGGTTAAGGGTGCACGTTGACAGTGAAAAGCCATTTATTTGGTCTACAAAATTGATGCAGAAACACTTGCCTTTCCACCAGTATTCTTCCACTCCCGCTCTTCTAACCTTTTAGCTTTGTTGGACGTGTTGTCATTTTAGCACAGAGGATCTTCTAATCTTTTAGGTTTGGGTAGGTCCCCATGCAGCTACTTAACTTATTTTGGCTAGCAGTCGCTACTCAATTCTTTTAGCAACAATTTGTGGAGTTGGTGGCAGTGATCTTTAATTGGATTTATAAAAAAAAAAAACTTTAATAATAACTTTTCACATAAATTTTGGAGAAAAAATTGGAAACAAAAAATAGAGGGAGAAAAAATCGTGGAGTCAAATGTCATTCTTTCCAATAAGCAGTTGTTGTTTATTTCTAGCCCTCCCTTTTTTTCAAAGCTTATTTATAATTTTTAAGCAACTGTTGCTCCGCTAAAATAGGAAAAGATTTTAATTTATCATTTTCGCTTAATTTAAAATTTGCATGGGTACACTTTAGTAGCTTAATTTTAAGCAAAAATTGCACTTAAGCAACAACATGAAGACATGGAATTTGTTGGATCCGTTGTCCTTTCCGCATGGAATGGAGGATGTCGACTCATGAAATTCCTTCTCCTTATGATTTGATTGACGCCCATGCCCTTTGTCAATAGGGTTCCCTTTTTTTTCTTGCTTGCATTTATTTTGTCCTGGCACCTTTTCTTGTCCATTTTTTTGTCCCATTCTTAGGCTACAAGGGATGTGACAATATCAACCTTAGCTTGTCAAGGGTTCAATAAGCCACTATATTTCCTTTTGTCTAAATCACACTAACTCCCCTTTGGACCATAGTTGATTGCTCTGGTGCCAAAACTAATGAAGAAAACATATACTCCACCCTACTACACATCAACTCTAGCAGAGGCTTCTATTCTTACAATTCATACCATTACAAAAAATGCAACACTATTTATTTTATTCAGGATTGAAGAAAGTAGATGCAAGAATGACCTAACACTACAACATTGCTACTCAACCTCTCTAATATCTCTAGCCTTATAGTATTCCCAGATTGCTTGTTATAAAAACTCTCCTACGGCTACGGAAAACCCTAGCACCATGCTAACCAAGGGAAAATTCCCATAAATTCAAACCACAACAAGTTGTTACATCCCAAAATTCCCATAAATTAAAATTCCCTCCCTTTTTTTTCTTGCCTGCATTTATTCTGTCTTGGCACTTTTCTCGTCCATTTTTTTTTCCTGTTCTTAGGCTATGAGGGATGTGACAATATCAACCTTAGCTTGTCAAGGGTTTGATAAACTTCTCAATAGAGTTTAAAACCCTACGAGCATTTCTTTGTGGGCCTATATTTCCTTTTGCCCCCTTTTCCCTAAATCACGCTAACTCCCCTTCGGACCATAGCTGATTGCTTTGGTGCCAAAACTGATGAAGAAAACATACCCTACACATCAACTCTAGCAGAGGCTTCTATTCTTACAATTCATACCAATACAAAAAACATAGCACTATTTATTTTATTTAGGATTGAAGAAAGCAGATGTAGGAATGACACCCAACACTACAACATTGCCACTCAACCTCTCTAATATCTCTAACCTTATAGTATTCCCAAATTGCTTGTTTAAAGACTCTTTTAGGGCTACGGAAAACCCTAGCAACCTGCTAACCAAGGGAAAATTCCTAAGTTATCGGGTTAGCTTGTTTTGGTCCATGCATGCAAACCAAGTTCGCTTGGGTTCAGGTTCGTCCGGGGGTTCATCTGGGTTCACCCTAGGTATGTACCCAGGGGTTTGGGTTCACCAGGTATGAACCCGGGCGTATCCAAAGGCCCTAAGCACCAAAACATAACAAAAACAAACATTTTTTTGCATCCAAAAACTCTGAAGTGTCATAAAAGCACCTCTTCTATTGTTGGGTTCTCCTCACGCATTGATCAATGATAAAGTATCATACTATTAAATGTTTTTCTTCCGCCATTTTGCATTGCTCCATCTTCCAATTCAATTATGAACTATCAATTGGCATTTGGCATTGATTAATAATGAAATATCATACTATCAAATTTATTTAGTTTTATAATTTTGTATATTTCTTTAAATTTTTGTATATAATATACATGTATGGATGAACCGACCCACAAACCTAAAGAGCCAAATTTTTTTTGCCTGAACCCAAACCAGGTTCGCATGCCCGAACCCGAACCCAAACCTGTAACTTAGGAAAATTACCATAAATTAAAACCACAACAGACCGTTACATCCCAAAATTTAACACAATTAAAAAAAATGGAAGACTGACGGAAGAGTAGGGCATAAAGAAAATGGTTACAACATATTAGGTGGCTTAGACTGAAAAAGTTTCTGTTTCTTTCTTGGTAAATAAATATTATATTCTCTTCTCTAGTTACAAAAGGAATTTGAAGCACTAGAATTTGAGTGAAAAAAATGTCTATTTAATTTGCATCAACATTTTATTTGGATCTAAGTTTCACGCTCATTCTCCTGCATTATGAAAACCTCAAGGAACTGATTTATTTCCAATTTAGTATGCTTCTTTAATGAAAGTTAATTTTTTGTACATAAATTATCATGAAGTCAATCTCAAATACAGCAGAACAATAAGGCGAATGTTGAAATTGGCAAGTGTGATGACACATTGACTAGAAAATAATTCACAGGAAGAAAGTGCTCCACGAATTCAATGGAAATTTGTACCATAGGGGGCCAAATATATAGAATTTTGTCTCTTCCTTTCCTGGCAAATAAATATTCTAATACTTTTCTGAGTTTCTCTTGTTACTCTTCCTTTCCTTGGTTAATAAATATTCTAATACTTTTCTGAGTTTCTCTTGTTACAAGACAAATGATGGAGTGAAAAAGCTTCCTGTAAAAACTCTGTTTTGTTTAAGTCAACATTTTGGATTCTGGATAAACTCTATTTTATTCACAACAACATTTTGTATTCTGAATTAATTCTGTTTTATTTGCATCTAAATTTTGAACAAACTCATTCACATACACTCTTCCTTTCCTTGGTTAATAAATATTCTAATACTTTTCTGAGTTTCTCTTGTTACAAGACAATGATGGAGTGAAAAAGCTTCCTGTAAAAACTCTGTTTTGTTTAAATCAACATTTTGGATTCTGGATAAACTCTGTTTTATTCACATCAACATTTTGTATTCTGAATTAATTCTGTTTTATTTGCATCTAAATTTTGATCAAACTCATTCACATACACTCTGAATTTGCTTTCACCATATAGGTGCAAGGAACTGATTTATTTCCAATTTAATGAAAGTACGGTTATTTTGAAAGTTCATTTTGTGTAATAAATAAAAAAGAAAACGAAACCTGCAATCAATCTCAAATACAACAGAAAAATGCACCATATTATTCAATAAGGCATGGAATTCACAAGTGGGATGATACAGAGACCAGTAAATAAAACACAGAAAGAGTGTGCTCCTCAAAAGCAGTGATAATGGTGGTGGCCCATGGTAGTATTCATAATGGTAGCTATGCCAGTAAAGAAATATACAACAGAGAAATACACTAAATGCTACATTATTGATTATGAGCACCAACACCGTCATCCTTTGCCGGGACACTTAAGAAATACACTAAATGCTACTTGCACTTGCTGTACATTAATCAATCCACTGGGAACAACAGGAATTGCGCATTTTATATGCCCTCAATTACCGCCAAGGCTGCTTGTTTTACAGCGGTAACTTTTTGCAAAACCTGAAACGTTTATTTGGCAGGCCTCAAGAAATTGATTAATATTCTTGATATCAGTTGTACCGCAACCACATTATTATCGATTAATGTTGCTCACATTTTTGTTCATATTCATAAATCCCCGGACATGTTTAAAAAAAGGGAAACCACCACCTGTAACAAGACATCACAGTGTAATTGAATTTCAGTATATATTAGCAAGAAACAAAAGGACCATCTATCAATCAATTGATAAATAGGCATTTTGGAAGAGATACAAGGTACTGATCAATTGACACATACACATTTTCATGATAAATAGGCATTTTGGAAGAGATACAAGGTACTGATCAATTGACACATACACATTTTCATGATATACAGCAAGGGACTGATCAATGTGCATATTCATAAATCCCGGGACATACTTAAGAAAAGGGAAACCACCACTTTAACAGGACACCACAGTGGACTTGGATTTCAGTGTATATATATTAGCGAGAAACCAAAAGGACTGACTATCTACCAATCAATTGACGCATTTTGGAAGAGAAGCAAGGTACTGATTAATTGACAAAATACTCGTTTTCATCAACGAACATGCATTTTCATCATGAATAATAGACGTCCCCCTGAATGACATTTTGAATAAGTATCAATCAAATATGAAATGGTCTATTATCGTTGTTTCATTCTAGATGCCATAGTATCACTATCAATTCATAAATACACATTTCGTTGATGCTTATGATCATAGAGGAATGAGAAGGTTTACATGTACTTTCAAGAGAAGCTTCTTAGATCAATTGACAAAATACACATTTTCATGTTGAATAAAAATAGTATCGATCAAGTGAAAAATGGTTTCCGTTAGGCCTGAAAAACATTTGGTTGACAACACTCTATGTTTATCTGGTTTTAGGCATAGATTTATAAAGAAATCAATTCCAATAATTATAAATATAAAGAAATATCTTGAAAAGAGAATAAAAAGGGGCAAAACAATTCACTTATCCATGACGAAAATTGAAATACAGAAATGGCCAAGTACCCTACCCTGTACACAAAAGAGAAAGGGGACAAACTATACATAGTTTTGGCTAGGAGACAGATGATTTGTGATTCCATTAATTCATATAAGGAAAAAGGAACTAAGAATATATACCTGCAGTATTTTCATGTCCAAAGGACCAGCTTCTTCTGAGAACTGTATTTGTCCTTTTCAGAATTATATCATCCTCCTCTGCTTCGCTGTAAATTATGTTCTCTTTTCCTTCTGATTGCTGATCATTTCTTCTTGTGGAAAATTCTGCGTCTGATGCACTAACGATGTTAATTCTTTTACCTATGCCACTGAAATTAGTACTTTTTTCAAGGGGTTTAAGAGGTCGCTGTTTGGGGCAGCTAATTGAGCGACCACGATCAACAAAATGATTTTTACGTGGCATTTCATCCACACAAAGATTCACATATTTTCGATCCAAGGGTTTTCTGCAATTATCTTTGATAAAATCCATTGGCAATGTTTTCACCCAAGCAGGAGGCAGGGGAAGAACCCTTCCTGCAATTGATGCCTTGGATTCAGTGGGAGCACCCTCTTCCACAGAACATGGAAGAACCCTTCCTGCAATTGATGCCTTGGATTCAGTGGGAGCACCCTCTTCCACAGAACATGATTCAAATTTTTTATTCAGATCAACATGAGCATCATTAGGCATGGGACTAGAGTTCCTCTTCCTCCTAGAAGGTAATTTAGATATGAGAGAAGGTAAAGGCTGCACTGGCGAATGAATCCTGTGTCTTGAAAGTAGACTTATGTTGCGAGTGGTAGGAGCCGAAGGTGAATGTAATGCAATACAGCTTCTATGGAACCAAGTTGGTTTCTTTAAGGATGAGCAGTGCTTGGGACTCTTGCTTTTTGAGGGAGATAACAACTTGGAGACTTTGGAGGGATTTTTCTGATTTGCAATGGAGGGAGGAGCATTTCTAGCAGGACGAGATGCTGTAGAAGCTTGCTTAATCATCCTAGTAGGTGTCTTCATGGGTACTTTCAGCAGAGAAGAATGTTCTTTTATTTTTGGAGTATTTAAAGTGGATGAAGTACCCATTTTTCGAGGAAATGGTACATTTTCTTTTCCACTACTAGAAAACACTTTCAGTTTTGGAGTGTCAAATCCCTTCTTTGAAAGCTTTTCCAAATTATTTCGGAAATCTGAAGGCGAGGGAATGAAAGTAGGATTGGGAAAAATGATGGCCTTCACGGGCTTAGGATGTGAAATCCAGGGCTTCCGCCTGGGAGTAATCTGATCAACTTTAAGTAGAGTTTTTTGTTCCCCAATTGACCTTGCAGGAGATGTGTAACAAGAAACCAGTGCTGATGCTACAGCCTTTACATTCTTCCTATACTTATCAGCACAGTTAGAAGTACGAAAGTTCATTTGTGTTTGAACTCTTGTACCTGTCTGCGACAATTCAGCTCTTGCTCTTGCCCGTAGCTGCTGTTTCTCTGCTTTCCGATGCAGTTCTAAAGAAGATGAAGCATCTCGAGAGGACAAACTTTTCACCTTGTTCTCAGGAGTTATCATTCTAAACTTGTGGGCAACCTTGTGACCTTTCCTCTTTGAAGGCCTCTTGTCTGCACTCCCTGGCTCTAAGCCTTCCATACCATAAAAAAAACAATTATTGTTGAAGCCATCATTCTGCAAGCATGAGATCACAGATTGACATTTTGTTGGTGGAGTCAACTGTGTAGCATTAAAGCTCCAATGCTCAGTATTGCCAAGCGTGACTTGTCTATGATTGAGTTGCCTGCAATTATTTCTAGGCACTGAAGGGACCTCTTTTTTCTTCTTCCCTTCCAGCAAATTGACATCATTTAAGGCACTTTGTGGTGTTTTCGGATCCTGTATTAACTTATCAAAAATAGAATCAGAAAAAATGCTGACAATGCCCTTAGCAAAATTACTGGCTTCCAGGATTTCCCCGACAGCCTGTTGGACAAGTGCCGCCGGCAAAGACCATCTCCTCCATTCCCCTGATGCACAGTCAATACTTGGTCACTATATTCCATAATCCTCTCCACTTGACAAAAATAGATACAGTAGAAACTAGGTTGTACCCTCTATCTATGGTTTTAGTGAATCACACCACAGAGATACAGGAAGACAAGGCAAATGAAACAAGCTGCAAACATCATACCAGGGGGTATGTTGCTGTCCGTTTCAACCGAATTGAAGGGCTCGAGAGATTTCTTAGCTGTATGAATAAGGAAGAACAAAAAATTACTTTTTCTAGTTGTGAATGACAAATGATGCATAATCTGCAAATGGAATTATTCACAGCATGAATTCATTATTAAAGTCACCCTCCTACCGTGTGCTCCGTTACTTCCACCAGTAGATCTCTTTGTTGATTCCTGTGTCCTGCCAAACATCATCATCGAATTAGTCAGACAATGACAGAGTATGTTTATTTTACAAAGGGGCTAATAAAAACAACTTAAGTTGAAAGGAAACAATTCACCTTAAGGATACTCTTTTTTGCACCTGGCTTGTTCTCATATATCCTCTGGCGCTAAGGGGGCTTAAGGTCACCCATGATCGAGCTTTATGTCCTCTAACTGTCGATTGGATCTCTCGCAAGCGTGCCATTGCTCTGTCAACCTTTACATCTCAAAAATATATAGTAAACATATAGACACATTTTTATACAATACCATCATCAACAACGAAACCAAATCTGCCGCTACTGTGAATTATCAATGTGGGTTGAGTCATTAAAGTTGCATAAAACACCATCAATATAAGCTTGAATTCATACATTTGGCATATCCAAAGTGGGATTAAGCCTTGCTTTATCAAACATAAGCGTCAAAAAACTACCAGATATCCTAGCTTAAACCCAAACATCAAAAGAAGCTAGAGATGCACTATATATAGAAATAGCACATTTCGCATTCCCCACAAAATACCACAGTTATACTACCTATCTTAAACTTTGAGAAATGGACAAGCTCCGGTAGCAAAACTTCTAGATCAACTGATACACAATTATAGGAACTTATAACAAGTTTATATTACAAACAGCCGTCCATCTTGCATCATAAACCCGTGTTTACTCTCAGAATATAACACCCAAATGAAAAGCAGATTTGGCAAATTCAAATGTACCTTATGAACAGTTTGTTTGAGGAGCAGAGATTGCTCACACATTTTGTCAAACGCATGGCACGCATCTCTCGGCGGACTCTTTGCAACCATTCTCGCTCAAGAATTTAGAGGATTGTACACCAAGTCGTCCTTCACATCATTTTAGGAAATTTGTGAAATACTTGGCAGAATCAACAGTAACACTAATTCTTCCAACCCTCTCCTGCTATTTTCCTTCAACCTATCGTTTATGGTGCAGGCCGCCATCTGATTTGATTAATATACTCTCGCTGCGTCCTTCTTCTTCAATCTTCTCACGAAATTTTGCCCGAGCTATCCGGTGATGGATTGTTGAATCTTCATAATAATTTGATGTTTATAATGGCTTCCATTTTCTCCTCAGCTTCAACGGTTATATGGGAAACATAAATGCAAAAGAATGGAAAAGGTCAACATCAAACACAACGGCTATATTTTCAGGGTTCAACATCATTGAATTTTACGCGCTTCCCCTGGCATATGACGTGGACATAAGACAAAATAAGGTTGTGCTCGGAATGGAATACTATGCAATGTCATGTGTTTCATGCTTACAAACGTTGATTTTGTCTTGATGGGTGTGAAATCTATTGATGTTTTTCCATCTCTAATAATATTATTATTATTAGGAATGTGTTTTCTATTTATTTTTTCAAACGATTGGTTGCCCTCAAGTTGGGGTTGAAATTGTGGAATGATTCAAAGGAATTGTGCTTAAACAAACGATCTAAAGATGTTGAGGGGTTTTGGAATGTTGGCAAAAGTGTTTTGGTGTTTTTTTTTGGTTTTTTTAGGGGGGGGCTTTTGTATGGGATCCAATGACAAATTCAATGATGTTTTAAATTCTTTTTGAAATGAATTGAGAAATGGAATAGGCTATCATGTCTTGTTTTTTTTTTCATTTGTACAAGTCATAAAGTGATATGATTTAAAGTCACATTCCTAAAAGTCATTAGGGAAGAGGACCTAGTGTTCCAATAGTTGCAATAGCATTTATTGATTTAATGCCTAATTTTTTTGACATTATTGCATCAATAGTTGTGACTTTAAAGTTGTTATTGTTGATGGTGTCTACCCATAATTGAGTGAAATGTACTCTTTAGATCTAAAAAGCAACAAATCATGTGATGCCACATCAGTGCACCACTAAAACATTACTTAGTGCACAAGTATTGGTTTTTGAACACCTTGGTAAAAAGCACGTTGATGTGGCATCATATTTGATGATGTGGCCCTAAAACTTTAGTTGTAAGTAGAAGACTTGCCAAATAAGCTATTGTAAAATATGGGAATGATTTGAAATTTTCACATGGGATTTTGTGAAGCATGAATTTAGGATGCTCAACTACTAGGTCCTCTTCCTTAGGTGATATGATTAAAATAAGTCTTCATTCTTATATCTTAATGTGAATTTTAATTTAAGGAACAATAGATATTCATTCTTATATCTAAACGTGAGTTTTAATTTATTTAGGCACAAGGTTAGTCTAATCTATTTTATTTTATCTATGACATTTTATTAGATTATTTTTTATTATAATTTTTTGAGCTTAGTGGTTTGAATAGTAGTTTTTACTATAAAAAAGATGGCCATTTGAAATTGAATTATTCTTTATGAAGAGTGCAAGTTGAGTGATAATATTGTACTGGATAAACTTTTGGAATTTGAAGAAGCAAATCTCTACTCCCACAATGTCGATTTTAACCTTGTTCCCAAACCTTATGCGAATGTGGTCACCCATAATTATTCTTTTGAAAATTCCAAAACTTGTTGCCCCTCCATCATCGTCATCATCTAGCCCTAGTTTGGAAACTCAGCCTCCTCATATCCTGCTTGCCCTATATTTGATGTTGATCCTCTGGAGCTCAACTTATTCTTCGGTGTTGCATAGGGCATCCACTATGCTCTGACCTTGATAATGAGACTAACTAGTGTGCCACCTAATCCTCTTTGTCTCACGAAATCCTTGGCCGAAAGGAAAACATTAGGGTAACCAACAATGATTATGAGGAAATGGGAAGACCTATCAAAGCTTATCTCTAAACTTTGGTGAGGATATAAAAAAATAAATTGTAGAAAATCGAGATTTCTTTGCAGAACATGGGCTAATCTACAAATTTAGCCACAAAATTGCACCAATTGGATCACAAAAAATTGGTAGCCTACCTTGAAAGAAAATTTAGAAATTTATCCATGTGTTGGTAGTTTCTTTATTGTGATATTTGATTGTGTGGACTGAAACATTGTGCTTCGCAACTTGTGGGCATATGGGGTCAACATCTTCTTTTGATCAATTCGTAGCAGCCTACTATTTGTTGCTAAGCTTTGTCGAGATTATAAGATCGAATTCTATAAGGATATGTGTTATATCATTGATCCAAAGCATAACTAAGTTATTGCTAATCCTAAAATGGACAATGATAACTTATTCAAATTTAATGAGTTTGCTTAATCAAAGTATTCTTTGCTTACTACCATTGATTTTAATGTTTGTCATGGAAGACTTGGCCACATAAATTCTAATAATAGTGCCTTGATGCAAAAATAAAATGTGGTATATGGATCACCTAACATTTTTCCTTCTAAGATTGTATGCATAGGTTGCATAAGTGGATGCATAGGGAGCCCTTTCCTCATGGTCAATCATGGAGGGCAAATCATAAATTGCACCTTGTTCATAGTGACCTTTTGGGACCCATGGAGAATAGATCCATCCAAGGATCAAGGTATGCACTTACATTTGTTGTTGATTTTTCAAGGAGAACTTGGATATATTTCCTTCATAGTAAGGATCAAGTTCTTGATGCTTTTACTGAATTTCATATGTTTGTTGAAAGGCAATCTAGTTTTAAGATTAAAATACTTAAAACTGATAATGGTATGGAATATGTTAATAATGCATTTAATGGTTATTTGATATCTTTTGGTATCAAACATGAGCTTACTATATTCCCTATACACCTCAACAAAATGGCGTAGCAGAAAGGAAACATAGAACCATTGTTGAAATGGCTATATGTTTATTGCATGCTAAGAATATGGATTATAAATTTTGGGGTGAAGCTATGGTTTGTGCTACTTATCTCATTAATAGGACTCCTACAAAATCTTTATAGGATATAACTCTTGAAGAGGCTTGGTCTAGTAGAAAACCCAATTTGAACCATTTAAGGATTTTTGGTTCAATTGCTTATGTTCATAAACTTAAACAAAAGAGACACAAATTAGATTCTAAATCTTTTCCTTATATTTTTGCTGGATATGATGAGCATTCTAAAACATATAGAGTTGACAATCCTATCACTAACAAAGTTAAAGTTGCTAGAGATGTTTGTATTGCTGAAAATGGTGTTCATGATTGTTCTAAAGTGTAGGATAATGAATTTGTTGAAAGTAAAGTTGTGGTTGTGGAGGAAAAACCTCCTTCTCTAAACCCTACTCCTAGTGCATTTGTTTCTAAAAGTCCTACTCCTAATGATTTTTCTTCTAGTGATGATTCTATTACTTCTAAAAGGAAGCCTAAATGGTTTAAAACTTTGATTTAAGAAAGTGATGATTATTTAGCTAGAATGGATAAACTTAAGGCTAGAAGAGTGGATTATTGCAATTATGCTTTGATCTCTACTATTATGAATGCAAATGATCCTAATTCTTTTGAGCAAGCTAAAAATCAACCTCATTGGAAAAAAGCTATGCAAGAAGAATATGATACTTTGCTTGCTAATCAAACTTGGGATTTAGTTCCTTTACCTCGAGGTAAAAATCTTGTTTCTTGTAAATGGTTATATAAAACTAAATTGAATGCAAATAATGAAGTTACTAAGTTTAAAGCTAGATTAGTTGTTAGAGGTTTTTCTCAAAATGAAGGCTTAGATTATAATGAAACTTTTGCTCCCATTGCTAAAATGCCTACTATTAAACTTGTTCTTGCTTTAGCTTCTAATGTGAATTGGCCTATTCATCAAATGGATGTTAAAGTGCTTTTCTAAATGGTGATTTACATGAGGAAATTTATATGTCTCAACCTCCTAGTTTTGTTAAGAAAGGCAATGAACATTTAGTGTACAAGTTAAAGAAATCAATTAATGGTTTGAAACAAACTCCTAGAGAATTGTATTCTAAGATTAATGCATTCTTTCTTTCTCAAGGTTTCATTAGAAGCAAAAATGGTCCAAATTTATATATTAAACATAGTGAAGATGACATTGTGATTATTACTTTATATGTAGATGATTTAATTCTAACTTCAAGTTCCAATATTTTGATTTTTGAAATAAGTTTTAACTCAATCAAAAGTTTCAAATGACTGATTTAGGACTTACATTATTTTTTGGGAATGCAAATTTGGCAAACAAGTAATGTTATTTTTTTTTTTATCTCAAAGTAAATATGCTCAAGATCTTTTAGACAAGTTTAAAATGAATGATACTAATCATTTTTCTACTCCTTGTGAATTAGGAACAAAGTTAATGCTTGATAAGAAAACTCCTTTAGTTGATGCTACTTTATATAGACAACTAGTTGGAAGTTTAAATTATTTAACTCTTACTAGACCAGATATTGCTTATGTAAAGTGGAAAATTGAACCCTAGTGACTCCCCACCTAGGAGAGAGAAAGGAAGTCACTAGGATGATTTTCGCTTGGAGGAAATATAAATTCAAAAGAGGGGCTTGAATCCACTAGATCCAAATCCAAGGGAAACAAGGATGTGAATTTCAAGTGGATTGCAAGGGTTGAAGTGTGATTTGCCCTCTTTTGTAAATGAGAAAGTTGACTTGTTGACTATTTAGGAAAGAGAGACAAAATGAGTGAAATGAAGAGCTACCGGTTCTCGATCATGCTATAACTTTGGATCTAAGATATTTAGACTGATATGGATCTGCCCTGCAAATTTGGAGAAAAGTCATCGGGGCCGTGTTGAAAGTGCACATGGTCCTTCGAAAAATCCGTGAAATGAAAAGGGTTTTTTCGCCTCTGTAAATGGAGTCCAAATCTGAAAATACAGCTGCGCACCTGCAACCTACACACCAAAAAGAAGGGGAAAAGGGTTGTGGATAAGGGTTTGCCTCAGTCAAACCCCAGTTGAGGAATCAAAATTGAAAGAAAGTAACTGTAAATGCTTGAATGTAAAAAATGGAAATTTATACCTTGTAGATCTGCAATTTGTTGATGATGATTGCTTTGCTTCTTGAATGAAATCACAAGTGCTGCATGAAATGTCATGTAACAAGACAAAACCTGAACACACACATATGCTTGCAAATGAATGTTGTAATGTTGCTCCAAGGGATAAATGAAGAAGACTTGAATGCTTGAATGCTTGATGATGATAATGAAGACCTTCTACTTGAATTCATGTATTGTGTTCCAATATCCCCTGTTGTTGTCGAATAAGGGAATTGAATCTCCTTTTATACATGCCTAGAGGATTAATTTTTATCCACTAAAGGCCAACAAAGAAGAATGCAAACCCCAAAGAACAAATTATGCAAAAGGGACTGGGCAAGCCCATCTTAGGCCACCCTAAGAGGTGGGGATGACCCCTTTCCTAGGGGGACAAGGGCGCCATGCCCTTGTCCTGCCTTATCTTGGGGCTCAGACAGGGTCCTGAGAGTATCTCAAGGCTCAAACAAGAAGGGTTCATGGGGCAAGATGTAGAGAGAGATCTCAGTTTGGGAAAAAAGATACTATTGCTAAGGTGAGGGCCTCAAATATGGCTAAAATTGCTAGGGTTGCAATTTTATGATACTATATTTAGCCCCCACTTTAGTGGGAGTATGGCTTATGCCAATACTGTCGGTAAAGTAGAAGAGAGAGATGAAGATGAGAGATATAGAGAAATGCCACAAGGAGTATAAGATGTCACTAATCTTGAGGAACAAAAAGCCCTCAATCTTAGGATCTTAATTCACTCAAACATATGCTAGATCACGCAAAATAAAAAGGAACAAGACACAAATAAAACAAAGCGCAAAAGACACACGACAAAAACAAGACATAAGACGACAAACCAACTAGCCGAAGAGACCTCAACACCCAAATGTCTCAACAACTAATTGAAACACATGGACCAAAGCCACTACATAAACACAAGTGATCACATAAAAGAGAAAAGTTGACATCATCCATGAACCATCAATAGTAAACTGTGGGTTCATGAGAGGAAGAAGAGAGGACATGAATACACACCTTGGTGATCCATGAGAAGAAAGATGAACAAGAGAGAAACCATGGACATCTCATCCCTAAAACTAGGTGATCCATGGAGAGAATGACATGCAAATCTAGCCCCTAGAGTCTGTCTAGGTAATCCATGTAGGGAAGGAGAGTGAGAACAATGTTAGTTCAACCCAACCTCATGCATGTGTGTGCAAGTGAGGTTCGAAGTGCCTCATAGGAGTCTATACCCGAGTACGCTACAACCTGTGTATAATGTATAATACAAGTGTCAATAAAGGCATGACATCTCGTTCTAAGAGTCTATGCTCTGGTTTCGAGAATAATCACCCTGCCTAAGAGAAAAGTGAATCATCTCGCTCTGAGAGTATGTGCTCTGGTTCCGAGAATAACCCACTGTACAAGGAAAAAGCAGTGTTATCTCTCTCTAAGAGTCTGTGCTCTGGTTCTTAGAATGCCCCACTGTATAAGAGAAAAGTGACGACATCTTTCTCTAAGAGGCTGCCCTCTGGTTCCAAGAATGTCCCACTGTACTAGAGAAAAGTGATGACATATTTCTCTAAGAGGGTGCCCTCTCGTTCCAAGAATGTCTCACTGTACAATGCAGGAGAGAAGTATAGTACAAAGGAGCAGTGTGGGTGCCCCCCCCTTAAGATGTCAACATAGGTTGATGTTGATATCTTAAGGAAATTAGAACAAGGATACCTACCTTCATCACAAATAAGATATTCGTTATGCAACAATGTCATAAATCCAAGCAAGAGAGCGAATACTCTTCAAGCGAGGATAGGATAGTTGAAAATAGATATTGTGTTGTAAGAGTAAAGGGGATCCTTGGAGGAGAAGAGATCTTTGTTGAAAATATTTCTCCCTCCAAGGGGAGTTGTCTTAGACAAATATAACATCTTCTAGAACAAAGAAAAAGAGAGAACAAGAATGCAATCCTTCCTCCTATTCCTAGATAAAATGGATTCTTGATGAGGGATGACTCACTTTTAGCCCCAAGAATGATGGGTGAATTTATCATAAATGTACATTACCAAGTGTGAAAGAGGTTGTAGTCAAGGACTTACACCTCTTATATGAGAGAGAACCCTTGAGCAAACCACCAACAATTTTGCACAAGGAATGATATCAAGTAATATAATCACATCATTCACAAAATAGAGCAAAGTGGATCCCTAGAGAAAGAGAGAGAGAGGGATCATTGTCCCCCAAGCGAAGGGACAATGAGAAGAACTTAAACAATCTTCTAGAGATAGATTAAACATAATCAAATGCATAATGCACTTTCATGAATGCATGGAAGGAAAGACATTAGTATATGTAAAAGGCATGTCTCAAGAAGTGGTAATCTTCAAAGAGAAGAGAGAAAGAGCATCACAAATTCCCCAAGGGGGATTGCTCATAAAAACATACCATTGTAAGAAATGATAATCACATATGAAAAATGCAGCTCCTAAAGGAAACAGTGATACATGAGATAAAAAGAAGAAAAGAAGAAGTGAAAATCCTTGCCCCCCAAGTGAGGAGGACAAGGAGAAACATTACACATATTTTGATGGTGATTATTGGCAAGTGATATGCCTTCCTAGTGGAACAAATCCTCGCAAGGAAGGGGTACATACTTCTCAAGAGATCATTCTATGTTGAGGGGCATATCATACTTGCAAATAATCGAGACCATAGAAGAGGTAAGTTTTTCAAGAGAATGAAGGGAAGAGAACAAGTGCACTACTCGTTAAAGAAACTTCTCTCAAGCAAAGAGGAAAACCCAAGAACAATTATATGCTTACATAGGAATGATTCTTATGCAAGAAAAGAGATCTAATAATGTATAATGCACCAAGATAGAGATGAATATATAGAAAGAATGAAGAAAAATGAATTTCATGTTGCTGCCCCAAAGTATGTAAAGTTGAAACAACACCACCACAGATGATAAAAATCCCCCAACTAAGTTGACTATTTATGTGATAAGGGTCAGGAGAAACATGAAGAGAAAAGAAGCGCCAAGGCACTATTTTTATGTCAAGGAAGACAACTAGATCTATTGTAAGAGAAATTTGTGCAAGATCATATTGCTTTTGAACAAATTTCTTAAATGCAGAACATTTCCCTAGAGAATGTGAATATACATATGAAAAATGTAATATTCAATACCCTTCACTTTCTTAATATTCTTGTTCTTCTTTTGAGGAGGAAAGGAAATGTTCCTATCATATTTCAATTTCCAATAAGTTCTTGCAGCTAGTCTTTCAAGATGATAGATATGTTCTTGACATGAAGGGAAAGGATTGTTAGAAGAAGAAAGATTATTATCCACAACTCTAATTTTGCCACTGTCTATGCCATCTTGAATATTTTTTTGAAAATTAGGGCAATTATCAACATTATGGTCATGGGTTTGATGAAATGAATAAAAAGGACGTTTTGAAGAAGAATCATTCTTGTGGGCTCTTTTGATTTGTTGTCTTTGAAGATAATTTTTAAAAATTTGGAGCCTAAGGAATTCATCCATAGAAAGAGGAGCATCATTTCCTATGCCTTTTGTAGTAGTTTGTGTAGGGGGATTTATAGGGACACAAATTCCTTGCTCAAATTTCCCAATTCTTTGTCCTTTAAAACCTTGTTTTGTTATTATATGAAAGTCACGACTATAAGAATGTTGCAATTGACTAGATGGAGGAATAGGATCATGAATTTCTTTGAAATCTGATGTGTAAGGGGGAAGAAAAGGATTTGTAGATGAAGGAGTATCATGTGAAATGACAATCTCCTTTCCTTTATCAAGCTTATCCTTTGTGGGGGATTGGGGATGAACATCTTCATCATCTAGAAGCTCATTTTTAGTTATTTCTATGCAAGGGGAAAGGTCATGAATAAAATGCATGACATCATCCTCCCTACATATAATTTGACGTTGAAGATAGGTCTTAGGAGAATAAGGAGGATCTAAAGATGTAAGAATGTTAATGTTTTGATTTTGCCCCCCCCTGCTCAAGGGTATGTGTATGAAAAGAAGATGGATCCATGTTACTTTCTAATGCCTGCTCTTTTTTAAAGAGATATTAGTTAAAGCATTAGGTCTCATCTCATCCACACAAGATACCCTAGGAGAGGTACAAGGGTTAGGATCTCTAGGTTTAGGGTCTACAAAATCTTTGAGGTGATTAACATAGGAAATGCATTTTGTTAACAACGTTACCATAATGCAACATAAATGATACATGAAAGCTTTGAGATCTAATTGAAAAAGAAATAATTTTGAAATCCTAACAACACAATATGACCAAGTGCTATGAATGAAGAGAAGTAACATGAAATGAAAGAAATCCTTATCTGACACATGATTATAGTAAATATATGTGAAAAATAATGTAATCATATGTGAAAGAGCAAGTAAATTCAACTTATTAATTGCCATTGAAAGTCTCTTAATTAAAATCTTTAATTTGCTGGAAAAGAAAATCTAAAATTAGGACCTTTTTTTGAAAATTAATTTAAAATTTGAAAGTGGTGAAATTTGAATTTGTTTTTGACCTTAGGAGGTGTTAAAATTAATAAAGTACGCCAATTTTCTAGATTTAAGTAGAAAAATACGGTCAATTTCGTCTCTCAAAATTTCAGGAAGAAAGCTAGGGACCATGTTGAAAGTGCACACGGTCCGACCAACTTTTTTCGAAATTTTTAGGGATGATAGATATTATGATTTTATTGCAGAATCCAAAAAAATAGTTGTTTTGGAGATGTCTAGATTGGTCAAATTGGCAGTCAAAGGTCAAAAGTAAAAGGATCTTAAAAATTAGGGTTTTGTTGTTTAACCACTGAATTTTCAGAATAAAAAGGTAGATTTGAATTGCAATTTTGAAATAAAAACCAGATTTGAAACAAGCAATTAAAAATTGTGCACTTCACAAGCTTAATTTCCTCAAAATGAAAAATTAGGGTTTCGATGCAATTAACCTCTAAAATTCGCAAATAGATCAAACTTGGAAATGAAATTTTAAAATTCAAATTGCACTTAATCAGATCTAATAATGAGAATTTAGAATTAATGTGTAAGATGTCGGGTTCACCAAAATGTAAAGTGGAAAATTGAACCCTATTGACTCCCCACCTAGGAGAGAGAAAGGAAGTCACTAGGATGATTTTCGCATGGAGGAACTTTACATTCAAAAGAGGGGCTTGAATCCACTAGATCCAAATCCAAGGGAAACAAGGATGTGAATTCCAAGTGGATTGCAAGGTTTGTAGTGTGATTTGCCCTCTTTTGTAAATGGGAAAGTTGACTTGTTGACTATGGAGTAAAGAGAGATAAAATGAGTGAAATGAGGAGCTACCAGTTCTGGATCGCATTGTAACTTTGGATCTGAGATATTTAGACTGATATGGATCTACCCTACAAATTTGGAGAAAAGTCGTCGGGACTGTGTTGAAAGTGCACACGGTCCTCCAAAAAATCAGCGAAACGAAAAGGGTTTTTTCGCCTCTATAAATGGAGTCCAAATATGAAAATACAATTGCGCACCTGCAACCTACACATAAAAAAGAAGGGTTGTGGATATGGGCTTGCCTCAGTCAAACTCCGGTTGAGGAATCAACCTTGAAAGAAAGTAATTGCAAATGCTTGAATGTAAACAATGGAAATGTATATCTTGTAGATTTGCAATTTATTGACGATAATTGCTTTGCTTCTTGAATGAAATCACAAGTGCTACATGAAATGACATGTAACATGACAAAACCCTAACACACACATATGCTTGCAAATGAATGTTGTTGTAATACCCTAAAATTGGTCATCTAAACCATGGGCCCCTAATCTCGACAACATCACCAAGGTCCTAACCAAAGGCAATTAAATCAACTTTGAACACACAATTAATTAATGCTTCTATCATTAAATGTCACATGGCAAGTGAATTATTCTATATTAATTAAATATTTATTTAATTAATTAAATCATTCCAGTAAATCATTTTGATCAATTATCCTGTTTAATTTATTAAATATCATAGCATATTTAATTAATTAATAAATTTGCCATTTAATCATAAAAAAAAATTAATTTATTACAAAAGAGGAATCAATATGCAAAGAAAGAGTTAAATTGAAAATAAAATAAAGAATTGAATTGAAAGAGAAATCAAACTTGAGAAATTATTTCTTCTTCTAAATTGAGATAACTTGAAATCAAAAAAATAATTAAATGAATTATTAATCATTCTCTAAAATTGGAACTCAAAGCTTTTGAGAAAAGAAATTCAGTTGCATTGAAAAGACTCTTTTCTTGAATAAATCAAAGAAATCACATGGAATCACCTATTTTTATTACAAGTGCATGAAATTAATTGAATTTTATCTCCAATGCAAACTCAAACTTATAATTTGAATACATTTCATCAAACTATAATTGGAATCTATCTCAAGGTTAACTGAATCCAATCTCTCAATTATTTCAATTATCCTAAATTGTGCTTTTTCTTGAATAATCTCAACCGCTCGTTGCTAATTGATCTTGACCGTTGGTCTCTCTTGTGATTCTCTATAAATTCAGTCTTCATCTCTCATTCAAAACACCCTGGAGATTTATTGTTATTATATAGTTTTTGCTTTGGAGTCATAGAAGATATTGTGATTTCTTTTTTGAGATTATTGCATCTTAGTTTAGCTTTCTGCATATTTAGTTCAATTATGATTGCTTGAATTCATATAGCTTACCATTCATCCATCTAGCATAATCTTGCATCCATTTAGCTTAATATCATTCTCATATAGATTAAATCCTTCGTCTTGGTGTAGTCTAGTCACCGGTATTACTTATACAAATATGAGAGCAAGTCTATACTTGCATCTTTTAGAAGGCAATTGGTCGATTTGTTATGGTTTTGTTATTCATACTTATATATGTCTAACCATACATGTAATGACTTAATTGAAGTGTTGTGTCTTACAGTTTGTAGATACTTATTCCACTTTTCACACACACATTTGTGGCACCCACCGTGGGGCCGAAGACTACACATCTTTTTGCCTCGAAGACTAACTTTTTTCTTATTTTTCAGATTTTTATTTTTTCGGATTTTGGTCCGTACAGTTATTGCGAAATATCATACGAGTTTTTCCACAATCCTGAATGACAAACTACATGTATCGTATGATCTCGTACAAATTATCGTACGACTTGGTGAAAATTGTCGTACGATATTCTGTATTTTTGGGTTGAAAGCAGACTTCATTCTTCAGGTCCTTTATTCAATTTTGATCATACTAATGCTGACCCTGGCTTGTTGTTCATTTGTCTGAGGAATTTTCACAGCCTAATCAGTTTTTGTAGAATGCTTGTTGAAGAATATGCTTGTCGCACAAAGACAATATGACTACTGATTCGTTGTCTTTGCAAGTTGCCTGAGGAGATCCAAGTAAACATTGTGTATTCTTTAAATTCATTTTTAGGCACCTAAATTGCTATTTGGTTAATGAATAAATCCGTCTTTCGTGTTTTAAGAAAATTCTGAGAGGTAGGAGAGTATGCTCTTGTCTGCACAAACAATCAGAAATCCAGACCCTTGAGGCTTTTTCTAAGTTTTAGATTTGTGTACCTTTAGCAGGGTTGTCACAGTGGGAAAAAGTAATCACCCTATGAGAATGACCCAAGTGAGTACAACCGGACCTGGGCATTCTAACTCACTATAATAAATAGGCCTCTGGTTGATTAAAGTCTCAGAGGATGGGATAATTTGGGGTTTCTCTTTGAGATCTCTCATATTGAGCATTTTGTAGGGCCTCGTGGTCTCAACCATGTTTACATGACTACAACTTGTTTCGGTACCTTGTCAGGCTATAGGCCTCAATCATGCTTGCGTGACTTCAAGGGTTAATTTCAAACGAAATTCTTGACTAATAACTATAAGATAGAGGCTACCCGGTTCATTTCCGAAAGGGGGGATAATCTTTGTGCAA
Source organism: Cryptomeria japonica (assembly GCF_030272615.1). Lineage (NCBI taxonomy): Eukaryota > Viridiplantae > Streptophyta > Pinopsida > Cupressales > Cupressaceae > Cryptomeria > Cryptomeria japonica. The sequence goes on along the minus strand of NC_081407.1, from coordinate 503,692,046 downwards.
GAGAGATAGTAACTCTCCCAAGATACTTGTCATTTCGTGCCCCCATTAGCGTTTGGAGTCGGCTAATACAACGTTGAGAATCCATTGCCTGAGACTTAGCGGTCGTATTTTGATTAGCTATTGTATGTGTACTTGAGTCTGCAAGAAAAGGTTTTCTTCTCTCACTAATTTCCATAGGGTTAGCGTGTTGTGATTGAAGTCATTTACATATTGCATGTTTTATGTGTTTTCATCTCTGAAACTGAAACTAGAATACCAAAACTGGAGAAAACAATAAACAAATCAGTGGTCAAAACTTTGTCAGTATAAAAAACTAGTCTACATCAACTATCAAAAACTCAATCCATCTCAAAACTGGTCGTCATCAGTCATTGAAAACTTTGTCTGTCAAAATTTTGTCTTTGTCCAGTAAACTATCGTATGAGTCTTCTGATTTATTGTCCTGCTACATAACTATTTTTGTACGAAATTTCATCAAGCCTTACAGTTTGTCGTCTGACCCTGAATTAGTTGTCGCACGAGATCTGATAAACTGTCATCTTGCTTAGGGAAGTATCATATGAGCCCTTGTCCTGTGTCGTACGAGAAAACATCACATTAATCAGTTTATCGTCCGAGGTATACCCACTTGTTGTATGAACCTAGGCAGCAACTCATATGAAATATTGTTTTCATCGTCCTGAAGCCATCAAACTGTCGTCTAGTCTTATAAACCCTGTAGTACGAATCTCTGATTTTGTCAGTCCAGAATAGTCAAAATTGCCTAAAAATAGTCTACATCATCATCCTAGCCATAAAACTGGTTATCATCATCCTGAGCATAAACAAATCTAAACAATGTACTTCTACCATTGTGTTGCACGATTTTGTCGATCATCTTTCAGCTAGTTCAATCAACCATTTATCAAACTTAAGTTACTTCGATAACGTCTTACACAAGATAGATTGTTCCTGAAACCAGACTAAGTCTTTGTCACTTCTCTCAAATCAAACTAGGTAACTTAGATAACGTCTTACACATGATAAATCTTTCCTGAAACCAGACTAAATCTTAGTTGCTTCTCTTAATCAATACGTTAAACGAACAACTAGCTTTAAATTTGATCTTGACTTCTGCATCACAAACAACTCTGGGTCACATCAGTCAATAAAAATGCCTACTCAAACCAGAAGTTCTCGTAAGAAAGCCGACAGAGGCAAAGGACCATCCTTTTCATATCATGATAATCCATTTTACGTAGAGGACCCTGTCACTAATAAACCTTCATCATCAGATATACCAGTTTATGATCAACCTTTGTCTCCTACCATATCTGGAACAAAACAAGAAAGACAAGCTACTAAACACAATGCTTATGATGATCTTAGTATCCATGCTACTGATAGTGATTCCTCATCAGACGAATCTGAAGCCTCTGAACCTACCAAAATGGATATTCATAAATGTCAAAAGGATAAAGATTTCTGAAAAATGATGAAGGTTATCATGGCTAGAGAAAAAGAAGACTAATTTCTAGAACTAACAAAGCAAGGTGCTAAACTTCCTACCGGTTATAACGTTGAGGCCCTCATCACTAAAGAGGAAGAGACACCCTTAGTAATGAGAAACAAACAATTACAAGCGTTACAGACTAAGATCACAGAACTGAAAAACAAGGATAAATCATCAAAACAATATTCTCTGGACACGATATGCCCATTTCCATTTGATAAAAACCTTTACATGCTTTCATTTCCTTCATGAGTGGAGATTCCAAAATTTGACAAATACGATGGCAACTCAGATCCTCAAGACCATGTCAGAGAATTTTGTTTTTTATGTATGGATTTCGTGCATGAACAAACATATCTCATGCGCCTTTTCCCGAGAAGTTTAGGAGGGCAAGCTATGGAATGGTTCCCAAGCCTACCTATAGGAATAAAAACCATTGAAGAATTAATCCAATTGTTTCTACAATAATACTCCTATAACATTCATCATACAGTCACTATGATTGAGCTTTGCAATACCAAACCGAAAACATAAGAGCCCTTTCTCACTTTCCCCCAATGTTGGAGAAAGATGTTCTCTAGATATTCATGACTTATTCCAGATTCTGAGAAGATGGATATCTTCGTCAACAACTTGATCCTTGAATTGAAATACAGTATCCAAATGCAAGTATACCCTTCGTTCAACAAAATGGTAGGCAGTGCCCTCAGAATGGAAGATGTGCTTATAAAGAAAGGAGATATCTCACTTTGGAAAGAAACATAGCAAGGTTCTAGTTCCAAAGAAAAGAACAAATATTGGAAATATGGCAAAGACAACAACAAAAACATTGTTAATGATGGAGTGGTAGACACTATTAAAGCAAAATCAAAATCCACAATATTTAATCTAGCTAGTGGCACACAAGCACTCAAAGCAGCTGAAACTACAACAAAAAATCCTTCGAAGAAAGTAAAAGAGTGGTTTAAAGAGAAACCTTGGCTTTCGAAACCTAAATGTGACTTCACTCCTCTGGAAGAATCATACGAATCCGCTTTCAAAAATTTATTGGCAAATGATCTGATAACCTTACTAGACAATTCTAGGCCATATGATCCCGAAGTCAAACCAAAATGGTGGAGAGAGAATGAATATTGTGAATACCATCAAAACAAAGGTCATAACACAAACAAATGCATGAAGCTCAAGCATGAGATTCAAGATCTCATTGATGTAGGCCAAATTGTTGTTGGAAATCACACAACTAATGTTGATCACCAATCTTTTAAGGATCCCTTACCTGTTTATAAACAAGGTGATTCCTCAAAGTCAAAAGGAGGTGCCAAAGTTAATTAAACCTATACCAACAATGACAATGTGATCAACATGATTGAGTCTTCCCAACCTGAATATTACAATGTGATCATAATCAAAGATAAACAAAATGAATCACAAAATACAAATGTTGTGACCCGCGCTCAAAAGAAAGTCACTCTCCAAGGATCTAATTCTTCAACTCCTGCTCAAACAACATCAAATATACAAACTTCTTCAAATAGACAAACATATACAAGCATGGCTAAATCTAAATAGTTGGTTTCATCATTCTCTCCTGGTTATAGCATTGTCGAACAATTGAAAAGAACAAATGCTCAAATTTCCATCTTTGAATTGCTCAAAATCTCTTATGCTCATAAAGAGATCCTGGACAAAGCCCTGCTCACAACTATTGTCCCAAAAGATTTAGATATTGATAGGTTTCAATATATGGTGGGTCACCTGACTTCACCTCATTATCTTACATTCTCTGAAGAAGATGACAACGCATTGAATCACCCACATAACTAGCCATTGCACATTGAAGCTATGATCCATAAACACCGAGTTAAACATGTTTTGATAGATGGAGGCATTGGGTTGAATATTTGTACCTATAATCTTCTTACACAGCTAGGCTTTTTTGAAAAATGTCATTGATCTGGCCAAGAAAATAACAATCAAAGCTTATGATGAAGAAGAAAGAACCTCTAAAGGTCTCGTACTATTACCAATCAGGGTAGGACCTGCAGAAAGAGATGTTATTTTTCAGGTGCTTGATCTCCCTCTTTCATACAACATCTTACTGGGCAGGCCATGGATTCACGAAATGAAGGTAGTTCCATCTACGTATCATTAGTGCTTAAAATTTCCTTATAACAGAATTGAAGTCAATATTCTTGCTGATACAAACTCCCCCTATAATGCATTGACAAAAAGTGTTGATACCTTTGTGCCTCATAATAGAGAAGCCTCTACGGCTGGAAGTTCAGAAACCTTGATGAAGGACTTAGAAAAGAAATTGAAAATCATAAATACTGGCATGGATGGATACAAGATAGAACCAGTACTTTCACTAATCTCTCTCCCTCCATCACCAAGACAGTCAGGAAAACCATTGGAGGTTATGAAGCCACAGATTTCCACTCCAAATGTCATATATGATGGTCTCTTTGTACAATCCTCTACTTCCCTTGCATATGAAATAGAAGAGGATATTGTTCTCAAATGGCTTTTCAAAGAAGATAATGAAAATAAAGAAGTATGACATTGTAAGATTTCCCTGACACAATATGGTCTAGGATATAAAATGATTCCATGCATGGGATATTCAGGTACTGGTCCTCTGGGAAAGCATCAAGAATTTATTGTTGAACCTATTCAGCTACAAACTAAATCTACAAATGATAAAGATGGACTGGGATACAATCCAGGAAAGACATCAGACCAAAAACATACTTCCCATCATCAGTCTAAGTGAAAGAAAAAGATACTACCTTCAACATCATAGGAAGTAAACACTCAACATACAAGAAGACTATGAACAAAAGATGAAAGAAGGAAGAACACAATAAAATTATTCACCCATTATGTCTCCCTCTAATAGGATAGAACAAATCAGGTATGAAACTACACAAGAAGAATTGGAAGCTATAGAAACAAATCCAGTCATTAGTCCAGAGGAAGCTTAATGGAGTAGACGACAAAGAGTCACAGAACCATCAAGGTTATGTCAACAGGTATGCCAGATACAAGTGACAAATGAACCAAATCACAAAGGAACTTGCAGCATCAAAGATGTAGGTGTTGAAACTATACATACATTCACTCAATCACTTGAAGACGAGTCAGAAAATTCCTCTTATGACTCTGATGGCTTTGACAATAGTCCTATTTATGATAATACCTATTCAACATCAAACTCTGACTCCTCTATCATGAATGTCGGGAATTTGTCTACTGATCTTGTTACTGTCAAACCACGATATGTAGTCCAGTCTGGCATAGAGAACGATACTAGATTTAGGTCTATTGGAGTTGGTCAACTAATTATTAATGTGCACTTCAATGATCATGTTGTAACTCTTCTTGGTCTTGAGACATTTATGCAAGGTATTCTTCTGGAACTCGACTTGTCGGTCCGAAGTTATGATGATAATACAATGAACTCCCTCGAACCTATTCAAACTTTATCTTTGGTACATCCTGAACTAATTGACTGTAGTCTCCAAAACCAACCTATGAATGTACCCATATTTGCCAATGACTACATGTTAGCCTACTACCTTAATGCAGTTGAACTAATGGACTCTTCCACTAGTGAACAAAGTGAGAACATGATTGAAACATATATCAAGTATCTTAGTCGCCAAAAAAAAGAAAAAAAAAAGAAAAGATCTGATGGTGAAAACCACATTGTGGCGGTGTCAAAATAAAAAATAGAGAAAATAAAGGATGTACCTAAGGGTGAAAACCTCTCTGAGGCACCTGAAGGTGAGATATTTGATATACTGCCAAGTCACTTCTAGGAAAGGTCTTCTATATTGATTGAACCAACTCAGCCAGTAAATATTGGGAGTCAAGAGACACCACATATCATCCACTTAGCTCAATCACTATCAACAGAAGAGTTAAAAGATTTTAGCAATCTCTTTTTAGAAAAGAAGATCAACTTTGCATGGACATACTTCGATATGCCAGGCCTAGATCCTGATCTTATCATGCACCATCTTTCTATTACACCAGGAGTTAAACTAGTCGAGCAAAAACTTCATAAGATGCACCCTCATGTGGCACTACTAGTCAAGGTTGAGCTAGAAAAATTGTTAAAAGATGGATTTATCAGAGCTATAGACTATGCAGAATGGATTTCAAACATAGTACCTGTATCAAAGGCAGACAAATCCATTAGGGTTTGCACAGACTTCAGAGATCTCAACAAAGCATGTCCGAAAGACGATTTTCCATTACCTAACATTGATATGATAGTGGATATGACTGTTGGATATGAGATGTACTCATTAATGGATGGATTCTCCAGTTATAATCAAATCAAAATAGCTCCTAGAAATCAAGAAAATACAACTTTCACCTGTGCATGGGGAACCTTTTGCTGGAACGTCATGCCATTTGGGCTAAAGAATGCAGTAGCAACTTACCAAAGATCAGTATCAACTATCTTTCATGATATGATGCATAAAAATATGGAATATTATGTTGATGAAACTTTAGTAAAGACCATGAAGCGATCCACACATATTCAAGAGCAAGGCCTCATACTAGATAGAATGGAAAAATTCAAGCTCCGACTAAATCCTAAAAAGTGTGCATTCGGAGTGACATCTGGGAAATTACTTGGTTACATCTTTTCAAAGAAAGGAATTGAGGTTGATCCTAAGAAGGTCCAAGCTATTATGGAAATGCCACCTCCAAAGAATATTAGTCAAATGAGAAGTTTACAAGGACGTCTCCAATTAATAAGATGCTTTATTTCTCAGCTAGTAGATAAAGCTCAACCCTTCACGTATTAATGAAAGGAGTAACATACAACTGGGATCAAGAATGTGAACAACACCTTCAAAAAATCAAAGAATACATGTCTAATCCACCAATATTGATGCCACCAATTCAAGGAAAACTATTGATTCTATACATATCAGCTACTGATTCATCACTGGGGGCACTTCTGGCACAACAGGATGAAAATAAAAAGGAAAGCACTATATATTATATCAGCAAACTTTGGTGTCTTATGAAATGAACTATACTATAATAGAAAAATCATGTTTGGCATTAGTCTTTGCATCACAAAAATTGAGACACTACATGTTAGCACATTCCATCAAGCTAGTGGCTAAGATTGATCCACTCAAATATATTCTCAGCAAAGCAACACTTACCGAAAGATTAGCTAAATGGGTCATCGTTCTTACAGAGTTTGATATTGAATATGTAGAATGCAAAGCCATCAAAGGATGGGTAATTGCAGATCAACTTGTTGATGCTCCACTTGAAGACACTCAACCTTTGCACATAGGATTTCCAGGTGCACCTTACTCAACAATCATGGAAGATGTTCTTTGATGGGTCTTTCACTCAACATGGTTCTAGTGCTAGAAAACTTTTTATTACTCCTAAAAAATATTCAATCTCGAAGGCTTACAAGATTCTCTTCACTTGCACAAACAACATTATAGAGTATGAAGCTTTGGCAAACAGGATCAAGTTGGCTATTGAATGGAAGGTTATGGAATTACACATCTATGGAGATTCTCAGCTAATCATCAACCAAATCAATGATACATATCAGACTCAAGATGAGAAATTGATGCCTTAAAAGAGAATGGTGGATGATCTCAAGAAATATTTTACTTTTGTATCATTTCAGCAAATCCCTAGATCAGCAAACAAAGCAACAAATGCTATGGCCACCTTGACATCTATACCAAAGTTACAATAATCTAATTTTTGCTTTGAATTCTTGGTGGAAGAGTTACATTACCCTGCCTATGATTCTCTTGAGTCCCAGATGGTCTGTTCTATTATTGGACATGACTCATCTTGCTACAACCATATTTACTCTTATCTATGAGACCAAATTATCCCTGAAAATCTTACCCGTAATGAGAAAAGGAACCTAACCCGAAATGCTTCACGGTACGTCATCATCACTAACGATCTATTTAGGTGAGGTTTGGATAGTACTTTGCTTAGGTGTCTACAAACTGAAGAGTCCTAACGCACATTATCTGAAGTCCATGAAGGTATTTGTGGATCTCATTCAAATGGTCTAACTTTAGCTCAGATATTACTAAGGGTTGGCTATTATTGGCCAGATATGGATAAAGATGCTATAAAGTTTTCTTAAACTTGTGAGAAGTGTCAGCTACATGGGAATCTCATACATGCTCCAACAAGGGATCTCATGCCCTTCATTACACATTGGCCTTTTCAACAATGGGTGTTTGATCTCATTGGCCAAAAATACCCTGCATCATCTAACGGACACAAGTTTATCATAACTTCCACTGAGTACTTCACTAAGTGGGTAGAAGCAGTTCCACTCATCAAAGCAACCGGTAAACAAGTAGCTCTGTTCATCCTTAACTATTGTAGACACCTAAAATTGTCATGTCTAATTAAATAAATATTTTATTTATTTAATTATCTAAGCCTAATTCTTCTATTAATTAAATAAATTTTTAATTATTTAATTAATTCATTTATCCTCTTCTAGCCTTATTTCTCATTTAAATAAATACATTTATTTATTTAAATTATCCCTTTCCTAAATTAAATAAATATCTTATTTATTTAATTGTCCTGCTTCTTCTATTAATTAAATAGATCTTTATTTATTTAATTAATTCATTATCTTTTTCTACACATGACACATGTCATTCATCTCTTAATTCCTACATTACCTACCCCTTTCATTATTTTGGTATTTCTTATACCTACCCTCTAATCCTAGCCGACCTCTCTTTTTACACCTCTCAATCTTAACCCTCCATTTTCTATTGTGTCTTCTATTTAAGGAGATGCTTTCTTCATTGTCTAACCCTAACTACTTGATCAATTGACTAGACTACAATTCTACTGGCAACCACATTCCGTTCTTTGTTGAGCTCTTGTGCATACAAAAATCTGAGAGCAAGTATATCAAGCAAGATCAATGGAGATAGGAAGAATGGAGATCAAAACCCTAGTGGACATGTGATGGTATAATCTTTGTTATTTTGAGTTATTTGCATTGTCTTAGGTTATCTTCATATGTTATGGTGGATCTTTGTTCATTGTTAGGCTAGGGTTTAGTGGTTGAATCCATTTTAGTCTTTCAATATTGTTGTTTATTATTATCCATTTTCACCATATACATTTTGGCACGCCCGGTGGGACTCTTGTCCCTTTGCATTTAACATTTTTGTTGCAGATTTTGCATTTTTGAAGTTGCAGATCGGACGATTTCGACGACATTTTAGGTTTTTTCCGCGTCTGCGAGTGTTCGGATCGCGTTTTTGTATTTCAGAGGCGTCTGTGATATCTTGGATCGCGTCTGTGTTTCTGTCATTTTCTATTTTTGCAGGTTTCCGAAAGTCGCGTCTGTGATTCCGAATCGCGTCTGTGCATCATCTTATCGCGTCTGTAGTCTAAAGAAGCGTCTGTGTTCTTAGATCGCGTCTGCGAATCACAGAACCGCGTCTGTGTCGGACAGAAGCATCTGTGTCTGGTATAACAGCGTCTGTGCATTCTGTTTTGCAAATTTTTCAAGTTTTTCGATTCGGGTTTTCGGATTTTGTACTTAGGGTTTCAGATCTGGTTTATTTTTGGCTAACCTTTGCAGATCTAGTTAACCTGATTTGTGCAGCTTGCTTTGGAGGCAAATACGTTTTTGTTGAAGGCCCCTTTTCACAAAGTCTTTTTGGGTTTTCTAAAATTTACCTAACTTGTGTGCTTGCAGGAAGGGGTTATCGTTTGAAACAACCCAAACTACTAACAATTTTGTTGCAGGGCCTTGGCTAGGGTTTTTTGTAATTTTATTGTGTGCCTTGTTTTCATAGCTTAGCAAACACTTCAATTGGTGCACTAAAATTGAACCATTGTCTTTTGTGTCTTGAGCAATAGGCTCTTTTTGTTTATTCTTTAGAGGGCCTGTCTTCCCGTGTGGTCATTAGGACTACTAGTGAGAAGAGAACGACCCAAGTGGTAGCAAAAGAAAAGCCATCTTCTTCCAAGCCACTATAATCAAATGTATTCATGGTGAAAACTATGAATAACGTGTGCTGATTAGTTCATACCGACACTATGTCTCCCCATAAACCCGTTTGATCAAATTTATTTGATCATTTGTAGGGCGTAACCCCTACCGGCTGGGAGCCTTCTGTATTTACAGAGCTGAAAGTGCCGCATGTATGGCCACACAAGCGGATGCCCTTACTAGCACCTCATTGTTTTAGATGCCCAAATCCTTCTAGTTGTTGAGGAAGGAGGTCGGACCTCTGGTAGCGGCCCACACACATACGGTTCTTAGTAGAGATACAAAGTTCGCCATGGGGAGTTTTCATGGGGACTGATGCTTGGCTGACCCGAGAAGTGAGTGCCGAGGGTGGAGCCAGTGAGGTCAAGCATCTAAGTATCCGCTCTGAATAGCGTAGCCTCGGGGGTAAAACCCCATGTGGGATCAACAATTATTGTCCTGGCCAGCCATAAGAATTGTGCTTGACTTATGATAAACATTCAAACACTCAAAACAAAACAGCAAAACATTGTGTCTTTTGTGTCTTCAAGTGTATGCAAAAACTTTTTACATCAAACAACACACTTTTTTTTTTGGAGTCTAAACAGTCTGCAAACATTGGGTCATCAACACTGTATCCTCTTGTCACGAAAAACAGTCGAAAAATCAGATTTGGTCACAGCAAAACAAATTCACAGATAGGAAAGATCGCACTAAGGTTACAGAAACGCGTCTGTGTCTGTTAAAACCGCGTCTGTGTCGGATAAACGCGTCTGTGAAGTACAGAATAGCGTCTGTGTTTTTATCAGCGTCTGTGTCGAACAGAGACACGTCTGTGTCTGGAAATCGCGTCTGTGAAATATACAGGCACGTCCGTGTCCACAATTGCAAAAAACTATTACAGTCCCAGCAAACATCAACAGGAAAATCTCATAATCACGTCTGTGTCAAACAGAATAGCGTCTGTGTCTTAAAACCGCGTCTGTGAAGTATACAGAGGCGTCTGTGTCAGGATTTGAAAAGTTTAACAGTCAAGCAAACAAAGAAAATTAGTTTCGGCATACTTGAGCTTCCTAGGTTGTCTCTTCAGATTTCATCTAGCATTCAGCCTGTTCTAAGGTCTTACACAGTCCATCATTGCTTCATACCTCATTTTACATTCATACTTGTCTAAACTTGAGTCAAAAGGTCACTTGCTTGTCCTCACTATACTTTGTCAACACACTACATACAACAACACTTTGCTAAGTGGTCCCTCATCAAGGTTTCTTACCTTTGGGTCTCATTTGGTCTTACTTAGAGTCAAGGTCAGCTTACCTCATCAAGAGAAACTATCCTCTCTTTGGAAGTCACACCTACTCTACTACATACATACTTGGTCTTACACTTTGGACATTGCAAGTAAACTTCAGATTCATTTACATTCCATACAACTCTTGGTCTTACATACTCTTGTCATTTTCGTCTAGTCTCTCACATATTGCTAAACACCTAGTTCATGGTTGAAACCCGTCTTCAAAAATCTAGGAGAAAAGCTAAAGAAGCTCAAGGGTCCGTAAACATGAGTTCTTATGAGTATGACAATGATGTCTTCTACAATCCTGAGCACACTACATTACCAGACATGAATGTTTATAGACACAATCCAAATGTGGAAAGCGCAAACACTATAAACAACAATGCTACACTCAATGACAATGTTGACAATTCTTCAATACTATCAGCAGACATACAAGAATCTATAATGGATCCTCAATTCAATAGATTGGTTGAAGAGATAATGAGGAGAGATCGTCAATATTTCCTAAACATGATGGCACAAAGTGGAGCTAAAATACCACATGATTTTGACTTATCTCAACTTATGGAAAGTAGACCTTCACAACAAACTCAACCTAATAGTGGAGGACTAAATAATATGATGCCGGAGTCACCATCAGTTTTGCTTCAGAAACCAGCAATCCCACATACACAAGCTCAAATGCATGATACTTACACTCAAAGACCATCATGGAGGCCTTATGTTCAAACACATGCTCAAGATATGGGTCAACCAAGACAAATGGATACTCAAGGACTTCCTCAAAATTTTGACACCAGGAGACCTCATGTCAAAATTGGGGGCAACACAATGGAAAATGAAAGGCCCATTGAATATGGTTTATACACACAAAACAGATATGGGGTTCCCCAACAAGAAATTAGGCCAAGTGCTCCATATATGTCGCAACAATATAGACCTCCGTATGGACATGTCTACGATCAGTATCATCCATATATGCAACAAGCTCCCCCTCAAATGGGTGTTTCAAACATGGGACATGCTACAAGAAATCCATCTCCTCCCAAAAATAATTTGGAGCAACAAATTAGAGATCTACAAAAGAAAGTGGAAGACATGGGCACATCAAAGCCCACATATACTATGAGAGATATATGCCCTTATCCATTTGATAAGAGCATTCCAATGCCTCCGTTTCCTCCGCACTTTGCAACGCCGAAATTTGACAAATATAGAGGGAGAGGAGACCCCAAGGCACATATAAGACAATTCTTCATAGCTTGCATTGAGGTGGCCGCAGAAGAAACATACTTAATGAGGTTGTTCCCACAGAGCTTAGGAGATCAAGCGATGGAATGGTTTTCTCAATTACCTCCTGGTATTAAGTCATGGGGCGACTTAGCAGAAGCATTCATTCAGCATTTTTCTTACAACATTGAAACAGATGTCTCAGTTACTACCTTGTGCAATACGAAACAAAAAGAAGGAGAATCTTTTGCGTCATTTTTACAAAGATGGAGAAACTTAGCTAGCAGATGCTCTTGTGAAATCCCGCAAAAACAAATGGTGGAAATGTTCACACAAAACGTTAACAAGGCTATTGGCTATGATCTCAGAAAAGCTTGTTTGTCTACATTCAAGGATGTCATTGAAAAGGGCCTAGCAACAGAAAAGGTCTTAATTGAACAAGGAGTAATCAAGCTATTCAAAGAAAACAAAGAAGACTTCAAAGGAAAGGACAAACCAAAATTTTGGAACAAGAACAAGAACACAGTTAATGATGGTGTTGTTGATGCCAACACAGTGAGACCAAAGTTCATCTTTTCTGGATCAAGTTCTACCAACAATCAAGTGAACAATCAAACGGCTGCTAAACCACGAAGGAAATATACTCCATTGGGAGAACCACTTGAATCAGTATTCAAAAAGCTTGTAGCAAACAAAGTGATCACGGTCCCAGACTTTCCTCCATATGAACCAAAGGTAAAACCGAATTGGTGGAATGATGATGAATTTTGTGAATTTCATAAGAGCAAGGGTCATAAGACAAGTAATTGCCATCGATTGAAAAACATTGTACAAGATCTCATTGACAGAGGAGATATTGAGATTGAGGGACATTCATCTAACCAAGAGCATGAGGTGTTTAAGGAACCATTCCCAAAACATGACAAGGGAAAAGGCAAAGTCACAGATGATCAAGCCAATTACACCAGAGCATCTTACAATTATGATTCCACTATTAATCACATCTCAATGGACAATCATATTTCTACCATTACTATCAAAAATAAAAATCCTGAGAATCCTCCTCAGCGACCTAAAATTGTCCTAAAAGGTGTGGGATCTTCGTCCACATCTACCTCCGAATGTCATGTTACAACCCGTCGAGGTAAGATCACATTGCCAGGTACCTCTACTAAGAATACCAATCTTTCGTCAACTAAGCCTGAGTACGACCTTGTAGAGCAATTAGGGAAAACACCCGCACTCATCTCTATTCTTGAGCTCTTACGCATATCTCCTGCACATAAAGCTGTCCTTGACAAAACCTTGAGAGATACTGCTGTCCCTACTAATCTAAACGTGGACCAGTTTCAAGCCATGGTGGGATACCTATCCGTTCCACACTCCCTCACATTCACAGAAGCCGATGACGCCTCCATAAGTCAGCCTCATAATGCACCTCTACACATTGAAGCCTTCATACATAAACACCGAATAAAGCGAGTCCTGATAGATGGAGGAGCAGGTCTTAATATTTGTACATTGAGCACCATCAGACAATTGGGATATTCTGACAGAGCTGTAAATTCTACAAACCAAATCACTATTAAGGCTTATGATGATGAAGAGCGTTCATCCAAGGGCACAGTCATCTTACCACTAAGAATAGGGCCAGTCACAAAGGACGTAGTTTGTCAAGTCCTGGATTTAGACCTCACGTATAACATATTGCTAGGACGTCCATGGATTCATGAAATGAGGGCAGTCCCATCAACGTACCATCAGTGCATAAAGTTTCCTCATAATGGAGTCGAGGTAACGGTCAATGGTGATCCAAATCCATTCATATATTGCAATAACTTGAGATCACATACTGAGACTATCATTCCTAGCAATCGTGAGGCTACTCCTTCTTCAGCATATATTGATCCTGAGTCATTAAAGCCCTCGACATCCAAACAAGGTGAACTTAGAGCCAAGTTTCAAGACAAAGGCATGGGAGAATACACTCTGAATCAAACAATGTTCTTACGACAAGTCATGAACTCCCCCAAGGAATATGGGAGGCCACATCCTAATAAGCAAATCTCCATCATGCTACTCAAATGGGATCCTACCGTCTTTCAAAAATGGGGCGAACTAGAGGAAGAAACTTTATATAAAATGCTATATAAGGACGCTGAAGATGATACACGTGATCAAATTATAATACCCTGTGAGAACTATGGCAAAGGTTTCAAAATTCTACAAAGATTTGGGTATGATGGAAAGAGTCCTCTCGGACTACGCAAAGAAGGTGTCATGGAGCCTCTACAACCTGAGCTAACTACAAGAGGGGAACGCTCTAAGGGGCTTGGTTTTCTAAAGCCCAAGATTCAAAATAAGAGAACAAAACAGATATGGCGAGTCAAAGTGGCTGAAGTTCAACAAGAGGATAATTATTCCATAGACTCCAATGAGTGGGAATGGGGTTCAGACAAATCCTCCAGCGACTATGAACTCAATGAGACATTTAGAGAGCCAGATGAACCTACAGAGGAGGAGGAGTTTTACAAGAAATTCAGAGTCGGTCAAGAACCGACCCATAAGGATCTCGCACAAGCTTCGTTTCAAGGCCCTAGGTCAGGATCACATAGGATGAGGACACCTGTCCCTGAGGGTGCTACTAGTGATGATAATTTGGACTCACTCCGGATCGACACTGATGAGGAGAGTGCCATTGACGACCTCGATGACTACCTTGACATACCTGAATATAACCACATCTTCACTATTAGCCTTGCGGACTCTAAAAACACTAAAGACCTTCCCCTCGTTCACCCCCAACTCATTGACTGGGATCAGGATGGACCACCACAGCTTGATACATTTCAAAATGACGAAGCTATTGTTTATTATCTTGGCATTCGCGATGATCTTCCTCTTGGAGACCATAAAGCAGGATACGCCATAGAGCTTAATAACATGGCATACTTTGGTGAGGGTGTCGGGCCTTCTAGTCGCAAAAATGTGAAAATAAAAACAAAACAAGGGTCTTATGGCGAAAACCACACTGTGGCGCTATCTGACTCTAAAAAAGTAAAAAGAAAGGACGTATCTGAGGGTGAAAACCTCTCTGAGGCGCCCGAAGATGGAAGGCTCGACATTCTCCCAGCATCATACGAGGAAAAATCATCCATGTTGGTAGAGGAGACTATAAAGACAAACATTGGTACAGCAGAGGTTCCACACAACATATTTTTGGCTCAATCATTGACAGAGGCCGAGAAAGCAAGGTTCATAAGCTTCTTTAAGGAACGACAAGTCAACTTCGCATGGTCTTATGCTGATATGCTTGGACTAGACCCCGACTTAGTAATGCATCATTTAACAGTAAAACCGGGGGCAAAACCAGTAAAACAGAAATTGAGGAAAATGCATCCACAGGTGGCATTGCTAGTCAAGGCAGAGCTGGAGAAATTATTGGATGTCGGATTCATACGCCCAATTGATTATCCTGAATGGATTTCCAATTTAGTACCTGTCAGCAAACCAGATCGCAGCATCCGAATATGTACAGACTTTAGGGATATCAACAAGGCTTGTCCGAAGGACGATTTTCCATTACCAAACATTGATTTAATTGTTGATCTCACAGCAGGCCATGAGATGTTATCTTTAATGGACGGATTTTCTGGATATAATCAGATCAAGATTGCACCTAAAGATCAACATAAAACATCATTCACTTGTCCATGGGGAACCTTCTGCTGGAATGTCATGCCCTTTGGGCTGAAAAATGCAGGTGCCACGTATCAACGAGCCATGACTACTATCTTCCATGATCTCATGCATGTAACGGTGGAAGATTATGTTGAAGACCTTTTGGTTAAATCAATAGACAGGAATACACACTTGGATATACTTTCAATTGCTTTTGATAGGCTGGAAAAATACAAGGTAAGATTAAACCCAAAGAAATGTGTCTTTGGAGTAACCTCCGGGAAGCTCCTAGGATTCATTGTGTCTAAAAGAGGAATAGAAGCGGATCCAGCAAAAGTCAAGGCTATCTTGGACATGCCGCCACCCAAGAATATCAGTCAACTTCGGTCTTTACAAGGGAGACTCCAGTCCATACGAAGATTCATAGCACAACTTGCAGATAAGTGCAATCCTTTCCAGCACCTGCTACACAAAAACATTAAGTTCAAATGGGATGAGAACTGTCAACAGGCTTTTCAAGCACTTAAAGACTATCTTTTGAACCCGCCAGTTTTGATGCCACCAATTCAAGATCAACCATTGCTACTTTACATATCAGCTACTCCAACAGCACTGGGGGCACTCCTAACACAACAAATACCTGACGGCAAGGAAAAAGCAGTCTACTATATCAGTCGCACATTGGTGGGATATGAGCTAAACTACACACCAATTGAGCGTGCATGTCTCGCTGTGGTCTTTGCTTCACAAAAATTATGACATTACATGCTTACTCACAAGACCAAGTTGATTGCCAGAATTGATCCACTAAAATATCTGCTCAACAAAGCTACACTTACTGGGCGACTGGCCAAGTGGGTAATGATTTTGAGTGAATTCGACATTGAATACGTGGACAGAAAAGCCATAAAAGGACAAGCAATTGCAGATCAACTGGCAGATGCTCCCATGATAGATGAGGTTCCTCTACAGTCAGAATTTCCAGATGAGTCCATTCTAACAATATCACCTGCAAAGCCATGGCAACTATACTTTGATGGCTCATACACATAGCATGGGGCAGGAGCGGGTGTACTCTTTATAACTCCCCAAGGCGATTCTATACCAAAGTCATACCGCTTATCATTTCCTTGTACCAACAATATAGCGGAATACGAGGCATTAACAACTGGGTTAAGAATTGCAGTTCAGTGGAAGATCCAAGAACTTCGTGTTTTTGGGGATTCTCAACTTGTCATCCGTCAAGCAACTGATGATTATCAAACAAAGGATGAAAAGCTAATGCCTTACAAACAACTGGTAGATGATCTGAAACAGCACTTTGGAAAGATAGAGTTTGAGCAGATACCAAGAGAATAGAATCGTGTTGCTGATGCCATGGCTACAATTGCTTCGCTCATTGATCTGCCGCAAAATGAGACCTGCTATAAGTTCCTGGTTGACAACCTGTTGATTCCATCATATGAGATCACTCCTACGGAAATGATATGTGTTGTTGGTCCTGAATCCCAGTTATATGGTTCCATATTCACATACCTTCGCGACAATATCTTACCTCCCGATCTATCGAACAACCAACGCCGCACTTTCATTCGCCAATCCTCCCGATACGTTATCCTAGCTAATATCCTATACCGACGAGGTCTAGATGGCACCCTTCTTAGATGTTTAGAGAGTGACGAAGCTCAGATTGCGTTACGAGAAGTACACGAAGGGATATGTGGTCTGCATACTAGTGGTCCTACCTTGGCCAAGAGACTCATCAGGACTGGATACTACTGGCCTACTATGGAAAAAGATGCATATCAGTTTGTCAAGAAGTGTAAGCAGTGTCAAATTCATGGAGACCTTATACATGCACCAGCACAAGAACTACAGCCACTTGCATCTCCTTGGCCCTTTTGTCAGTGGGGACTCGATCTCATAGGCAAGATTCACCCTCCTTCTTCCAACGGACATAAATTCATTATCACAGCCACAGAGTATTTCACAAAGTGGATTGAAGCCGTGCCTCTCACACAAGTTACTGGGAAACAAATCGCTACTTTCATCCTGAACTACATCATTTGCCGATATGGGATTCCTACTTCCATTATCACCGATAATGGGCGTCCTTTCAAGAACCAGGATGTTCGTGAACTCTATGAGCGCTTCCATATCTCTCACCGTTTCTCCACACCATACTACCCCCAAGGTAATGGCCAAGCTGAGGCGTCTAACAAAACAATTCTCAAAATCCTTAAAAAGACAGTCGACGACGCTGGCCATAACTGGCATGTCCAACTCAATCCAGCACTTTGGGCCTATCGTACCAGTGTCTGCACACCTACAGGAGCTACACCCTATTCACTTGTCTACGGTGCTGAAGCCATCTTGCCTATTGAGCTCGAGTTACCTTCTTTACGGGTCTCCTTGAGAAACATAATCAACGATGAAGACTACAGGGTCTCTCGCTTACAAGAACTAGAACTGCTGGAGGAACGACGACACACTGCTTTTAATCATCTCAAGGCTTACCAATAACGAATGAGTCGCAGTTACAATCATAAGGTCAAGCCTCGCACATTTGAGGTAGGTGACTTAGTACTCAGAGAGAACCCCAAGAATCAACAAGACAGAGATAAGAAGGGCAAGTTCGAACCAAACTGGCTTGGTCCTTACATCATCACAGCGGTATATGGATCTGGGGCATATCAGCTCTCAACTACAGAAGGTGAACCCTTGGAGGATCCTATCAACAACATGCACCTTCGCAGGTTCTACACATAAGCTCTTCAGAACATCCTAATTCAAAAAAAATCAAAAAAAAAAAAAAAAACAAAAATACAAAAAAATTATAAAAACAAAAAAATCGTTACTTGGTGAAAACCTGGCAAACAGGCGCCTTGTGACAACAAAAAAATTGAAAAATTGAAAAAAGTAAAGAGAAATAATTTCGTCCAACGGTGAAAACCACTTCGGTGGCGCCCTGGGCAAGTACCATGGTGAAAACTGGGTTCCCAGCGCCATGCGTAGGGACTTTGCTCCTCCCTCCTTCAAGATTCACTTTCATCCTTTCACTTTGCACACACTCACAACTTATTCGCTCACAATAAACTTGCCCATTCCCATCATGGCTTGTTATTGATCTACCTAAGATTGGTTAGCCATCCATAACCCTCCCCTTTCACTCCCTTTTCCATCCATAATAAATCAGATCCTATCTGTGACTACGGCCAATTCCTACGTCTAGTAATGGGTGTGGAACTGAGAACATCACATGTTTCGAGGAGTACAGTTTCTTTCAGCTTTCTTCAGTCTATCCGCACACAATCCGCAATAAAGCAACATCTGCATCGCCAGTCCACAATAAAGTTCCATCTTCTCCACAATAAAGTATCAGTTTCATGGATTCAGTCAGTTTCAGATGAGACACAGCAGCAACAATGGGCTTCAACAAAATCAAATCTTTCAACAGACTCAGACAACATATGGTTCAGTGCTATCTATCCTTTTTGTGAAAGTGAACATTGTGACCACAATCGAATAAGACTTAAACAAGTGACAAGAGACACTAAACTTGAGGACTACAGTGGATGTTGGTGTCGAGTCTTGGTTTTCTTTTGATTTTATCTTTTTGGTGACATGTCTCTTAGCTTTTCCAGGATGTCTTTGACTAGAGATTCTATCTCCAGGATGTCTTTGACTAGAAAGGCGAGGATGGGGTATCGTCACCTATTTGCATTTGCTGTCTGTGGATTGTCTTTTAGTAATGCTATGACTTGTCCAAGGATATGAGGACACTGTGAGTCTAGTATGAACTGGGGCATTCCTTGTTTGTGACTGTCTTATCTCCATGCAAACAGGTACAATGACTTTCTGGGCCGAACAAATGCCTCGATTGTCATAACCTATTCTGCCATAATAAAGCTCAATGATGATAAAGCACAAGAAGCTCTTTCACGTTCATATCTTCTGTCTTCCATCCCCCTTTCTTGATTGACTTCCATTGTCCTTCTCGAGTCCGCGTAGCCCGCTATCACATGACTGAGTATAATGACACACCAAAAACATTTGCATTTCATGTAACTGCACCTGCATTACCACATATAAGCATTTCATACATACATATAGATATCACAATTGCATCACATCCTGCATACAACTCATGTTAGCACATCTCACATTTTCATTATGTAAATAATCATTTGCAGTATCATATTCATTTGCATTACATACATTCACATTTGCATCATGCATCACATATACAACATAAAAGAACAAAAATATATTGCATTGCATCATATAAGCATCCATATCATAAAATATGTATCACATAAGAACATTTCATCACATAAGGTACACATGCATATAGCTGCCGCAAAAATGAATCATCTCATATATAATCAAATGTGTCATAATACAATGATGTCAAAAGAATCATATGGCTACAAAAGAATCACCCGCAGGTGTCTACAATACAATAATGGTACATATACTGATACAATAGGAGCCCACTATAGCTATGAGGAACTCCCTCCCTCGGAGCCGCCTCGCCTCGACGGAGTCTGAGCTGTAGATGGACCCGCCCCAGGATCCCCCTGTCTCTCTGGTGGTGGTGGAGGCCCCATGACCCCACCGCTGGACGCCTGTCTCCTGCGACTCCCTCCCATAGCCGTCGCTGTGCGCGACAATCTCTGGAAGCTCCTAGCCCGCTGATCTGCTGGCACGGCTGCATAGTATAGATCCCTCCAGTAGGCGATCTCCTCTCCAGCTCGCAAAACATATGCGTAGCCTGCCCCTGCATCCTCTGCTGCCCGCCTACCTGCCCTCAGAGCTGTCTCGGCCTCTGTGTATCTCTGGATGGCCTGATCCCTCTCCCGCTCTGTGTCTCGGACCCTGATCCTGAGGTGGTTCCTCTCTCGAACCAAATCCTCAATCTCATCTGCCTGGCCCTGGCAGATCTCCCGCAGCCTCACCACCTCATCCTCCTCAGAGTCTCCGCTCTCCGCCTCTGCCTGTGGCTCCTCCTCTACAGGTGCCTGTCCCTGTGCCTCTGCCTGCACCTGTCCCTGTGCCTGTATAGGTACCTGTGGCTGTACCTGTCTCTGTCCCTCTGGCTGCACCTGTCTCTGTCCCTCTCTGGGACCCTGTGCTGCTGGCACCTGTAGGGGCAGTCCACCCCGTCCTCTCACCACTGGAGCTGCTCTCTCCTGTCCTCCCTCCCTCCGAGGTGCTACCCGTCTCTCTCCCACCACTCCCCTCCGCCTCCGTCGGCCCCTACCTCCATCCCCTCCTCCATCATCATCCTCTCCTCCACCCTCTCCATCTAGTGGCTCTGCCGGATCTGTCAATCTGGGAAATGGATGCTCTGCCCAGTACGCAAAGTACTCTGCGTCCATCCCTGCATCATCTACCTCTGGCCACATGTCCCATGGCATCGGCATCATCTCCGCTAGCTGCATCACTGCCTGATCATATGATAGCAGTGGGCCAAACTGCACCTGATCTCTGACCGTACGGGCATACATGCCCGAGCCTCGTGGCATCCGCTGGATCCGCCCAAACTGCTTGCATACCCTATCCACCAGCTGTCTCTCTAGTATATAGGGCATCCGCCCGATCAGGTACCTACTCCGGAAGGTGTAGGGCAGCTCCACTGCGTCATCCTCCCACTCCTCGCATCCTAGATATGGCCTCCAGATCACCATGTCAATATCATCAATAACTCTCCTCCAGTGCTCCAATCTCCCAATCCGAGGCTGGGATGTAATCATGGCATACAGGTGCACGAAACTCTGTCCCTGTCCTCTGCCTCTGAAGTGAATCGGCCGTGTGATGGGAAGGTGCTCATAGGCCCACACCTGCAAGAGAGTCACACCGCAGCCCAAACCCACTGATCCATGGTATACAAACTGATGCAGCTCATAATACAAATGTGCTAGGACACATGGCCCCCATGCATACCTAGTGTGCTCTGCCATCAGCGTCTCCAATGCCCCTCCCCAACCCACCGCCAATCCTCGTGTGGCCCTGTCTGGACACAAATATCCACTGATGACTCCCCCAACAACTGCCGGCAATGCTAATCCTGTGGCAGTCATGGTGTCCCAGGCTACATGACCTGCTCGCATCTCCAACTCAGGATCCTGAAAAACCCGTCTCAATGCCTCCCTGTCACCGTCACGGTCGTAGGGAATCAACTCTCCATCAATAGGAACATGTAGAATCCTATATACATCCTCTAATGTCACTGTCATCTCACCCATCAGCAGGTGAAACGTGCATGTCTCTGAGTGCCATCTCTCGGCCAACGCAGTCAGCAACCCCATGTTTGCCCGAAACTCGGGCACATAGAGCATATGTGTGAGACCCATCTCCTCAATGGAAATCATGTCCTGAATCGACAACTCTGGTCGCAGTCTCTGAATCGATGGAAATCTCTCCCGTGACTCCAACATCGGCAAATACTCCTGCAGTCACACAATCAATCTTGTCAGTTATCGTGGCATTCACTGTTTATCACAAAATGCTACTCGCTACCTAAATGCATATGGCTATCTACCCTAGTGACACTCACTGTTCATCACAAAGTGTTGCTATTTATCCTAGTAGTGCTCACTGTTCATCACAAAGTACTACGTGTGTGACATTCCCTGTTCATCACAAAGTGTCACTCACATTCGCACTCCCTGTTCACCACAAAGTGCCTTAATCTATCCTAATCTTCCTAGAGGACCTGCTTGAGTGTATCCTCTCAGCAGCTTATCCAATTGACAGCGTATGTTCATCACAGAACTGCCGATTTGACCTAAAAGACTAAAACCGTGCATTTAAACACACAAACGCACTTTTACAACACACACGCGCTTTTAACTCATAAACGCGCTTATGGACTGCACAAACGCGCCTCTGCAACACAGACGCGCTTTCTGAACACAAACGTGCCTATGCCAGACATAAACGCGATCAGGGGACACAGACGTCCCTACATGACATAAACGCTACTAAAAATCACAGACGCTGCTACATTTCACAAACGCGTCCGCATTCAACACAAACGCGGTTCCAGGGACAGACGCGCCTGTTGGACACAGATGCGCCTGGCGCTGACACAGACGCGGTTGCGCGTTTTTGCACTTTTTAAATATCCTATTCCTAGCGCATTTATTGCTCCTAAACATGCATTTATGACAAAACTCGAAATGCGTGAAAGTACGAGGAGGTTTTCGGGTACTTACCGGCTCTCCTGCATCGGCTGGTCGCTAGAATCGGCGGACACGGTCGAATCTATGAATGAATGCCATCGCTGCTGACTGCTGCTGCTCTTTTCTCGCTCTGCACTATGATCTTCTCGGGGTGTGGATGACAATGAGGATGTCTTTTGCCCGTGGCCTATCTTATAGCCTAGCCTAGCCCTCGCCTGCATTTTCCCGAGTCCGTATTCTTCATCCCGTGACTCTCTCACTCTATCCGCTCAACCCATTCTATCCCATCTTTCTTATCAAGAGATTGTCTGCAATCTTTTCAGACATTTTCATCCAATCTCTCGAGGGGGCATATAATTCCTTATTCTGGGGCAACTCTGTATCAGTTCATCTTATTTTTCTTTGAAACAACGCGAGAAGCCGCATTGTCTCAAAGAGGGGCAAAATGTAGACACCTAAAATTGTCATGTCTAATTAAATAAATATTTTATTTATTTAATTATCTAAGCCTAATTCTTCTATTAATTAAATAAATTTTTAATTATTTAATTAATTCATTTATCCTCTTCTAGCCTTATTTCTCATTTAAATAAATACATTTATTTATTTAAATTATCCCTTTCCTAAATTAAATAAATATCTTATTTATTTAATTGTCCTGCTTCTTCTATTAATTAAATAGATCTTTATTTATTTAATTAATTCATTATCTTTTTCTACACATGACACATGTCATTCATCTCTTAATTCCTACATTACCTACCCCTTTCATTATTTTGGTATTTCTTATACCTACCCTCTAATACTAGTCGACCTCTCTTTTTACACCTCTCAATCTTAACCCTCCATTTTCTATTGTGTCTTCTATTTAAGGAGATGATTTCTTCATTGTCTAACCCTAACTACTTGATCAATTGACTAGACTACAATTCTACTGGCAACCACATTCCGTTCTTTGTTGAGCTCTTGTGCATACAAAAATCTGAGAGCAAGTATATCAAGCAAGATCAATGGAGATAGGAAGAATGGAGATCAAAACCCTAGTGGACATGTGATGGTATAATCTTTGTTATTTTGAGTTATTTGCATTGTCTTAGGTTATCTTCATATGTTATGGTGGATCTTTGTTCATTGTTAGGCTAGGGTTTAGTGGTTGAATCCATTTTAGTCTTTCAATATTGTTGTTTATTGTTATCCATTTTCACCATATACAACTATATCATCTGCAGGTATGTGATACCTTCATCCATTATGACTGATAATGGAGGGCAATTCAAGAACAAAGATCTACATGAGCTCTGTGAAAAATTCAAAATCAAACAACACTGGTCATCCATATATTACCCTCTCTACCCTACTCATCCCTCCATTGTCTCACCTGTCTAGGAGTTGCTCGCTCCTCCTCTCCTCCACCCTCCGCTGCCCTGGCACCACTAGCCCCCACACCAATAGCTCCAAGGGATCCACCCTCCCCTCTCTAGTACTGTCTCCCCCCGGCTGGTACTCTACTACTACTAGTACCAAGATCACCACCTACTCGCCTAGGACCCTCTACTCTCCATCCCTATGCCTATCCCTGTACCTGTGCCTGTGTAGGGGCCTCATCCTCAGCCTCCTCTATGAGAGGCGCATGCATAGCCAAATCCATAAATCTAGGAAACGGATGACTCTGAAACCAATCCCTGTACTGGAGCAATACCCCCACATCTGCAATATCCTTCAGATAGTCCCATCGAAGTCGTTGCAATCCGACAAGCTCCTGCATGCTCAATGCATATGACAAACTAGGGGCCCATCCTCATCTCTCCTTGTCCCCATAATGAGCGTGGGCAGTGAACTCATGTGAAATACCCTGAGGCCTGCCATACTGCCTCATAACCTAAGATACAACAAATCGCTCAATAACGGTCACAGATCTACCAATAAGAGGACGGGTCATGAACATATCTCTTCGTTGAGCTCTCCAGTCATCCCACAACTCTAGACCCCTGTACGGTCTCCATACAACAACGATCAGATCATCAAGTTGTTGTCGACAATACTCTATCTTGCCCAAATGGGGCAGAGTAACGTATCTAGAATATTTATAAACGATTGGCTGGTGTGAATCTCTGGCATCACCAATAATAGGTCTACAAACTGGGATATGCTCCCAGGCCCAAATCTGTAGAATCAACACTCCTATTGCCATGCTCTTCCCATCCCTATATGCAATCTCATGCATCTCACAATACATGTGGGCTAACAAACAAGATCCCCACCCTAATCTCTCAGGATCAGTCTGTAGTCTCTCGAGCATCCTAGCCCAACCACATAAGAAGCCATGTTGTTCCCTGTCCAGCATAACAAAACAACCAATGAACCCTGCTAATACACATGCTAGCGGAAACTGCTCACTGTATCTAGCCATAATATCATCCCAACTGATAGCTCGCTCAAGGATGTCCTCGTCATGAAAAATGTGTCTCAAGGCTAAGACACTAGGATGCTGAGTAGAATCGTAGTCAACCTTATCCCTAGCAAATGAAATCATCAAAATCATGTACACATCCTCTGGAGTAATAGTCATCTCTCCCATTGGTAGATGAAAGGTGTTATGCTCAGAATGGAACCGCTCAACAAGTGCAGTAAGCATCTTGTTATTCACACAGATATCAGGCATCTGTAAAAGGTGAGTAAAGCCGCACAAATCAATATGTGCTCTATCTATATCTGATAGCTCGCAGACTAGCCTCATCATAGGAGGATAGACACACCGAAACAGGATATGTGGTAGTTGAACCTGCAAGAATCAAACAACAGAGCATCAACAATTCACTCAAATTACGCTATACGACATGTTAAACATCACGCAAATCCAAATACACAAAATGCCAAATAAAAATTTCATGTTTTGACCCTTAAAAATGCTCACTATTTTTCATATGACATTTCACAGAGTAAGCAGAAACTCGTACGAGTTAGGAATTCATGTAGCACGATAAAAGACTCCCATACGACAAAAGACACACACTCGCATGATAAAATGGGCTCTCAAGAAAACTCTCGTACGATACATGGGATGACCCTAGACGAAAAAACATATGGCCTAATACGACAAACCACACAAGGACAGTTTGCCGTACGAGAGACAGTATCGTCTCGCACGACAAAACAACATTGACCGGTTTTGAACGACATTAAAAAACAAAAAATTCAACCAAAATTCAAAATTGATGAAATGCAAAGGCTTAAGATTAGTCACTTACCATTGGCTTGTAGTTCCGCGGTTGATTATGATGTCTTTGGTGCTTGAATCGATGCTCCTGGATCAAAATGACCAAATTTCTTTGTAGAAGGCTTTTTCAAATTTCAAACTTGGAGAGGTTAAAATGAATTGAAAATGACACTTGGACCCCTTATATAGCCAAAACCCTAATTTTTTAACTTGCTTTAATGGACATGGAAATTGTACCCTTAGCTAATTTGCTTGTCCTGATTCCATTTTCAGGATTGAAATCAAAATCTGAGATCATTCTTCTAGTCAATTTCGCACAACTGAGATCACTTAGCACTTTCATCACATTCTCATTCTTTTCTTCAATTTGTGCTCAATTTCACATTAATCATCACTAAATCTTCAAACTATCCTCTGGCTCAATCTTTGTGCTCAAGTAATTATCATCGCCAACAATTGCCTAAAATCATGCACCCTCGTTATCTTTTGATTTCGCTCCTGAGAGGGCATACTCATGACCTCATGACCTCACATCTTCAATGTCGAGAAAATATTTCAAATCTTTATCAAAAGTCGAGCAAAAATATTTTCAACTAACGAAAATCAAACAAGTTCTTATCTCTAGGGGCATCTCAGCTTGATCACTTCATATCAAGTTGAGATCTCTGGATCATCTGAATCAAATCAATCGCTAGGGGCATGTCAGTTTCATTGCTTCAAATCAAGCTGATATTGCCTTCATCTGAATCAGTCTCTTAACGTTAATCAGTTTCACCGCTTTTCATCAAGCTGATTATTTGTTTAAACTCATTCAAAAGTTTAAAGAGTATCTTTGATCACATTCTCAATCTAAGCAGGTGTTCAGTTTCATTACATCGAATCAAGCTGGACAGTTTATCTTCGCTCATCATGTCTTGATCCATCAAGTTCAAGATTGATTTTATCTTTGCTCACTGTGTCTAGTTCAATCAAGTTCTAGATCAGTAAGATCCGCTTCTTGATCAATTAGGTTCAAGTTCGATATCTTTGCTCTTCATCGGTCCTAGTTCAATCAAGTTCGGGATCGGTATCGCTTTAATCAACTTTGTTCAGTTTCATCTCTTCAAAATAAGCTAAACAAATCGCTCTTCATCTAGTTCGTGATCAATCAAGTTCAAAATTGGTATCTCCTAGACATCAACTATTCTTTGAACCAACGTGTTTCTTGCACATTAATTCAAAGAGGGGCAAATTTAATACCCTAAAATTGGTCATCTAAACCATGGGCCCCTAATCTCGACAACATCACCAAGGTCCTAACCAAAGGCAATTAAATCAACTTTGAGCACAAAATTAATTAATTCTTCAATCATTAAATGTCACATGGCAAGTGAATTGTTCTATATTAATTAAATATTTATTTAATTAATTAAATCATTCCAGTAAATCATTTTGATCAATTATCTTGTTTAATTTATTAAATATCCTAGCATATCTAATTAATTAATAAATTTGTCATTTAATCATAAAAAAATGAATTAATTTATTACAAAAGAGGAATCAATATGCAAAGAAAGAGTTAAATTGAAAATAAAATAAAGAATTGAATTGAAAGAGAAATCAAATTTGAGATATTATTTCTTCTTCTAAATTGAGATAACTTGAAATCAGAAAAACAATTAAATAAATTATTAATCATTCTCTAAAATTGGAACTCAAAGCTTTTGAGAAAAGAAATTCAGTTGCATTAAAAAGACTCTTTTCTTGAATAAATCAAAGAAATCGCATGGAATCACCTATTTTTATAACAAGTGCATTGAATTAATTGAATTTTATCTCCAATGCAAACTCAAACTTATAATCTGAATGCATTTCAATCAAACTATAATTGGAATCTATCTCAAGGTTAATTGAATCCGATCTCTCAATTATTTCAATTATCCTAAATTGTGTTTTTTCTTGAATAATCTCAACCGCTCGTGGCTAATTGATCTTGACCATTGGTCTCTCTTGTGATTCTCTATAAATTCTACCTTCATCTCTCATTCAAAACACCTTGGAGATTTATTGTTATTATACATTTTTTGCTCTGGAGTCATAGAAGATATTGTGATTGCTTTTTTTGATATTATTGCATCTTAGTTTATCTTTTTGCATATTTAGTTCAATTATGATTGCTTGAATTCATATAGCTTACTATTCATCCATCTAGCATAATCTTGCATCCATTTAGCTTAATATCATGCTCATATAGGTTAAATCCTTCATCTTGGTGTAGTCTAGTCACTGGTATTGCTTATACAAATATGAGAGCAAGTCTATACTTGCATCTTTTAGAAGGCAATTGGTCGATTTGTTATGGTTTTATTATTCATGCTTATATCTATCTAACCATACATGTAATGACTTAATTGAAGTGTTGTGTCTTACAGCTTGCAGATACTTATTCCACTTTTCACACACACAGTTGTAATGTTGCTCCAAGGGATGAATGAAGAAGACTTGAATGCTTGAATATTTGATGATAATAATGAAGACCTTCTACTTGAATTCATGTATTGTGTTCCAATATCCCCCTATTGTTGTTGAATGAGGGAATTGAATCTCCTTTTATACATGCCTAGAGGATTAATTTTCATCCACTGAAGGCCGACAAAGAAGAACACAATCCCGGAGAACAAATTATGTAAAAGTGACCAGGCAAACCCATCTTAGGGCCACCCTAAGAAGTGGGGACAGGGGCACCATGCCCCTATCCTAGAGGGGCCACACCCCTATCTTGACCTATCTTGGGGCCCGGACAGGGTCCTGAGACTATCTCAGGGCTCAAACAAGAAGGGTTCATGGGGCAAGATGCAGAGAGATATCTTAGTTTGAGAAAGAAGATGTTGTCACCAAGGTGAGGGCCTCAATTGTGGTTAAAATTGCTAGGGTTGCAATTTTATGACACTATAACTTATAGTGTGGGTTTGGTTTCTAGATTTATGTCTAAACTTCAACAAACTCACTTTGAAGTTGCAAATTTTTTTTTGAGATATATTAGGAACTATTAATGTTGGTTTATTTATGATGCAAATTATGATTTTAATTTAAAAGGATTTATTGATTCAAATCTAGGGGGAGATCCCAATGATGGGAAATCTACTTGTGGATATTATTTCTTTGTTGGTTCAGGTGCCATTTCTTGGAATAGTATAAAACAACAATCTACTTCACTTGGTTCCACCGAAGTTGAATATAAAGGATGCACTACTGCCTCCAAAGAAACCTTATGGCTCCAAAGATTGCTTGAAGATTTGGGGATACCTCTCTCTCTCTCTCTCTCTCTCTCTCTCTCCCTAATATCATATACTAATTTATTTATAAATTAATATATTAAAATATTATATATATATATATATATATGTTAATAAACAATAGATTAATTATGTGCAAATTTAGTTAGTGAATTACTTATTAAAATCAGAGGATATCCGATTTTTGTTGTACAATTTTCAAATTTCAAATTTTGGCTTGGGAATGCTTTGGGATTTGGCTTGGAAGTGACAAGCCTAGAAAGTCAACTGAAAAAATGTGTTTTTCAGTATTCCTTGATTTTCTAGACTTTACACTGGTGGCTGACGACTTTTTTGTAGCCAAAATTGATAAAATGAAAAGAGTTTTTTAAGGACGTTTGCAACTTTCCAACAATATAAGGCTTGTCTTATTTGGACTTTAATAAATAATTATTATTTATTTTCTAATTGAATTCTGACAATAGTCCTGATTGATAGACTGATTGAAAAACACTCATAACTTTCAAACGGTATAACATTTTTTGAATCCAAAACATGCATCACATCCTATGCTTCGTCTACTATAGGGAAAAATAAAAAATTAATAAGGTTTTGACCAAGTTAAGGTGGTCAGACGTAGGAGTTTCTGAATTTCTGAAAAGCTGTAGTAAAAAATAAAAAATTATAAAAAAATATGTGTTACATCCGGACATGAGTCTAATACTTATATTATAAATATTATGATTTGATTGTGATTAGGGTGGTCAGACATACGTCTACTTCTTATCTTTTTCTTGAAATTTTAGTACCATTGCATTGAAATTTGAAATTTTCATCAAATAGGATTTTTTTTTTCAAAAAACAACTAGTAGCTTAGAAACTACATTCTATAGATTCTCTTCTTACATATTTTAAAAATAATGTTCACAACTTATTCAAATTTTCATGTCAAGTTGCATAACTCTGATTTTATGAAATTTCATTGCCACTTAAGGGTCTGTTTTGGCACACCATGATCCTGCACATACCCGCAATCTATTCACACTATATTGGCAAAGTACCATCCATTTCATCTGGAGAGAGAATCTTTAAATTGTGGTAGCTTCTAAGAAGGGTCTTCTTGAAAGGGTAGTTGTATCTTCTTCATTATGCTAATCTATGATTATAGCTTTAATATTTTGATATTATCATATTATATTTAAATTATCTTTTTATCATAAGCATTGTATCTTTCATTATATTTTATCTATCAATTGATTTAGGTATTTGCACACCTATGAAAATTAAAAAAACAATTGTTTGATTGAGGAAAGCTCCTAACAACTACCCCAACATTTATCTTCATTTTCCTATATGTAGGTTTCTTTGGAGTTCTTATAACCTAGGATAAACCAGTGATCTCTTCCCTTTGATTTTGAATAGTTCATTTTATTATGTGGATAATTATTAGACTCTGTTACTTTATCTCATCATGATTTGTTTTCTTGTTTCCTTAAAGTGTGTGTAGGAATAATATTTGCCACATTCTATGGATCCCTATTATTTGGGACACATAACCAGTGTAGGTTATAGAATAATTGTACCCATACTTTCTATTTTTGTTGTAATTAGTTTATATTTTCATAGAAAGGAATACTTATCTTGTTTATTTATTTGTAATTGGGAATTTACATTAGAATAACATTGTAGTAGTTTTATATTTTGTTGGTAAACTGATTTGTCACTGCAATTTGATCTCCAAAATTGACCATGTTCGTCCAAAGAGTGTGACAAACATATCAACAAATGGAGAGATCATTGTGAAACTACAATTTTATTCTACATTTGAGAGGGGCAACTTCCTTGTATGATGAGGTTTTCTTTAGTATTTTTGTGTACTTTTAACTTAAAAGTACAAAAAGGAGACAAGATAAAACTAAAAAAGAATAATAACAAAAATCCTAATAGTAGACATACTAATACCAACTAAGTTTCCACAATAAATGATTATTACAAAAGGGTTTTAAGCACAAGATAAGTTTTAATATGCAATGACAATGAAAGAAGGAAAACCTATTTCAACATACAAAGAAACATGTTGCTTTATCACATTCAAACCAAGATACTAGGGTATGATTGTGTTTCATTAATTACATATAGCATAAGAATAAGAAACTAATGGATTCATTAAATACACAAAGAGATTACCAATTTAACATACAATAAGTTAATAATAATAACTCAATGACACATTTAGACATATGAACTAAATGCATTCTCTATTATCCTTTTAAAAATATACAAGTCCAAAACATTTTGGTACAAAATGTGAAACCAAAAGTTCCTATACAATCTCTTTGAAATGTTCTCCAAAATTTACCCTTTGCCAAAAGTCCCTGCTTTACAATGTCAAAACCTTCAATTTATAGGCTTGAGAGAATAACTAGCTTGTAACAACTTAGCCTAACCACATAGGATGCTAGCTAAGTGAACACTTAGAATAACTACCTATTGAAAGTAAGTTAGGATTTACCTAACTTTTACAAAACTCAAGCCCAAAATATAGCTTTAGTTATAAATTGTGACATAAGTCACTTTTACAAAAAGGCAATTAGAAACATGTGAGTTTGGAAAAAGACCAAGTTGTTGATCTTGTTGAGGTAGTTTTGAATCTTCAATTTCTTCATTGGTACCTATGATCATCTCAATGTCTAGCCATTTGAGAACATAAAAACATATAAGTGTCCATTCAAAGAAGAAGACAACTTTTATAGGTGTCCATTCAAAGAAGAAGACAACTTTTAGAATCTCCTTAAGGAATATAAGGATCAAGCATTGCACAATACTTACATGTTGGTACCTTGATGAATTGATATCTTATCTGCAATACTTACATGTTGGTACCTTGATGAATTGATATCTTATCCGCATACTAAAATTGAAATGTTTGGATAGACCTTCCATTGTCAGTTGGCATGCATTATTTCAAACAATTAGATACATTTATAAAACCTTTTGAAAGAAATCCTCTCACTGCAAATCACACGAATCATCGTATTCCATGGGGTGACTTTTCTGTTAAGGTGGTTGTCTAGCAATTTTAAGAGTAATGTTGGAAATAGTCAGCTTATATATCCAAGAAAACATGTCCATACGAGCACCACAAGTTTGGAAGTTTGTAAAGCATTTTCAATAAACCCTTGACCATTCAACTTCCACAAATATCCTAAGTGCCCATCGTCCCCACACATTCACCACTGGTCTTAATAATAAAGTTTCAGGTGTTTTCAAGATAGCCATCGTCCATTTGGAGCACATTCTGCGTTCATTTCCTTTTGTCAAATATTGTAAAATTTTGCTTTACTTGGACTGTCGAGATCATTTTCCAAGTAGATTTCTACAACTCTACGTAGATAGGATAATGGTAAAGGTTGTTGAATTTGAATTTGCTTGAAAAGTTGTAAGCTCTTTTCAACATATCCATTTATCCTGTAATTGTGCTCTTCCCTGAATTGCCATCTCTTTGATGCACTTGGTCAAACCGTGAATGTGCCTTCAATGCATTCACGGGCTCTACTTTGCATTGAAGCTTGCTTCAGAGCTTCTAAAACCATTTGCATTATGTGCATACCTTACAATTGGGGCATCATGCTATTAAGACATTTCATATTGTTATCTTTAATTTCAAATTGTTCAAATCGTGGGATAACCTTTACGAAATTTGTTCATTTCATAGTCTGCACATTCTAAGCACATTAATCGAGACATTTTTTAGTTACTCTCATGTGTCATTTGATTGGTCGTGAAATCGTATCGATCAGATCCCTTAGTCTTTTTTTTTGAATTTGGCAAAAATCTTTTTTTGGATTTAGACATTTTTCCTCCAAATGCTATGTCAAGGATTTTTAGCGAAACTTCACTTAGTTTTGGTTTGAGATGTAGTAGCGAACAATTTCTTTGCCACTACATTTGTCTTCTCCTTTGGGTGCATTTTGGGTTTTAAAACCCAAAACGCACTCCTCCTTCCACATGTTTGGCATTTAATGCACTTAAGTTAGGATTTTGGATTTGTTTTTAATTTGGTTTTGTAGAGGATAGGATTTGCTACCCTCGAAGTGATGAACTTCAAGGAACAAACTAACCTTCGTTCTACCTCACTTTACTAGCACTAAAGGTGATTCAAGGGATGCAAACTATGAAACTAAACAATTAACACCACAAAGATCTCTGAAACGACCTCTGTTAAGTCTCTGTTATCGAGGTGAACATGCAGAACTAGGACACTAGTGCAATGCACCAACATCTTGTACAAAGACTGTACAATAGGCATGGATGCAACAATATGATTAAATTAATGATGTTTTGCTAAATAAAATGGAAAGAACAAAATGCGAACAACTAAAAGTAGATGGGGAAAGACAAAAAAATCTTACAACTAGTCCATGATTGAAGGCTCCAGTAAGGTGATCTCTTCCTCTTGATCATGGACCTACACACAAGCAAGAAGGGAAAATGTTGGGGTTGTGTTAAGAGGTCTGCCTTAGACAGAGCCCCATTTTGGTATTTCCACCTCCACAAACAACCAAGATGATAGCCACAAATGAAAGAAAAATGATAGAGATAGAACTAGATAAGAAAGACAATCGATATGCTAAATAGAAGACAACAAACACAATGTAATGAAATATGAATGAGGAAAGGGAGATAATTTCCCTTCAACACCCAATAAGCTACCACTTGAAGGAGTAAGATTGAACACTCAAGACTCCTTGAGGCTGTGACAATGGTGGATTGCAGATGTTGGAAAAAGCTATGAGAGATGTAGAAAATATGCCAAGAGCTTGATAATTTCTCCAAATGATCACAAAGTCCCAAAAAACATCTCAAATGAATGAGATATAGACCCCTAGGAAGAATCCCAACGTCGGTGGTTGTAGATAGAGGTGTTATGAACACTTCCAGGTGCAGGCGTAATGTTTAAATGATCACCTGCAAACTTACATATTTACGGGACGCTTGCGTGGCATGGGGACATCTCCGCAGCGCACTAGTGTCTATGAGTCAATTGATTAGCATGGTTGAGAAAAGGCTAGATTCCAAGCTGACAAGGCAATCCATGTGGAGAAAAGGACAAGGAGACGAAGAATGACTCTAATCGACTTAAAGCAAAGGCGCTAATGTGATGTGGAATTGCATAGGGTGCAATTTACGATGTTACATTTTCCCCCCACTTGAACAAGCATATCATTATCGAGAGATGCGAAGCTAAAGTAGAGAGATGTTATCAAGATTGCAAAAGGGAAGCAAAATTCACTCGTCGAACAAAGCTGCCCCTAGTGAGATAAACTTGAAATTGCATTAGATTTTACTAAGATGTTTCATCACAAACACGTTAGCTGCAGACAAACTTGTTAGATGAAACTTTTGATAGTAAGTGATCAGGTACGAAGCATACAAGATAATGTAATAGAAATAGACCCCGCCTAATGGAGGAGAACCCTTATTACGAAAGATACAAGATAGCACTGATATGTGTAGGAAGTTGTGTTACACTAGATAACCATACGATTGAGGAACATTTCATCAGTATGGGTAGCAAATTGTGTTATGCTAGATAGCCATACGATTGGGTGATCATAGATTGATTTGATAGGTAGTGTTCATTGGCCCCCACAAAAGACGACAAGATAAATAGATCAAGTGGTTTGGCCCCCACCAAGGAAAACAAGATAAATAGATCAAGTGGTTTGGCCCCCACCAAGGCAAAAAAGATGTAGCACCCGCCAACAAACCCCAGGGAACTTACACTAACAACCTAGAAATGGAGTAATTTTTTTGTGTTTACTAATTAACTTTCCATTTAACCTTATCTAGGCAATGCGATTAAGAAATTAGTTCACTTATTCTTATCTTAGTGATGAATCTTAAACATTGATTGTCCAACTAGATTCTTGACATAAGCAGAAACATGGTTACATAGTCTCATATAGCTCCCTAGGGCATATTGAGAACACTACTTAAACTCAATACTAACTTTATGATTCTTAATCCATGCATTAGATTTACAACTTACATGACAATGCACGTATGCACTTAATGATCTAGCTATAATAATGTCTCCACATGAGGGTTTGCTACATAAACTGCCCTCTAATCTCTCAATGCATTCTACCATCTGTAATGCTTAGTAACTACTTAACTACATATAAGTAAACCCCTCTAACACTAGCTCCTCCTAGGAACCTAAACCATTCAATCCTACAAGTCTACATGCCTTAGCCTGCATTGGCACCTTGTACTCTTTCTAGTGCATGACACTAAATGAGAAGCTTCTATCATATGCACCTTACTTAGGTTTACACATCTTATGCCTACGTGATATATTGTATTCAACTAGTGTTGGAATTTTTGATGATTATGTTATGATTGTTATTGATGGACACACACTTGCTACGATATCACTTTTTGTATGTATGAGTTATGCTCAATTGGTATTTGTTTCAAACCGGTATTATGTTATAGTCTTTAGACTATTAGTGTCTTGCAGAAAGTGTCTACCAATCTCAAGCGACATGAGGAACTCAAGCGGTTTGAGGATCTCAAGTGGAATGGAGCAAAGGAACTAGAAGCGACAATTATCATTTTCCTAGTCTTCATTTCTGTCAACCGGTAATCTGTTAAACCAGTATTACTCTGAGTTACCAACCGACAATAGGTAAAGTTGTATAAACCGGTAATACTCTGTGATGAGTTACCAACTGGTATATCTTTGTGATGAGTTACCATTCATCGACACTTTGATGGTGATTTTGTGTCATGTTACCAAATGTGTCTAGATACAATGAACCTAGGAAATTGCAATGTAATCCTATTGGACCAACATGAAATCAGATTCCTTTTAAGGACATCATGTGTAGGGTTTTAATGTGTATGTAGCCGTTAGGGTTTGAAGTGGTTGATGAGTTCTTGAATATGCGATCTTAACGGTAAAGATCAAGTCTGTGTACTGTAACAGAGTGTGGATTTACTGAAGACTGAAGTAATGCTGAAATGCATTAGAAATAAGCTATCATGGATCTAACCAAGCAGATTGTGCTATTTGCTAGATCATTCACTTGTTGATTACTCACATATTTGACAAGTTAGAAACCCTTAACCGGGTAGGCCCAGAAGAGCCTTTGTAAATCCTATAACAAGGTGATTCACATCTGTGGATCTAAAATCCTCTCACAAGGTAGTCTGTAATCAGACTTATCTCCTAACAGAGATTGAGATTCCTAACAGGATCTATTCTAGTAAAGAACATTGTATGACCTTAACCGGTCTAGTTACTATTCTGTAGATAGTTACTTGTGAGTTTCATCTCACCGTAGTTTTTCCCATTTGGGTTTCCATGTCAAAATCTCTTGTGTTATGGTAATTGTGCTTCTGTGGGTGAATGCCTTACTTGCTGTTTGGTTTGCATTTGTGTTAACCGGTTTGTTAATTAAACTGTTATACCAGTTTACCACTAGACTGATAAAGTGTTTGAGTACAGTAATTTTTGGTATACTAATTCACCCCCCCCTCTTAGTATTTATCACTTGGTATCAGAGCCAACCTTTCTATAAGTCTAACCACTTGGAAAGAGATATGGGGGAATACACTGTGAGGTAACTTACTCATCGGCTCACTCAGACTGAGCAAGCCTATGATGAACTTAAAGTCAAATATAAGGCCTCTCAGACAAAAAGAAGAGAGCATGCTGAAAAACTGATGGAGCTAACTGAAAATAGTTCTTCTGATGAAGCGGACATGGAAGCCCTAGTTCAAGAAGTTGAAAAACTGAATGAGTCCAATGCCAACCTAAGAAGGGAACTTGAAGGACTAACTATCAGAATGTGTCAAGAGCTTGAGAACCGGAGGAAAGATGAAGATCTGGTAAAAGACAAAGATCATGAGATCTCCAAGATGAAGCAAGAGATCAATGCACTTACCGCTCATCTTCATGAAAATAAAATGGAAAAAAAAGAAATGCAAGGTGAACTACACATGGCTATTTCTGAGAATGCAACCTTGAAGGAATCCAATGCTGCTATTACCAAAGAACCTACTGAGTCAAAGGAAATACTCGCCAAATTCAATAAGAGCACTGTCAAGCTAGAGAAAAATCTTGAGTCAGCTAAATCGGTAAAGAATCCCAATGGACTTGGCTTCTCTGAATATGAGGAAGGTGAGACCTCTGGAACAAAAGATGGAGCATCAAAGAAACAACCGGCACCAAAGGATAAAGGTAAGCAAAAGTTGAAACCTGTTTGCTTTAATTGTCTCAAGGAAGGACACACTGCTAATGTATGTAGAAGTAAGGCTTACAATAACTTTCCTTATTTTCTAAACAATAAGCCTAGATCCAATAGATTCAATGGTAATTATTATGCATGCAACAAGTTTGGGCATAGAGCATTTGAATGCAGGTCTGTCATGCACAACACCGGAAGGTATCCTCAAAGGAGTAAAGGAGCTTTTTCTGAACCCTCTGGGAACCAGAACCCAAACTGGTTTAATACCTTTAATTATTAGTTAGGAAGTAGTGGCTATCAAGCGACAACTGGATGGAGAGCAACCTGTTTGATCTATCATGGAAATGGTCACACTGCTACAACATGCAGAAAGAAGAATGGAAACATGAACAATTGACCTTGGAGAACACCTGGAATGATTTGCTATCATTGCAACAAACCGGGTCATACAACACAATTCTACAGAACGAGAAAGAATATATCGGATGATATACCGGCAAATCCGGAAGGAAAGATAGATGTTGAAACCGTTCAAATGGAAATGAAGAAAACCTGGAAGAAGAAGCCAGAAGAAGTGATTCAAGAAGAACTGGTTTTTGCACCTAGTGTGGAAGTCACTGAATCGACAAACTAAGCATCATAAAATCTTAGGGGGAGCAAACGGTGAAATATCTCGAACCCCCAGTTTAAACTAGTAAAAGACCTTAAACGATAAGTGATACCTGTCAACTAGCAGAAGACCGAAAATGGTAAGAGGCAAATTAGGGTTTACACCCTAATAGTGGAGCATTTATTATGGTAGGTGGAGAACTTGTTTAAAAGGATTTTTTCAAGTCATTTTTCACTTATCAGTTCTCGAGCAAAGAAGTTTTTTTAAGCACTGAGTGATGAAAAGCGATTTGGATTGCAACTCAAAGAATTCTCAAAATCTTGAAGAAGAATCATAAGCGAATATCAATCAGTCAAGTGTAGAGCACAAAGTAGTATTTCAGCAACAGAAGGAGTGTGTGGCGAAGTATAACTTGCGAGCCCTAAATTTCAATTTACGGAGGTATTTCTCAAAATCTCTCTGTTTATCATGGCTTTCGTATCACACTCTAGCCCTAGTGTACCCATTGATCCAGTAGACTTCATTCAACGGAAGGCAAAATACAATGCCCTATCTCAAATACCTGCTGATGTTATAGTGGAGGAAGGCATTTCTGATTACATTGACTACAAGATCGAAGACTTAGGATCTCTTGTAATCCATTCCAAGTTGAGTTTGTTTAGCGAGAAGGACAAGAAGATTAAACTGGAATTTTGCATCCTGGAAAAGAAGAAGCTTCACAATGTAGTCTATTTCCTTGAAGAGTTTTTAGATGATCACATCTGCATCATTCTGAGTAGAGTGCACGGTGATAAAATATACTTAGAACAGACGCATGGCATCACACCAGAAGCAATTCATGTCGTCACCGATTTCTGTAACATTGGTGAAGTGCCAGCCCTAGGGAAGATCAGCAAGACAGAAATAACCAAGCTCACCGGTTCTGTGAGCGACTCACGAGGAATGACTGTCAATTCCATCAAGGACAATCTGGTTAAATATGTGTGTATGGTGATAGGATACCGGACGTTCCACGCCAGCAGAATCAACTCTGTCTCTGCTACAGTGGTAAATGCTGCCTACCGGATGATCATGGAAGATGCATCATTTGACTTATGCACCTGTATGCAAAGGCAACTTTTGCTGAACCTAAAGTCGATTAAACATGACAATTCCTTGAGATTTAAGTTTGGACAACTATTGGTTGGGTTGTTCTTCTACTTCCAAGGTTACTTCCCAGGAGTTGGAGATATTCAATGGTCTACCGACCAACCAGTTACAAAGCAAATCAAGGAAAGCCTTCAAGTGGTTGGAACCGATTATCCTGAAGTTCTGAACAAATACTTTGATGAGTTCAGACACAAAATGAGCCAAAGAGTGAAAATATTAGGTGATATTGTCAAGAAATATGAAGATGACATCTGCTTCACCATCGGAGTTGATGAGTGCATAATGGAAGTGGTTGAGCCTAGACAGGAAGAAGTGGAACCAATGGGATATGAGGTAATGTATGACATGCTAGATGGGTATGCCTCTACCCTAATCGCCTCGCCCCTTGATCCAAAGGCAAAGAGAACCGACACCTATTTGGAAAGGGTTACACCGGTTGAAGAACCATCAGTAAAGAAGGGAAAGGTAGTGCCTTTAGTATCAACACCGGTTACCACAACAAGTCCCAAAGTGACCAAGCGGTCACCAGCAAAGAAGAAACTGGAAGCTGCACCCACCAAAGTCTTTGAGAGAAAGAGGAAGACAAAAGACACCACACCAAACTCAGAGGACACTGTGTTTGAAGAATAGCCTAAGAAGACTAGGCAAACAAGGAAAAAGACAAAGAATGAACCGGCATCATCTGTACCGATAAATATTGATATTTCTTCCTACAAACCTTTGACACATTGTCAAATAACTATTAAAAATATTAGAAGAAAAGTACTTGGTGATTTGAAAGAGTGCTTTGATGATTTTAATGATGATAAAAAGAAGGAAGTTGAACAGGAAGTTATCAATTTTTTATGTATTAATGACTAGTGGCCATCAGAAATTAAATATGAGACACCCGATTCTTTGTATAATTCCTTAGATAACAAGTGGCACATTGCCATAGAGAAGGAACAGGAAATAAGAGAGGAAGTATTTGCACAATACTTTCCTAATGTGCCTAAAACTGAACTTTATGAAGTAGTGGAAAGATATAAGGGCCTCTTCTTCATGAGAAGAAGGAGACTCTTGTTGCTAGAAGGAAAAGTTCCAGTAGTGGTAAAAGATACCCACTCTCATGCCCAAGCTGCTTTAAGGTTGCATCAAGTGGCTGAAGCCAACATGAAAGTTGAGCAAGAACCGACAACCAATAAACCGGATGAGGTATATGACAGTGAAGGAGAACAGGTCACTGATCAAATGGATCATATTGATGTTGATGCCTTGAATGGTGAAAATGTCACTCCGGGTACACCATCAGAAGCGGCAAGATAGGAAAAACAAGACAAAGAAAAGGTTGCCAAGGAGCAAGCAGAAAAAGAGAAGAAGCAACAGGAAGTTGAAAAGAAGAAACAGGCAGAAGAAGAGAAAAAGAGAAAAGAGGAAGAAAAGAAAAAAGAGGAGGAGAAGAGGAAACTAGAAGAGGAGAAGAAGAAACAAGAGGAAGAGAAGAAGAAGAAGGAAGAAGAAAAGAAAGAAGAAGAGAAACAACACAAAGAAGAAAAGAGAAAGGAAGAGGAGAAGAGGAAGCAGGAAGAGGAGAAGAGAAAGGCAGAAGAGAAGAGGAAGCGGGAAGAGGAGAAGAAGAAGCGGGAAGAGGAGAAGAAGAAGAAGGATGAAGAAGAAAAGGAGCGAAAAGATGAAGAGAAGAAGAAGGAAGAAGAGAAAAGAAAGCAAGAAGCAGAGGAGCAAAAGAAGGCAGAAGAAGCTAAGTTAAGAGCTAAAGAGAAGGAGGAAGCGGCACAAAGCACACAAGTGGAGACCCCAATGGCAACCGGTAGTCAAGCCAAATCGGCTGACATTACCAGTCCCATTGACCTCCAATCTGCTAACGAATTAGAGCTGCTACAAAGCATTAAGCTTGATGAAGAATGCCTAGAGGTGATAAGGAGGAAGAAGGAGCAAGACGTGATCCAAGCTGCAGTGGACACTCTTACCGGTTTGATACCCGGTACCAACCTCCCCAATACCGATTCCTCTCTGGCCCAACTGAAACTCTTATGCACAGTTGTGGAGGACCAAGTACAAAGCCTGGAAGAGGTTGCTGAAGCACATGCTAAGAAGGAGCATCAAAAGGCTTTAAACATTGCCTTGGTGAAAAAGTTACATAAGCTCCGATCCGATCTGCAAAAGGCACAAAAGGACATCAGAGATGCAATGGATGAGGGGAAATTGCTGCTCGGTAAGATATGTCTACCCCATCTATTCTATGATGATGTGCTTGTCCAGAAAGACAAACTGATTTGCAAACTTTCATAAGCACCTTCAAGACCCCATATGATTCCTTTACTGCTTATGGGCAAACCGTTCACCGGTTTCAACTTCAGGCCGCAAGAATTGATTTGGAGATCAAAAACCGGACCAAGGATTTGTAGGAACTACAACTTGTTCTACTACCAAGACTGCAAATACTTCAAAAGTGCTATCTCAATCTGGATGCCTTGACAGTTACTCAAGAGATGAGTACTTTGGATGCCATGGAGGAACAGGTATCCCAGATGCAAACAGAGAATGAGGTTGCTACTTCATTAATTGACTCATGGTCCTTATCCATGAAGCAATATATGCAGGACTTTAAATCAGTTTTTGACAAGTTTCACTCTCTATTGTCATAAACATTTATTTAGCTAATAGAAACAGGGGTTATTCAGCTGTATTTTGTCATTGTTGGCAAAGGGGGAGAAGTATTCTGGTATTTAAAATTTTGATGCATGCTATGTATACTCATGTTTATCTCTGTAAGGAAGTAGTATACATTTTCTTTTCTGCAAAGGGATAGTGTATATGCTTAGGGGGAGTATTTTGTATTATGGCATATTTTTTTTGTAAAAACACTTAGACGTCAAAATTTTCCTAAGTGTTGCCATCAATGCCAAAGGGGGAGATTGTTGGCATTTTTTATGATTATGTTGTGATTGTCATTGATGGACACACACTTTTTATGAGATCACTTTTTGTATGTATGAGTTATGCTCAACTGGTATTTGTTTCAAACCGGTATTATGTTATAGTCTTTAGACTATCGGTGTCTTGCAAAAAGTGTCTACCGATCTCAAGTGGCATGAGGACCTCAAGCGGTTT
This sequence comes from Cryptomeria japonica, assembly GCF_030272615.1. NCBI lineage: Eukaryota > Viridiplantae > Streptophyta > Pinopsida > Cupressales > Cupressaceae > Cryptomeria > Cryptomeria japonica. The sequence goes on along the minus strand of NC_081407.1, from coordinate 503,649,525 downwards.
GAGGATCTCAAGCGAAATGGATCAAAGGAACTAGAAGTGGAAATATCATTTTCCCAGTCTTCATTTCTGTCAACCGGTAATCTATTAAACTGGTATTACTCTAAGTTACCAACTGGCAATCGGTAAAGTTGTATAAACTGGTAATAATCTGTGATGAGTTACCAACCGGTATATCTTTGTGATGAGTTACCATCCATCGACACTTTGATGGTGATTTTGTGTCGTGTTACCAAATTTGTCTAGATACAATGAACCTAGGAACTTGCAATGTAATCCTATTGGACCAACATGAAATCAGATTCCTTTTAAGGACATCATGTCTAGGGTTTTAATGTGTGTGTAGCTGTTAGGGTTTGAAGTGGTTGATGAGTTCTTGAATATGCGATCTTAATAGTAAAGATCAAGTCTGTGTACTGTAACAGAGTGTGGATTTACTGAAGACTGAAGTAATGCTGAAACGCATTAGCAATAAGCTATCATGGATCTAACCAAGCAGATTGTGCTATTTGCTAGATCATTCACTTGTTGATTACTCACATCTTTGACAAGTTAGAAACCCTTAACTGGGTAGGCCCAGAAGAGCCTTTGTAAATCCTCTAACAAGGTGATTCACATCTGTGGATCTAAAATCCTCTCACAAGGTAGTCTTTAATTGGACTTATCTCCTAACAGAGATTGAGATTCCTAACAGGATCTGTTCTGGTAAAGAACATTGTATGACCTTAACCGGTTTGGTTACTATTCTGTAGATAGTTACTTGTGAGTTTCATCTCAGCGTGGTTTTTCCCATTTGGGTTTCCACGTCAAAATCTCGTGTTATGGTGATTGTGCTTCTGTGGGTGAATGCCTTACTTGGTTTGCATTTGTGTTAACCGGTTTGTTAATTAAACTGTTATACTGGTTTACCGCTAGATTGATAAAGTGTTTGAGTACAGTAATTTTTGGTATAATAATTCACCCCCCCTCTTAGTATTCATCAACTAGATGATCTATCACACAATGCAATGCATAACCATAAACTCTCATCCTACAACATGCATCTTACTAAATGCTTATGCCTTAACATGCTAAGGAAAAGCTCCTACTACCATTAGCTTAATGTTCTTATCACTGCCCACAAATAAAATGCATCACTTAAATGCCATACAACCTAATACTACCACAATGTTAACTGAATTATTTCTGCCCACACACATAATGCATTGCTTATAACCATTCTCTCTAGAGATGTCATAAAATCTATGCATACTAACTTATCTATACAACATTATGAACATTGGTATTGTCTACATATTGTTTGTTTTATTGGTTTCCACCATACTCATGAGTTATAATCATTTATATCTCCTAATGTAATTAAACTTCTAAGTCTTGCTGTAGTTTGCAGCCACTTAGCTAATTTAGTTCTATAATGCTTAACTAATGTCTTATGGTGTATGCCACGTTCTTTACCTTTATAATGGTTTAAAAAGGTCTTGTTTAATAGTCATTACACAAGTTTTAGAGTCTCATAACCATGATCTACATCTAACTATATTGCATTCACATATACATGAAAATACAACATTCCCATACAGAGGTTCCTTTCATAGTTTTGAGTATAACATGATTAAAGTAAACAAATACATCTTTTCTCCATTACAACATGGATCTAACTACATATATACATCCATTACATGTCATGATAATGTCACATAAATGTTTAACTTTATGCCTAAGGCTATTTCCATTATGAATACATAAGATATAACTTACTAAGTACATTACAACATATGGCAATTACAACACAAGTGTTTGAGTCTTAACACATGTTTTACAATGCTGTCCTAAAAGATGAAACAACAAGAGTCTATACTCTTTTCAATTTTTCCCAAAAAGAGGCATAACCATTCCTAAATCAATAATACATATGAGCGATTACATCAAAAGATGAACTCCATTGAATGCCCAACTCTAGTGTAAAACTACATGCTACTATTACATAGATCATATGGTCATGAGGTTTACTCATCCTTTCAAATGTTTCTACACTATTACATAACAAGTACATCTCAAATAAAATGAAGTTTTAGTACATAAATCTGCTCCAAAGAATCCATAGCCATCACGAAGAAAGATCCAAGTCCACACACAAGAAGCACAACATCAAGAAGGGAAAAACCCCAATGGCAAAAAGCTCGAACCACCCGACCAATGTGGAACCTACAAGGAACCACCCCCTGATCTAGGAGATGTCACTAGGTCCAAACACATACACTACAACTAGGTTGACACTTAAGACCAAAGGGACTAACACCAATATAGACTTCCATACACATGGACCAAACACCAATGTAATCAACAACCAAGGTAACTCCCAGCGGCCGACTAAACATCAAAATATAATTGTGAATGTAAAACACAAGGGAATCACATGTACAAGGGAGTGTCATCACATGCCATACCAAAACAAGGCTCTAGCCTAAGAGCATGCAGAGCCATCTCAACCTTTGAGAGACCAAGGGAGATTGTCTTATCGTCTCCACGGTCTTCTCATACTCTACCTAAAACATCCTCCCTAGGACTGAGTCATGAGGCACTATCATTTGTTATCTTATTAATTAACTATCTACCCATTCCCATTCATTAATTAATTATCACTTGATTAGAACAAGGTAAACTCCCTTATGCCTAAGAGGTATGGACTTCATGCATCCTTACAAGGAACCTCATGATAGTCCATCTCTCATGACCCCGAGTGTCGTAAAGGAGCCCACTCCCTTACATGGACCCAAAATCAACATTACAAGAGGCTCTACGTTAAATAAGTAAACCTAAAATAAAACATTATACAATGCCAAATCATGCATAGACACATACTCATGAAATTTGAACATCAATATACAAAAGAAAAGAGCCTTTTGACCAATGAAATACATAAATTAAATCATAATGCAACCACAACCAAATGAATATAAATCTAGCAAGGTTTTCACACTTGTTGTCCTTAAAATCAGTAGCATAAGTAAACTAACTTCCATGGCAAAACATCATGGGACATATCCAAATAACAATACAAGTCGTGCACCCAAGCAAAGGTGTCAAAACTGAAATTAAAATCAAACTGAAAAACAACACACACAAGACAACCTCTGGTACCAAAACACAACCTAACATAACACATAAAATGACATCCACAAAAGAAGACAATGAATTAAGTTGGGGAATCGTTTACATTACGCTTGGCCTATGCTGTAACTCGTGGGCTTCATCCCAATTCACAACGAAACATATAATCCAAGCCCTAAATTTGTATACAACCATTACATGGACTCATACACTTAGCAATAAAATGGTCATATAAACATCATATTATATCATTCAAAATTACTGAGTACCCATATATATACACAAATCTGCCCAACACACTAATGATGACTGACGAGGATATCAAACCAATCGAAAGGGGTGTTTAACCCCATTGAATATGACAATTACTAAACAATAGCAATACTCGATAACTCCTAGCACCAAATTGTGGTGCGGCTACTGTGTTATGCATGTGGTGTGGCTGTTGTGTTATGCACCCACCATTACATGGGTGGTGTAGTGTACACACCATATTATTGGTGGTGCTGCTGCACTCCCTCGATGTCGTGGGTGGTGTTGTTGCACCTCCCATGTCGTGGATGGTGCTTGCACCACCACGACATGGTTGGTGCAGCATGACACCATGCTATGGGGTGGTGCCTTGCACCACCACGACATGGTTGGTGCAGCACGACACCATGCCGTGGGGTGGTGCCTTGCACCACCACGACATGGGTGGTGTCGTAACACCCACCATGCCGTGGAGTGCTGCCTTGCACCACCACGACATGGGTGGTATTGTTGCACCCCCCATGTCATGGGTTTTCCCAACAACAACAAACGAAAATAAAAGAATAGGGGTGGGGGACGAAATTAATAAAAATCAACAACCCATGAAACAAAATAAACATGGGTGCATAATGAATCAATCTACCCTAGCAAATTTTAAAACAACAATGATTTTGCTATGGTAAACAGATAAATTTGAAACTCAAATCCATTAAACATGGGTAAAATAGTATGCAATTGAAACACATTTACCAGGTATTTCTCAATCACCCAATAAACAATTTACACCCAATAGGGTAAAAGAAAGCCCATAATTTCCCAATTTCATCAATTCAAAACTTGAACAGAGAAACCATAACCAATTTGCAGATTTCATATACAACATATTCACCCAATTACCATTAAATTTACTAGAAACACACACATGACAACAACACCCCCCCAATAATTTCAATTCACATTACAAGGCATAAACCCCATAGTCATAGAGCATGCATATCAAGTTTAAAAAAATAAAAAAAATTGAAAACATAGAGAGGAAAACAAAACAGAGACCAACCTCTTCCCTATGTGATGGAAGAGAATTCTCTAATGTAGAGCTTGCTCACTAATTCCAGCGACAATAAGAATTCAAGATCCAAAATAAAATTCCAAGCCAAAGATTTGCAGACCAAAAATGAATGCTGGAGAGAAATTTTGCAGAAGGAGCCCAAAAAATGTTTTTTCATGACAAGCATATAAAATCCAAAGAGAAATAATGAAACCCTAGCCTTCCCATTAGCCAATAGAAATATTTCATTTGAAATATATTTCCATCTTCACTAAGCAATATAATAAACTTATATATACACATATATATTTTCATTATCAAGACAATCAAAGCATTATTAAAACATTACGAGAGAATAAGTAGGGTAATTATTTATTATTTACCCTTATCATTATTATTATTTCTAATTACTCAAAATATCACTATTAATAAAATAATCTAAATAATCAACCCATCATAATTAAATAAAAATTAAATTTCAACATTAGATAAATAAAATAATTAAATAAAGGTTAAAATCGCCAATAAATAAATAAAATAAATAAAGTGAAATAATTAAATAATTAAATAAATCAAATCACTAAAGGCATTAATTATTAAATAAAATCTCAATTAAATATTAATTTAAATTCAATCGTGAGAATAATTAAAAATCGTTAAATCGTAATAAATTAAAATAACACTACTACTAATAAAATCATAAATTATCATCAAATAATTACTCAATCAAAATAAACCATCACTAATCAATAAATCACAATTAAATATATTAAATAATTAATTTATTACTATAGTCAATAAATCACAATTTAAATTAATTAAATAAGTAAATAATCAAACTCACCATGGCACATACTCACAAATCATGACGACCGACACGACATGGCGAAATTCGTTAAGACTGATGACAAGTAGTCAACAAAAACCTAGACCTAGAGTGTGGGTAGGGAACTGGTGACACCTTCGAACCACATATTGCCATTGGGAAGAGACGCGCTTGCACCTGTAAAGCCAAGGGAGCTTGCACCCGATTGCCTGGGAGGAATGAATGTCTTAGTACCTGCAACCCTGCAACCACAATGAAGATACATATGTATATACATATATATATACATACAAAATAGGAAGGTGGAGGGATATGGCAACGACACATCCCGCTCGCAATGCGTGATATGACGTTGATTCTTCACGAAGATAGTCAAACAGTATCCATACAGTGAACATATAAATAATGAAACATCACATCATAAGTAAATCAAACTAGGGTTAGTATGTCCATTCCAATTGAAGCACAATCCATAAAATCTATCAAAGCACATGATAACCAGAATGCCATTACTAACCATCTAGGAATCATAGCTAGTCATGAGCACAATTTATAACATCAATAATATCAGGTCATGTAATGTCTATCATCAAAATCATCAATTCAGAATGTAAATAGTCATAATCAATATCCATGCATCACATAAATCAAATCATATCCATCATGCAAAATAAAGGTCCAATCAAGTCAATCCAAAATGAAACAAGAGTTTTCTCAAGAGTGGGCACTACAAAAGATGCCAAGATAAATAGATACAAATGCAAATTTGTAGATATGATAGCCCCCCTTAGGATGGTATGCATAAAAGGCATGTCATTGTAAGGAGAAAAAACATTTTGTTACATCAACATAGCGAGATGGTTCCATGGAATGTCATCTTTGGTGGATGACACATAAGACCCACAACATCGACAAAATTGTACGAGCATAGGGGGATCCAATTATTTGGCGTCAGAACCCATAGAAGTAAGATAAAATACATGGTATAGCGCCAGATGGGTGTTTCATCATAATGTCAAGGTTTTTATATTTGAAGAAGGAGATATGAAGACAAAAATAAAATAAAAATTCAGGTAAACATGGAAGAAGTCCTAAATGCCCCCAATGCTTTGCATTGTCCCCGAATGTCAAAAACAAAGATACGACAAAGAGAAGAAATAGAGTAATAGATAGAAGAAGTTGCCGACATAAAATCCTATGTATCTGGGCACCTATAGAGTAACTCGGGTCCTCCAGGAGAGCACAACATATAAAGACTGTCGATCTTCTATTTCCAAGCACCAATAGAGTAACTTGGGTCCTCCAAGAGAGCACAACATATAAAGCAAGAACGAGGGAACACAAACATGCATACATGCTATGCTACAAGATACTTGAAAATAATTGTCCTAGAGGTGATCCCTTAGGAGATCGTCATCCTCCCAATCTAGATTATATGGGGAAGGAGGGCAAGCCTGGAGAGGAACTAGTACAAGGGCAACACCAAGTGTGTCACCAACAGCTAGAGAAAGGGGCAAGGCAACCTCAACATTTGTGTCCACAAGCTCAGAAAAAGTCAATGATTGGGTGAAGATCGTAGATAGCGTCAGAATATCCTCCAAAGAGTCAAACAAGTATGCCTCTGTAGAGGAAGCAGGTGACTCTGACTAAGGAGGAGAGATAAGAGTTGAATTGTTGACCTCCGCAAGAGGGGAAATAACAAACTTGGGAGAAGGTGGAGCCTTCTCAACAATGCAAATAGAAATGGGTAGAGAAGCAAACATTGAAGTAGGTGAAGAGATAGGTGAGGACCATACTTGAGATGATTTGCACAGAAAAAACTTTGGAATGGGGCCTTGCTCAAACTTGCATTTAGGTTGTGCAAGAGGCATAGGCCGCCTATCAACTATAGCAAGTTGGAGGATCCCAAGAAATATTTGATGAAGAAGTGGTTTCAAAACAAGAGGAACACACACAAAGGAGCAATAGAGACAACTTGCATGTGCAACATATCCAATGGCTGAGATAATAGAGGTATCTTAGGCAACAAGTTGATGAGAGGCGGCTCCAAGGATGGTGCAATGAAGACCTGAACCCTGTGTGTGTGAAAAAGTGGAATAAGAATCTGTAAGCTGCAAGACACAACACTTCAATTAAGTCATTACATGTATGGTTAGATAGATATAAGCATGAATAATAAAACCATTACAAATTGACCCATTGCCTTCTAAAAGATGTGAGTATAAGATTGCTCTCATATTTGTATAAGCAATACCAGTGACTAGACTACACCAAGACGAAGGATTTAATCTATATGAGTATGATATTAAGCTAAATCGATGAAAGATGGATAAAAGATTCAAGCAATATGGATTCAAGCAATATGGAGTAAACTAAATATGGAAAAAGCTAAACTAAGATGCAATAATCTCAAAAAGCAAGCACAATATATTCAATGACTCCAGAGCAAAAAGTGTATAATAATAAATCTCCAAGGTGTTTTGAATGAGAGATGAAGGCTGAATTTATAGAGAATCACAAGAGAGATCAAGAAAAAGCACAATTCAGGATAATTGAAATAATTGAGAAATTAGATTCAGTTAACCTTGAGATATATTCCAATTATAGTTTAATTGAAATGCATTCAGAAAAGAAGTTTGAGTTTGCATTACAAATATAATTCAATTAATTCCATGCACTTGAGATAAAAATAGGCAATTCTTTGATTTATTCAAGAAAAGAGTCTTTTCAATGCAACTGAACTTCTTTTTCTCAAAAGCTTTGAGTTCCAATTTTAGAGAATGATTAAATTCCTTTTAATTGCTTTTTTGATTTCAAGTTCTCAATTTAGAAGAAAGAAATAATATCTCAAGTTTGATTTCTCTTTCAATTCAATTCTTTTATTTTATTTTCAATTTAACTCTTGCTTTGCATATTGATTCCTCTTTTGTGATAAATTAATTCCTTTTTTTAATGATTAAATGGCAAATTTATTAATTAATTAAATATGCTAGGATATTTAATAAATTAAATAGGATAATTGATCAAAATAATATTCTTGGAATGAATGAATGAATTAATTAAATATTTAATTAATATTGAGTTATTGATTTTCCATGTGACATTTGATGATTAAAGAATTAATAATGTGCTCAAGATTGATTTAATTGCCTTTGGTTAGGACCTTGGTGATGTTGTTGAAATTAGGGGCCCATGGTTTAGATGACCATTTTTAGGGTATTACAAACCCTTTTGCGGGGAGATTCATCAAAAGGCCAAGAAGAAACTTGTAACAACACCAAAGATGATGCAAAAACTGGAACATCGGAAGGAACAAGAATAAACATAACAGGAATGAAAGTAGAAGGCACACCCCTCAGACTGTAAAGCAACATCATGTTCCCAAGCCATCGCCTATCAGTGATGCTTATGCTCACACACATGTTTATTACAACGAAGATGGGGACCAGTCTCTGAAGCACATGAAGGGTCAGGAGCATCATGCTCCATAGGAGAGGCCTCTAAGATCATATCTAGGATAGCAAAAGGCCTCATCGATGGAACATGAGGTGCCCCCGAGATAGGTACTACATTCATGACAATAGGCCCCCTTCCTCACTTTGCTCGAGGAGCAGCTGGAGGAACAAGGGGCTCTTGTAAAGGTTGTGAAGTAGGAGCAAGCGACAATGAACAAACATGAGGGGAATGCTTTCCCATTTCATATCGAGCAGGACAAGGGATATCTACTAGGATTCAGATCTCAAAGGGAGGTTGGGTCACAAACTTTGATGGTGCAGGTGCCTTTCCCTTTTCTACACTAGGTGCAGTCATAGGAATGGAAGGCACCACTGGAGGATGTATAGTCCTAAGCGAATACGAAGCTCTACTCAGAGGAACATGCATAAACTCAACTTCTGATGAAAAAGGGATAGAAGGTACCACCCACTCCAACACATGAATAGAGGAAGCAAAAGTTGATGCAAGAAGAGACAACAAATAGCTAGGTTAAATTGACTTAGGAGCCAACTCCCACATTTTATACTGATAGTAATCTCCATACATTAAGTCACAATGGGGAAGCATAGGCCAAATCAGTGCAGGCCAAAAATGATCTAGTGAAAAATCCCCATGGGCCACCTATGGTCGATATCATGTATCCTAGATGACATCCACCAAACCTTCATGAAGAAACTTTAAGCACTTATAGATCATTGAGGGGATTGCATCCATAGCTACCAACCAGGAAATACCTAGTTTGGCACAAAAGAGGTTTGATTTAGGGATGATGATAAACGAGGTCGAAACAACCTTGGGTCCCACAAGGATTTTCAAGGTGATACTACCCAAAGGAGAAAGAGACAACCCATTATGCATTCTCAAGGTAGCACGACACTCATCATATATCAGCCTATGCCATCCATTTAAAAACAAAGTCTCCTCTATGATGACATCGACTCTACATGAAGGATCAACTATTACGTCCATAACAATTTTACCATTGAGCTTCTTAGAGATGTACAAATGAGAAGGTGTTGGAGCTCAAAACTACAAGTTTTGTTGGACTCTAAGAATAGGCCAAATTCAATGATTAAGTTCAATAGTCAGTTTAGGCCAACTAATGGAATGAACCAGAATTGGTTGCTAACTCCCTACTCTTTAGGTTCTGCTAGTACCTAGGTGGGTTTACCTTGAACGAAGTAGAGAAAATTGATTTTAAAGTACGTTTTATTTTAAGCCTATTAATTATAATGTACACAAACATGAAATACTTACAAGAATGCAATAAGTTTTAGAATTCTAAGATCAATGCCTTCTCTCTATTGGGTACAGAGTCAAGGAAGTTCTTGACAATATCTTTTTTTCTTTTCTTATTAGACAATTTTTAACCTCACACCTAATGTGAGTCTATCAACTATTCAATCTCTCATACTTGATGATTTATCTCTATTATAATGACTATTATGTATGTATTTAATCTTTCCTTGAAAGAACCAAACACAATAATCACCCAACGATAAATAAATCCTTGATCAATCCATAATATCCTTAATACAATAGACTGAAATAATAAGACAACCACCACGTACAAAATTATTTTGAGAAATTTTGATTATTTTAATAAAAAAACAAGTTAACTAAATATCAAAGGAACTCCATGATATTCCATACACAATATCAGTAGAAAGCCATAAATTTTTTTAACTGCCAATTTCAAATGTTTTTTTTCTCTATATCCATCATAAAACAAATGATATTCCTTTTATAAGAAAAGACCATTTATTTGAACTTTAAATTGATTGATCAAGAAGCGGATCTTACGGATCTAGAACTTGATTGAACTAGATACAGTGAGCGAAGATAAAATCAGTCTTGAACTTGATGGATCAAGACACGATGAGTGAAGATAAATTGTCCAGCTTGATTTGAAGCGATGAAAATGAACACCTGCTTAGATTGAGCATGTGATCAAAGATACTCTTTAAACTTTTGATTGAGTTTAAACGAATAATCAGCTTGATAAAAAGCGATGAAACTGATTATTGTTAAGAGACTGATTCAGATGAAGACAAATATCAGCTTGATTTGAAGCGATGAAACTAATATGCCCCTAGCGAATAAGAATTTGTTTGATTTTCTTTAGTTGAAAAGATTTTTTGCTCGACTTTTGATGAAGATTTGGAAATTTTCTCAACTTTGAAGATGTGAGGTCATGAGGTCACGAGTATGCCCCCTCGAGTGTGAAATCGAAAGATAGCAAGCGTTCATGATTATTATAGGAAATTGTTGGCGATGATAATGACTTGAGCACAAAAATTGAGCCGGAGGAATATTTGTGAAGATTTTGCATTGATTGATGTGAAATTGAGCGCCAATTGAAGAAAAGAATGAGAATGTGATGAAAGCGCTAAGTGGTCCAAATTGTATTGAAATTGACTACGAGAATGATCTTGGATTTTGATTTTGATCCCGAAAATGGAATCAGGACGAGCAAATTAGCTAAGGGTACAATTTTCATGTCCATCAGAGCAAGTTGAAAAATTAGGGTTTTGGGCTATATAAGGGGTCAAAGTGTCATTTTCAATTCATTTTAACCCTCCAAGTTTGAAAATTCAAAAAGCCTTATGCGAAGAAAAATGATGGTTCCCACCCAGGAGCATCGATTCAAGCTTGAGAGACGACATAATCGACCTCAAAACTATGAGCCAGTGGTAAGTGATTGATCTTAAGCCTCTTATTTCATCAATTTTGAATTTTTTTGTTGATTTTTTGAATTTTTAGCTATGTAAAAGTCGGGCTTTGTCGATTTGTCGTGCGAGACGACATCCTGTGTCATACGACAAACTACTTTGTATTCTTTTGTCGTTAAAGTCCATTAGTTTTTTCGTTTCACACATACCCTTGTATCGTACGAGCTTGTTCAAAAGAGACCATTTTGTCATTCTAAGGCTTATTTTGTGTCATATCAGAGTCTTTGTCATCCAATACCCAGTCCTGACTCATATGAGTTTTTGCCTCTATTGTGTTATGTCATTTGAAAAACAGTAAGCATTTTTGAGGGTGCAAACTTGAAAATCTGATTTTGCAATTGATTGTTTTGGATTTGCGTGATGTTTTACTTGTCTTATAGCATAATTTGAAATGTTTTTTTATGATCTTTTGTTTGATTCTTGCAGGTTGGAGTACCTCACGTTCTTTTCAGATGTGTCTATCCACCAACTATGACATTAGTTTGCAAGTTATCTAATATGGACATGGCACATATCAATTTATGCGAGTTTACTCGTCTTCTTGACATGCCTGATATCCGTGTAAATCACGGGATGCTCACTGTGCTTGTAGAGAGATTCCATTATGAGCATAACACATTTTATTTTCTAGTTGGGGAGATGACTATCACTCCCAAGGATGTATATAGGATTCTCTGGATTCCATTCACTGGTAATAAGGTGGATTATGATTCAGCATAGCATCCTGGCCTACTAGCTCTGAGGCAGGTATTTCATGATGCAGACATTCTGACATGGTCTATCAGTTGGGATGACATGATGGCTAGGTACAGTAAGTAGTTTCCACTGGCATGCATCCTAGCAGGATTCATCGATTCTTTCCTTATGCCAAACAGGGGACAACAGGGTTTCTTATGCGGCTGGGGTAGGATGCTAGAGAGGCTTGTGGAGCACCCTCAGAGATTAGGATGAGGTTCTTGTATTTTGGTGCACATGTATCATGAGATGCATGAGGTGGTTTACTAGGAGGGGAAGAGTATGGCTGCAGGGGTTTTGATATTACAGGTATGGGCCTAAGATCACTTCCCAGTTTGCAGACCAATTGTGAATGACGCCAGAGATCCACAACAACCCATTGTATACAGATACTCTGGATACGTTACTCTGCCCCATCTGGGAAAGACAGAGTATTGGAGACGGCAACTAGATGATCTTATAGTTTTCATATGGAGACCTTATAGGGGTCTTGAGCCTTGGGATGATTGGAGAGTTGTGTGTAGAGACCTATTTATGACTCAGCCTCTCATTGGCAGATCAGTGACAGTGGTCGAGCAGTTTGTGGTTACTCGAGTGATGAGGTAGTATGGTATACCTCAGGGGATCTCACAAGAGTTTACTGCATACGCACGTTATGCAGAGGAGGAGAGATGGGGGTGGGGACCTAGGCTATCATACGCCCTGGGCATGTAGGAGTTGATTGGGTTGCAGCAGCTCAGATGGGACTATTTAGAGGATATTGCAGATGCAGGGGTATTGCCTAAGTACAAGGATTGGTTCCAGCAGCATCCATTCCCTAGATTCACAGATCTAGGGGAGAAGGCACCTCTGATAGAGGAGATTGAGGATGATGCCCCTGCGTAGGCATAGGGATAGGGACAGAGGTAGGGATAGAGAGTCGAGGCTTCGAGGCGAGCAGGTGGTGATTCTAGTGCTAACAGCAATAGTGTACCAGCTGGTGGTAGGCAGCAGCAAAGAGGAGAGGGTGGATCCCTAGGGGCTATTGGTGTCAGAATGAGTGGAGTTAGGATACCAGAGGGTGGAGGAGAGGAGGAGCGAGTAGATCCCAGGTAGGTGAGACAGAGGAGAGATGAGCAGGGGGATTCGGAGGTGGAGATGGAGGCACCGATGGAGGCAGAGAGCTTGTGAGGGAGCAGGGGTGGATGTAGCGTGGTCGATGAGAGAACGTTTGGTAGGTCAGTAGTCACAGTTGATAGTGGCACAGACACAACTTGCAGAGCAAGACCGACAATTGGTAGACCTTAGAGCAAAGAGAGATCATCAGTTAGCTGAGGTCAGAGCAGAGCGCGATCATCGGGTCACAGAGATGAGGGTAGAGCGAGACACTTATCAGCAGGAGGTCTTACACCAGACTAGTTGGGCGACTTATTACATTGTGGCTTATAGCATAGCAGTTCCTGTAGTGCAATAGGTTGTACCCTACTCGCAGTACATGGCTCGATCTGAGGGAGGGAGGGCACTGAGGCAGGATGTTGGTTAGCAGGCTCCACCTCCTCCACCACCTAGCGATGAGGGAGAGGCAGAGAGCTAGATTTTTTGTGTAGCTCTTAGATTTTTTGTAGAGACACCCATTTTTTGTAGCCCTTATGATTCTTGCTCTGATGGGAGTTTGTATATGTCAATTGACATTATTTTGTACCCTGATACTTTATCATTATATATACAAGATCTTGATTTGACTTCATTGTACTTGTGTCGATCAATTTATGAGATGCTTTCTTCTATATGATTTGTTCTATATGTATGCATATCTTTTTAGTATGGATGTAATGCAAATGAATATGAATGTTTGTTTTTATTTCTTTTCGTATGCAAATAAATGATGAAAATGAGTAACTATTAATGCAATTGTTTTTCATTTTTCTATGCAATAAGATGAATGCAAATGAATGTATAAATCTATATAAGATGCTTATGTATGTAGCTAACATCTCAATACACAAGTACTCGATCAGAGAAGTGATGAAAAAAAGACCACTTAGCTTAGAAATGATGATACTTCAAACTCTCATTCAGAAGATAAAGAGATCATTGTTATCATGCAGAAATCACTCTAAATGCAAAAAGGTAGAATGAATGCAAACTAAAACTAGTCACTAGATTTGAAATGCTTAATGTTCATCACTGAGCGTTTACAAACATAGTAGACAGATTAGAGTTCCTTCCTTTTCATGTGCAATATTAATTATCTTGTCCGCAATGACCCTTGCACATTTAAAGAAATTCCCTCAAAATAGACAAAGAAATGATGAGAACCTCCCTGTAGCATACAAATAAGCGGAGTCGAGGTATGTGTGGCGATTTCACCTAGATGTGAAGGCTCTTATCATAGACACCCAGCTGATTAGATGTTTCCAGGTCATTGGAATCATTCCTACAAGCAGAAAACCAAGAAAATATTATGCCCCCAATCCTTGCTCCTCTTAGTCAAGATAGACTTCCTCGAGTTACTCAGAGGGAATAATAATAAAAAACCAATATTAAAGAAAACACAAAAGGAAAATTTCATGCATATCTCAAATTGTTTAGTGATTGTTTTCAATAATGTTGGTTTGCTTGTGTACTCAGTGATAAAACTCTTCAGTAGTTAGGAGACAGGTGACTGACTTAGATTGGATGATCGGGTATCACTAACAGAATGATGACTTGGTTGATACTGCTTAGGACACGTAAATTGCTCAGTTGATTACCCTAAGACTAGGACATTGACCAGTTTCAAGCCATGAGGGTTCTAAAAGAACGAGGATGTCACAATAGTGATTAAAATATATGTATAAACGAAAGCGTAGATGCAACACTTCAGTACAGGAGATAAGTCAAATCTGGATAAAATCCAGCAGCTATACTGATCGATATCATTGTTTTGATTTGATGATCATTGATAGGAATGTCTGGTTTTGAGTTTACCCTTCCTTGTATAAGACATGTTGATGTTTGATAGAGTTTGATAGATTGATTAACAAGACATGCGATAAGTGTGATTGCAGGCTTTGAGAGTTTGTCTATGGTTGATTTGGTTTGAAGGATAGTCTATGCTTTCTTGCTTCAATTTTTGTTCATTTTTTTTTTGATTTTGAGTTTTTTATTTTTAGGATTTTGTTCAGGATATTTTATGATTTTTAGGAGTTTGTTCAGGACCTTTAATGATTTTAAAGATTTTTCAAGACTTTTTTAGCTGTACAGGTTGCTGGAGCAGATAATACTAAGTGAAGAACTTTTTCAAGTGGATGGTGTTAATCAGTTCACGGAGTTGTTCTCCTTCCGATGTTGAGAGTTGATAGGCACCAAAGCCAAAGACTGCAATAATGATATAGGGACCCAACCAGTTGGGTTCAAAATTTCCTTTGTTGTCTCGAGACTGTTGATTTTTAGGATTTTCTCTCAGAATAAGGTGACCAACTTGAAATTCTCGTTGTCGAACCTTCTTGTTATAACCTCTGGACATCCTCTTTTGATACACTCTTAGATGATCAAATGCCACTTGCCAACGTTCATCCAACAATTCAAGTTCTTGCAATCTAGATATTCTATAGTCTTCATCATTAATAAGACCTTGCAAAGAAACTCTTAAAGATGGTATTTCCACTTCAATAGGTAATACTGTTGCAGATCCATACACCAAAGAAAAAGGTGTAGCCTTAATAGGTGTTCTGATACTTGTTCTATAAGCCCATAATGCAGGATTGAGTTGTAGATGCCAATCCTTCCTAGATTTGTTTACTGTTCTGTGTAAGATAGTCAACATGTTTTTGTTAGATGCCTCAGCTTGTCCATTACCTTGAGGGTAATATATGGATGACCAGTGCTGTTTTATTTTGAATTTTTCACACAACTCATCTAGATCTTTATTCTTGAATTGTCCTCTATTGTCAGTCATGATGGATGAAGGTATCCCATACCTGCAAATGATATGGTTTAGGATGAACAAAGCTACTTGTTTATCGGTTGCTTTGATGAGCAGAACCAATTCTACCCACTTAGTGAAGTACTCAGTGGTAGTTATGATAAACTTGTGTCCATTAGATGATGGAGGATATATTTGGCCAATGAGATCAAACACCCATAGCTGAAAAAGCCAATGTGTAATGAAGGGTATGAGATCCCTTGCTAGAGCATGTATGAGATTCCCATGTAGCAGACACTTCTCACAAGTTTTAGAAAACTTTATAGCATCCTTCTCCATGTCTGGCCAGTAGTAGCCAGCTCGTAGTAGTTTCCGAGCTAAAGTAAGACCAATCGAATGAGATCCATAAATACCTTCATGTACTTCTGATAATGCATGTTGGGAATCTTTAGTTTCTAGACACTTGAGAAAAGTACTATCCAAACCTCGCGTAAATAGATCGTTAGCAATGATGACATACCATGAAGCGTTTCAGGTTAGGTTCCTTTTCTCATTATGGGTAAGATTTTATAGGACGATTTGGTCTCGTAGATAAGAGTAAATATGGTTGTAGCGAGATGAGTCATGTTTGATAATAGAACAGACCATCTAGGACTCAGGAGAATCATAGGCAGGGTAATGTAACTCTTCCACAAGGAATTCAAAGCAAAAATTAGACTCTTGTGACTCTAGTATGGATGCCAAGGTGGCCATAGCATCTGCTGCTCTATTTGTGGATCTGGGAATCTGCTGAAATGACACAAAAGTAAAATATTTCTTGAGATCATCCACCATTCTCTTATAAGGCATCATTTTATCATCTCGAGTCTGATATGTATCATTAATTTGATTGATGATTAGCTGAGAATCTCCATAGATGTGTAATTCCAGAACCTTCCATTCGAAAGCCAACTTGATCTCATTTACCAGAGCTTTATACTCTGCAATGTTGTTTGTGCAAGGGAAAAGAATCTTGTAAGCCTTCAGGATTGAATACTTTTGAGGAGTAATTAAAGTATTCGAGCACCAAAACCATTTTGAGTGAAAGACCCATCAAAGAACATCTTCCATGATTGTTGAGTAAGGTGCATTATTGATTCATCCGGAAATTCTATATGCAACGGTTGAGTGTCTTTAAGTGGAGAATCAACAAGTTGATCTACAATTACTTGTCCTTTGATGGCTTTGGATTCCACATATTCAATACCAAACTCTGTAAGAACCATGACCCATTTAGCCAATCTTCCTGTAAGTGTTGCTTTGTTGAGAAGATATTTGAGTGGATCAATCTTAGCTACTAGCTTAATGGAATGTGCTAACATGTAGTGTCTCAATTTTTGTGAAGCAAAGACTAATGCCAAGCATGATTTTTCTATTATAGTGTAGTTCATTTCATAAGACACCAATGTTCTGCCGATGTAATATATAGCTCTCTCTCTTTTATTTTCATCATGTTGTGCTAGAAGTGCCCCCAATGATGAATCAGTAGCTGATATGTATAAGATCAATGGTTTACCTTGAATTGGTGGCATCAATATTGGTGGATTAGACATGTATTCTTTGATTTGTTGAAGGTGTTGTTCACATTCTCGATCCCAGTTGTATATTACTGCTTTCCTCAATACTTTTGTGAAAGGTTGAGCTTTGTCTGTTAGCTGAGAAATAAAGCGTCTGATTGATTGGAGATGTCCCTGTAAAATTCTCATTTGACTGATGTTCTTCGGAGGTGGCATTTCTATTATAGCTTGGACCTTCTCAGGATCAACCTTGTTTCCCTTCTTTGAAATGATGTAGCCAAGTAATTTCCCTGATGTTACCCTGAATGCACACTTTTTTGGATCTAGTCAGAGTTTGAATTTTTCCATTCTATATAGTATAAGGCCTATCTCTTGAATATGCGTGGATCTCTTCATAGTCTTCACTAAATTTTCATCAACATAGTCTTCCATATTCTTATGCATCATATCATGAAAGATAGTATTTACCGCTCTTTGGTAAGTTGCTCTTGCATTCTTTAGCCCAAATGGCATGACATTCCAGCAAAAGGTTCCCCATGCACAGGTGAAAGATATCTTTTCTTGATCCCCATGAGCTATTTTGATTTGATTACAGTTAGAGAATCCATCCATTAGTGAGTACATCTCATACCCAACAGTCATATTGAATATCATATCAATGTTTGGCAATGGAAAGTCATCCTTCAAACAAGCTTTGTTGAGATCTCTGAAGTGTGAAAACCCTAATACATTTGTCTACCTTTGACACAGGTACTATGTTTGAAATCTATTCTGCATAGTCTATAGCTTTGATAAATCCATCTTTTAGCAATTTTTCTAGCTCAGCGTTGACTAGCAGTGCCACGTGAGGATGCATCTTACAGAGTTTTTGCTTGACTGGTTTAATTCCTGGTGTGATAGAAAGATGGTGCATGATAAGATCAAGATCCAGGCCTGGCATATCAGAGTACGTCCATGCAAAATTGATCTTCTTTTCTGAAAAGAGATGAGTGAAATCATTTAATTCTTCTACTAATAGTGATTGAGCTAAGTGAATTATGTGTGGTGTCTCTTGACTCCCAATGTTCATTGGTTGAGTTGGATCAATCAATATAGAAGACCTTTCCTAAAAATGACTTGGTAGTATATCAAGTATCTCACCTTTAGGCGCCTCAAAGAGGTTTTCACCCTTAGGTATGTCCTTTATTTTCTCTTTTTTAGATTCTGACACTGCCACAATGTGGTTTTCGCCATCAGATCTTTTATTTTTATTTTTCTGATTTTTGCGACTAAGATACTTGATGTCTGTTTCAGTCATATTTGCACTCTGTTCGCTGGTGGAAGAGTCCATGGGTTCAACTGCATTGAGGCAATAGGCTAGCGTGTAGTCATTGGCAAAAGTAGGTACATTCATGGATTGGTCTTGTAGACTACAGTCAATTAATTCAGGATTTACCAAGGATAGAGTGTGGACAGGTTCGAGGGAGTTCACGGTATTGTCATCACAACTGCGAATAAAAAAGTCAAGTTCTAGAAGACTACATTGCGTAAATGTCTTGAGACCAGGAAGAGTCAGAACATGATTATTAAAGTGCATGTTAATCTTTAGTTGACCTAATCCAATAGACCTACTTGTAGCATCGTTCTCTACGCCAGACTGAACTTCATATCGTGGTTCGACAGTAACAAGATCAGTAGACAGATTCTCATCATTTACATCAGATGATTCAGAGTTTGATACTGAGTAGATATTTTCATAAATAGGATTGTTGTCAGAGTTATCAGATGAAGTTTCCAAGTCTTCTTCAAGTGATTGATTGAATGTATGTATGGTATCAACACCTACATCTTTAATGCTGCAAGTTCCTTCAAGATTTGGCTCCTTTATCATTTGTATCCGGCATACCTGTTGACATAACCTTGATGGTTTTGTGAGTCCCTGTCGTCTACTCCATTCAACTTCCTCTGGACTAATGACCAGTTCTGCTTCTATAGCTTACAATTCTTCTTGTGTAGTCCCATACCTGATTTGTTCTGTCTTATTAGAGGGGTATATAATAGATGAAAAAATTTCTAGTATTCTTCCTTCTTTCAGCCTTTTTTCATAGTCTTCTTGTCTTTTTAGTCTGATTTCCTGTATCTCCTTTTCTAGCTTTAAGTGCATCAGCTCTTGAGTGTCATCTGTGATATCACTGGACTCTTCTGGAGTTTCTATAATGGTTGTATCAAAGAGGTGGTCTGGACCCCATTCATACTCATTTGAGTCAGTTTCTTAATCATCTACTTGTTGTCTACCAATGTATGTGACTGGAACTTTCAGTGGTGCAAACAATTCTCTGATTCTTTTTACTTCATCTCTCATATCTTCTGGAACTTCAACTCGTTGTATTGTTGTAGCTGACACCATCGGAACTTGAGTATTGACTGTTTCTTCTCTCTTTATTGCAAGTTCCTCTTTTTATTTTCCACACTCTACTTGAGTTTGTTGAGTGTTGACTTCCTGTGATGTTGAAAGCGATATCCTTTTCTTCCACTTAGACTTAGAAGCATGTTTTTGGTCTGATGTCTTTTTTGGATTGTATCCCAGTCCAACCTTATAATTTGTAGATTTTGTTTACAACTGAATCGGTTCCATAATACCCTCTTGATGTTTTCCTAGGGGACCAATACCTGCATATCCCATGTGTTGGATCATTTTGTAGCCGGGACCATATTGGGTTGGGGAAATCTCATAATGTCGTACTTCCTCATTTTGACTATCTTCCTTGAAAAACCACTTAAGAACAACATCTTGTTCTATTTGATCTGCTAGGGAAGTAGAAGACTGTACAAAAAGACCATCATATATGATATTCAGAGTTAAAGTTTGTGTTGTCACAGTCTCTGATGGTTTGCCCAACTATTTTGGTTATGGAGGGAGAGAGACTAATGAAAGTACTAGTTCTATCTTGTAGCCATCCATGCCAGTATTTGTAATCTTCAATTTCTTATCTAAGTCCTTCATCAGAGCTTCTAGACTTTCATTTATGGAGGCTTCTCTATTATGAGGTACAAAGGTATCAACACCTTTTGTCAATGCATTACAGGGGAGATTTGTATCAGCAAGAATACTGACTTCAACTCCGTTATAAGGAAATTTTAAGCATTGATGGTATGCAGATGGAACTGCCTTCATTTCATGAATCCATGGCCTGTCTAGTAAGATATTGTATGACAGAGGAAGATCAAGTCTCAGAGTTCCTTTCTTCTTTATCATAGGCTTTAATTGTTATTTTCTTGGTCATATCAATGACTTTTCAGAAAACTCTAGTTGTGTAAGCAGATTGTAAGTACAAATATTCAACCCTGCGCCTGCATTTATCAAAACATGTTTAACTAGATGTTTATGGATCATAGCTTCAATGTGCAATGGCTGGTTATGTGGATGATTTAGCGAGTTGTCATCTTCTTTAGAGAAGGTCAGATAGTGAGGTGAAGTCAGATGACCCACCATAGACTGAAACCGATCGATATCTAAATCTTTTGGGACATTAGTTGTGAGCAACGCTTTGTCCAGGATCTCTTTATGAGCAGAAGAGATTTTGAGCAATTCAAAGATGGAGATTTGAGCATTTGTTCTTTTCAGTTGTTCGGCAATGCTATGTCTAGAGGATGATGATGAAGTTAGCTGTTTAAATTTATCAAATGTTGTATCTTTTTGTTTTTTTGACAAGGTTGGTAGGTTTGATGTTGTTTGAGCTGGAGTTGAAGAACTAGCTCCTTGGAGAGTGACTTTCTTTTGAGAACGGGTCATAGCATTTGCATGTTGTGATTCTTGTTGTTTGTCTTTGATTATAATCACATTGCAATATTCAGGTTTGGAAGACTCAATCATGTTGATCACATTGTCATTGCTGGTATAAGTGTAATTTACTCTGGCACCTCCTTTTGTCTTTGAGGAATCACCTTGTCCGTAAATAGGTAAAGGGTCCTTAAAAGGTTTGTGATCAACATTTGTTGGGTGGTTCCTGACAACAATTTTAACAGTGTCTATAAGATCTTGATTCTCATGCTTGAGCTTCATGTAGTTGTTTGTGTTATGACCTTTGACTCGATGGTAGTCACAGTGTTCATTTTCTCTCCACCATTTTGGTTTGACTTTGGGATCATATGGCCTAGAATTATCTGGTAAGGTTATTAGATCATTTGCCAATAAATTTTTGAAAGCGGATTCGTATGATTCTTCCAGAGGAGTGAATTTGCGTCTAGGTTTCGAAAGCCAAGGTTTCTCTTTGAACCACTCTTTTACTTTCTTCGGAGGATTTTCTGTTGTGATTTCAGCTGCTTTGAGTGCTTGCGTGCCACTAGCCAAGTTAAATATCGTGGATTTTGTTTTTGCTTTAATAGTGTCTACCACTTCATCATTTACAATGTTTTTGTTGCTGTCTTTGCCATATTTCCAGTATTTGTTCTTTTCTTTGGAACTAGATTCCGATTGTGTTTCTTTCCAAAGTGAGATATCTCCCTTCTTTATAAGCACATCTTCCATCCTGAGGGCATTATCTATCATTTTTTTTAATGAAGGATGCACTTGCATTTGGATACTATATTTCAATTCAGGGATTACATTGTTGACGAAGATATCCATCTTCTCAGAATCTGGAATAGGTCATGAATATCTAAAGAACATCTTTCTCCAACATTGGAGGAAAGTGAGAAAGGGTTCTCGTCTTTTCTATTTAGTATTGCAAAGCTCGATCATAGTAACGGGGTGTCGAATGTTATAGGAGTATTATTGTAGGAATGATTGGATTAATTATTGAAAAAAAATTATTCCCATAGGTAGGCTTGAGAACCATTACATAGCTTGCCCCCCTAAAATTCTCGAGAAAAGGCGCATGAGATACGTTTGGTCGTGCATGAACTCCATACATAAAGCACAAAATTCTCTGATATGGTCTTGGGGATCTGAGTTACCATCATATTTGTCAAATTTTGGGATCTCCACTCTTGAAGGAAATGGAGGCATGTAAATGTTTTTGTCAAATGGAAATGGGCATTTTGTGTCCAGAGAATATTGTGTTGGCGATTTATCCTTGTTTTTCAGTTATGTGATCTCAGTTCATAATGCTTGTAATTGTTTGTTTACCATTGCTAATGGTGTCTCTTCTTCTTTAGTGATGAGGGTCTCTACGTCATAACTAGTAGGAAGTTTAGCGCCTTGTTTTTCTATTTCTAGAAAATAGTCTTCTTTTTCTCTAGCCATGATAACCTTCATCATTTTTCAGAAATCTTTATCCTTTTGACATTTATGTATATCGATTTCTGGAGGTTCAGAGGCTTCAGATTCACTTGATGAGGAATCACTGTCAGTATCATGGATACTAATATCGTCATGAGTTTTGTGTTTAGCAACTCGTCTTTCTTGTTTTGTTCCAGATATAGTGGGAGACAAGGACTGATCATAAAATGGTATATTTGATGTTGAAGGTTTATTAGTGAGAGGATCCTTTACGTAAAATGGATTATTTTGATATGAAAAGGATTGTCCTTTTCCCTCGGTAGCCTTCTTACGAGAACTTCTGGTTTGAATAGGCATTTTTATTGATTTATGTGACCTAAAGTTGTTTGTGATGCAGAAGTCAAGATCAAATTTGGAGCTAGTTGTTCGTTTAACGTACCAATTGAGAGAAGTAACTAAGATTTAGTCTGGTTTTAGGAAAGATCTATCTTGTGTAAGACATTTATCTAAGTTACCTAGTTTGATTTAAGAGAAGTGACTAAGACTCAGTCTAGTTTCAGGAACGATCTATCCTGTGTAAGACGTTATCTAAGTGACTTAAATTTGATAAATGGTTGATTGAACTAGCTAAACGTTGATCAACAAAATCGTGCAACCCAAATGGTAGAGGTACACTATTTTGATCTGTTTATGCTCAAGATGATGATATCCAGTTTTATGCTCACTATAGACTGTTTTAGGCAAGTTTGGTTGTTCTGGACTGACAAAATAAGAGATTCGTACAATAGGTTGTATAGGACCAGATGACACTGTAATAGCTTCAGGATGATGATAATATTATTTCGTATGAGTTGCTGCCTAGTATTGTATGATAGATGGGTAAGTCTGAAATGACAAACTGATCAATGCAATAATTTATCGTATGACACAAAATGCAGGCTAAAATGACAGTTCCCTAAACAGGACGATAGATAATCAGGTATCGTATGACACATAATGCAGGCTCAAATGATAGTTCCCTAAACATGATGATAAATAATCAGGTATTGTACGACACAGAATGCAGGCTCAAATGATAGACTGTTAGGATTAATGGAATCTCGTACGAAAAAATGTATGAAGCAGGATGATAAATAAGAAGATTCGCACGACAGTTTACTGGACAAAGACTAAATTCTGAGTTTTCAATGACTGAGTATGACTAGTTTTGAGGCGGACTGAGTTTTCACTGACTGACGATGACCAGTTTAGAGGTGGACTACATTTTTGATAGCTAAGGTATACTAGTTTGTGACATGGACAAAGTTTTGATCAGTGAGTTGTTTCTTGTTTTCTCTAGTTTTGGTATTCTAGTTTTAGTTTTAGGGATGAAAACACAAAAAACACGTAATATGAATAATAACTCCAATCACAGCATGCAAACCCTACAAAAATTGGTGAGAGAAGACAACCTTTTCTTGATGACTTAGGTACACACCCAATAGCTAATCAAAATACGACTGTTGAGTCTCACGCAATGGATTCTCAACGTCGTATTAGCTGACTCCAAATGCTAATGGGGGCACGATATGGCAAGTGTCTTGGGAGAGTTACTATCTTTCTTGCACAAAGATTATCCCCCCTTTCATAGGTGAACCGAGTAGCTTCTAATTTTAATTGGAACTAGTAAGGGATCCATTCAGCGTGTCGGGGTATAAACTCAATTAAGAGGTCTCCCAGCCTTGAAAACCAAGGTTTAATATACCCGAAGGTAAAGAGGAGATCTATTCCTAAGTATTGTCATTGACTTGATTTTCATTAAATCACATTTGTTTTATAGTGGGTTGGAGTACTTGGCATTTAGCCGTTCCCACTTGGGTTGTTCCCCTCTCACCGATCGTAATGGCTATAGAGTTATTAGCTCCTCGGGAGGGCAGGCCCGCTAAAGATATACAAATCTCAAATTTAAAGAAAACGCCTCAAGGGTCTGGATTTCTGATTGTCTATACAGACAAGAGCATACTCTCCTACCTCTTAGAATTTTCTTAAAACACAAAATACAGATTTTTTCTTTAACCAGATAGCAATTTAGGTGCCTAAAAAATGAATTTAAAGAATACACAATGTTTGATCGATTCTCCTCAGGCAACCTGCAAAGACAACAAATTAGTAGTCATATTGTCTTTATGCGACAAGCATATTCTTCGACAGGCATTCTGCAAAAAATGATTAGGCTGTAAAAAATTCTTAGATAGATAGATAACAAGCCAGGGTCAGTGTTAGTATAATCAAAATTGAATAAAGAGTCTGAAGAATGAAATCTCCTTTTTTACCAAAAAATATAGATCCGTACGACAATTTTCATCTAGTCATACGATATTCCATACCAGATCGTACGATACTTGCAGTTTGTCATTCTGGCATGTGAGAGATGATGTACGATATTTTGCTGCAACTATATGGAAAAAAAATCCGAAATGTCAAAAATCCGAAAAAAAATAAAAATAAAAAGTTAGTCTTGGAGGCCAAAAAAAAGTAGTCTTCTGCCCCACGGTGGGCGCCAGAAATGTGTGTATGAAAAAGTGGAATAAGAATCTGTAAGCTGCAAGACACAACACTTCAATTAAGTCATTACATGTATGTTTAGACAAATATAAGCATGAATAATAAAACCATTACAAATTGACCCATTGCCTTCTAAAAGATGCGAGTATAAGATTGCTCTCATATTTGTATAAGCAATACCAGTGACTAGACTACACCAAGACGAAGGCTTTAATCTATATGAGCATGATATTAAGCTAAATGGATGCAAGATGGATAAAAGATTCAAGCAATATGGAGTAAACTAAATATCAAAAAAGATAAACTAAGATGCAATAATCTTGAAAAGCAAGCACAATATATTCAATGACTCCAAAGCAAAAAGTGTATAATAATAAATCTCTAGGGTGTTTTGAATGAGAGATGAAGGCTGAATTTATAGAGAATCACAAGAGACATCAAGAAAAAGCACAATTTAGGATAATTGAAATAATTAAGAAATCAGATTTAGTTAACCTTGAGATAGATTCCAATTATAGTTTAATTGAAATGCATTTAGAAAAGAAGTTTGAGTTTGCATTAGAAATATAATTCAATTAATTCCATGCACTTGAGATAAAAATAGGTAATTCTTTGATTTATTCAAGAAAAGAGTCTTTTCAATGCAACTGAACTTCTTTTTCTCAAAAGGTTTGAGTTCCAATTTTAGAGAATGATTAAATTCCTTTTAGTTGCTTTTCTTATATCAAGTTCTCAATTTAGAAGAAAGAAATAATATCTCAAGTTTGATTTCTCTTTCAATTCAATTCTTTTATTTTATTTTCAATTTAACTCTTGCTTTACATATTGATTCCTCTTTTGTGATAAATTAATTCCTTTTTTTAATGATTAAATGGCAAATTTATTAATTAATAAAATATGCTAGGATATTTAATAAATTAAATAGGATAATTGATCAAAATAATATTCTTGGAATGAATGAATGGATTAAATAAATATTTAATTAATATTGAGTTATTGATTTGCCATGTGACATTTGATGATTAAAGAATTAATAATGTGCTCAAGATTGATTTAATTGCCTTTGGTGAGGACCTTGGTGATGTTGCCAAAATTAGGGGCCCATGGTTTAGATGACCACTTTTAGGGTATTACAAACCCTTTTGGGGGGAGATTCATCAAAAGGCCAAGAAGAAACTTGTAACAACACCAAAGATGATGCAAAAAATGGAACATTAGAAGGAATACGAATAAACATAACAGGAATGAAAGTAGAAGGTGCACCCCTCAGACTGTAAAGCAACATCATGTTCCCAAGCCATCGCCTATCAGTGATGCTTACTCTCACACACATGTTTATTACAATGAAGATGGGGACCAGTCGCTGAAGTACATGAAGGGTTAGGAGCATCATGCTCCATAGGAGAGGCCTCTAAGATCATATCTAGGATAGAAAAAGGCCTCATCGATGGAACATGAGGTGCCCCCGAGATAGGTACTACATTCATGACAATAGGCCCCCTTCTTCACTTTTCTCGAGGAGCAGTTGGAGGAACAAGGGGTTCTTGTAAAGGCTGTGAAGTAGGAGCAAGTGACAATGAACGAACATGAGGGGAATTCTTTCCCATTTCATATCGAGGAGGACAAGGGATATCTACCAGGATTCAGAGCTCGAAGGGAGGTTGGGCCACAAACTTTGATGGTGCAGGTGCCTTTCCCTTTTCCACACTAGGTGTAGTCATAGGAATAGAAGGCACCACTGGAGGATGTATAGTCCTAAGTGAATAAGGATGTCTTCTTAGAGGAACATGCATAAACTCAACTTCTGACGAAAAAGGGACAAAAGGTACCACCCACTCCAACACATGAATAGAGGAAGCAAAAGTTGATGCAAGAAGAGACAACAAATAGCTAGGTTAAATTGACTTAGGAGCCAACTCCCACATTTTATACTGATAGTAATCTCTATAAATTAAGTCACAATGGGGAAGCATAGGCCAAATTAGTGCAGTCCAAAATGATCTATTGAAAAATCCCCATGGGCCACCTATGGTCGATATCATGTATCCTAGATGACATCCACCAAACCTTCATGAAGAAACTTTAAGCACTTATAGATCATTGAGGGGATTGCATCCATAGCTACCAACCAGGAAATACCTAGTTTGGCACAAAAGAGGTTTGATTTAGGGATGATGATAAACGAGGTTGAAACAACCTTGGGTCCCACAAGGATTTTCAAGGTGATACTACCCAAAGGAGAAAGAGACAACCCATTATGCATTCTCAAGGTAGCATGACACTCATCATATATCGGCCTATGCCATCCATTTAAAAACAAAGTCTCCTCTATGATGACATCGACTCTACATGAAGGATCAACTATTACGTCCATAACAATTTTACCATTGAGCTTCTTAGAGATATACAGATGAGAAGGTGTTGGAGCTCAAAACTACAAGTTTTGTTGGACTCTAAGAATAGGCCAAATTCTATTATTAAGTTCAATAGTCAGTTTAGGCCAACTAATGGAATGAACTAGAATTGGTTGCTAACTGCCTACTCTTTAGGTTCTGCTAGTACCTAGGTGGGTTTACCTTGAACGTAGTAGAGCAGATTGATTTTAAAGTGCGATTTATTTTCGACCTATTAATTATAATGTACACAAAAATGAAATACTTACAAGAATGCAATAAGTATTAGAATTCTAAGATCAATGCCTTCTCTCTATTGGGTACAGAGTCAAGCAAGTTCTTGACAATATCTTTTTTTTTTCTTATTAGATAATTTTTAACCTCACACCTAATGTGAGTCTATCAACTATTCAATTTCTCATACTTGATGGTTTATCTCTATTATAATGACTATTATGTATGTATTTAATCTTTCCTTGAAAGAACCAAACACAATAATCACCCAATAATAAAGAACTCCTTGATCAATCCATAATATCCTTAATACAGTAGACTGAAATAATAAGACAACCACCACGTACAAAAGTATTTTGAGAAAGTTTGATTATTTTAATTAAAAAAACAAGTTAACTGAATATTAAAGGAACTCAATGATATTCCATACACAATATCAATAGAAAGCCATAATTTTTTTTAACTGCCAATTTCAAAAGTTTTTTTCTCTATATCCATCATAAAACAAATGATATTCCTTTTATAAGAAAAGACCATTTAGTTTGAAACATCATGTCTTAATATGAAACAACATGTCTTAAGTACAAAACTTTAATTAATAGTATTGTCTTCATTCTTCTAATAAGAAAATGTTAACAACTCCTAGATGATCAACATATTCCTGCTTCTTGTAGGTATCAATATTGTTAATGTAGTACTTGGTGCCTCATGATATAATCCTTATGGTACCACCTGTCCATGATGATTTTTATGTTATCTGGTATATGCTCCTCATCGATGATCTTCTCCAAGGGTCGAGGAATCTCCCTTGCCAACATATCCTTCCACTGATCCATTGGGATTAACAAACCATCATCACCATGTAGCACGGTCAGGAGGTTCTATGTGTCTTCTTTATTGAGGCATTCCATATCCTCCACAAGATCTTCATGAAATTCTTGATGTTTTGCAAGAAACTTTTTGATCCTTTTGGAGTTATCCAAAGAGACTGGATCTTCCAACTTTAATTATTTCATCTTCTCTTTTATTCAGCCCCTGAGCCTATTATGTTCCTTGAGAGATTTGAAAGTACCTGCATATGTATTCCAATAACTATTCGAGTAGATCATCATCTCATTGAACCTCTGGGTAACTAATTTTGTCATCATATTGTATATAGTCTTATTTTCTTATTGACCTTTTTCATTAATTTTCCTCTTAACCTTCTCAGCCTTGTAGTTCCAATAGTTTGCATCTTGTAATGCCTAGACAATTTGCTATTCATGTTCTAATGCAGAATTCCCCTTGTTAGTAATTGATTTTACCCTTTCCTCACTTTGCAATCTTAGTTCTTCTGATCTTTCATACTAAGCTTTGTAGGTGTCCCTTTCCCTGACTAGATGTTCCATCTGTGCCTTGTTAAACTTTGCAACATTTATATTCAAATCAACAATAACCATAGGGTTTGTTTCCCCAACCCTTTGCACCAGAATGTGACCAAAAAATTTACCAGTATCAACAAGGGTGGACATCTTATCCTTCAGGTACAGGGCCCATTATAACAAGGCCTTTTGATCGGGATCAAATCCTGAGTCGGAGTAAATGCGATCCACATCTTCAAGCAACATCCTTTTCTTTGTGCTAGGCTTAAGTTGCAATCCCTTGGTCAGTCAGTTGTCTTGGCGCGAGTTATCGTGCTAGCATGTTGAGTTGTGGTCTTTTTGTGGTATTGTGAGTATTTAGTTATTTATTTAATTAATGCTTGATTAATATAATCTATTAATGTTAATTTAATTTATTATATCGCTTGGTTAATTAAATATTATTGGGTGATTTATTATTATTTGATTAATGCCTTGTGGATCTAATAGTTTGTATTTATTTATTTAGTTTATTGATTAATTATTTAATTAATTAATTGTTATTTATTTATTGTTTGATTGATTATTTGTTATTTATAGTTTATATTTAATTGTGACTTTATATTTATTTAAGGCTTTTATTTTATTATGGTTTTATCTATACTTATGGCTTTGTATTATATTTGAGGCTTTTTATTTATTAATTGGCGTTGGTTTATTTATTGGTGGGCTTTAGTTCATTTATTCATTTGATTTTGTATTATTATATTATATCTCTTGTTACTACATGTGGGTAAATAAATATATTATATAACTTACCCACCCTTTATGATTATTGGCTAAAAAGCCTTGGAAAAATAAAATGTCATATTTGGGTAGGGTAGGTAGATTATATTGTATTTTGGAATATTTTGATTGGTTGAATATTGGCTATAGTTTTTGAATGAATTTTTATTTATTCGGTCGCCTATGCATTTTGTCGGGTTAGCATTTTTGGAGTTTCTTCTGCATTTTGGATTTCTTGGATGGACATTTTGGTTGCTTAGCTTTGCTTGGTTTTGGATTTGGATATAACGCTTCATCAACTTCATTCACCATTACTTCTATTATCCAGGTTGGTTGATCTTTGTCTCAACAATTTTATTTTCCAAAAAAGATTGTCTGCACGGTGTTTGCTGGAAAGATTGTTTTCGAGAAGTTTGGGTAAATGTTGTGGGAAATTATTGTTAATAGAATGATATGATATTGTTTTATTCTATAGTTTTGGGGGAAACTATTTATTGAATTTGAGTTCTGTCATGTATGGTTCTAGCATTGTTATTTGTGAGCTTGTGCATTTCCTTGGT
The DNA here is from genome assembly GCF_030272615.1 of Cryptomeria japonica. Lineage (NCBI taxonomy): Eukaryota > Viridiplantae > Streptophyta > Pinopsida > Cupressales > Cupressaceae > Cryptomeria > Cryptomeria japonica. The sequence continues at coordinate 503,618,830 of NC_081407.1, read as the reverse complement.
GCTTCTAGACTAATTTCTTATGTATGAGTTGGTTTTGAACTGAGTTAATTTTGTGTCAAATCCTTGACTTATGAGATCGAGAGAGTCTGTCATTGCGTTTCTCTCTGTAATTTTAGTGATTGGGTTGACTCTATGCAAGTCCTCTTCTGGGAACTTTGATTTATGCTATGTGTTGGTTTCATTTTAAAATTAGACTATTCCTTTGGTTTTTATTTGACGAAGTGTTCCTATTGAATGTATTTCCGAAATGGTGTATAGTCTCGATGATTTTACTTTCCTTGTCATATTTTTCTGTTCCGTCTGTATGTTTTTCTAAGTAAATGCGCTAATCTTTATATCATATGCATTCTTTCAATTGTTGAAGCTAGTTTTAATAAAAAATGCGCTATTGTTTAATGTATGCGCTAAAACCTTAAGTAAAGGTGTTGTTTCATGTTATGAATGCACTATATTATTATGTGTATGCATCATTCTGTTGAGTAAAAGCATTGCACTAATGGGTGTATGTGCTAATCTACTTTGTAATTGGTTTTTTGACAATTTTTCTCTCCTGGGTTGATTTTCTCAGTTCTGTTTTCATACCAAAGGCTTGTGATGATGTTTTTTGAGATTTTCTAGTGATGTGTATGTTCAGATGTGATTATTTTATCATATTATGGATTTGACAATTTGAATTGAGCATTTTCATAGAGGATGTTATGATACTCCAACAAGTTGAGATGCCTTATTGTTGAGGTTATATTCATGTGTAGCTCCAGCAAGTTGATGAGCCTTGCTATTGAGGGTTTATTTTTATATGTGGCTTATTTGGATGGTTTTGTGCACCATATTTGGCTACTTAATGTGTGATATCTTATTGAGGCTCTTGTTTATCTATATTTGCATTGTTGGCATCTTGGCAATTGGATTGCATTGTTGATTGGTCTTATCTTATGGATTCTTTACTGATGTTGCATTTGAACCTTTTCTATCATTATTGTTATATTTTCCTTGAGGTCTTGGAACATGATTAGGGGGAGTGGGCTTTCATGTGATGACCAGGGTCATGAGAGATAGGCTTCTAGGAGGTTCCTAGTAAGGATGCTTGAAGTGTAGACCCCTATGGCACATTGAAAGTTTTCCTTGATTTAAATAAGTTATAACATTAATAATTAATTAGATGGGTTGGGTAATTAGGATTCATCTAATCAAGATAATAATGGATGTGGGCTCTACGACTTAGTCCTAGGGAGGATGTTTTAGGATAAGCTTGGGAAGGCCATTGTGATGACAAGTCAATATCTCTTGTTCTCTCATAGGTTGAGATGGCTCCATATGTCTATCAAGATGATGCCCTTCTTTGTGAGGATAGCATGCAGAAACATATCTATTAGGGTGGTTATCTTCTTTGTGAGGATAGCATGTGATGACACTTCACTCCTACATGTGTCCTTGGTCCTTGGTGGTTGATCTTTCCTTGATTGTTAGTACACCTCTAGGAATTTCTATCTTTAATGATTATCCATGTCTTGTGTTGGCTTATGCTTGAGTTATCTCTTGTTGCAACATTGGTATTGTTGAGTCTCTTTGGTTGCTAGGTGTCAGCCTAGGTTTAGAGTTTGTGTGGGACCTTGTGTCCTCTCCTAGCATGGGGGGTTGTTCCTTTGGTTCCACATGTTCGAGTGGTTTGATACCTTCTTCCATTGGGATGTTCTTAATCAGATGCTTCATGCATGGATGTGGATTCTTGTGTCTTCAACTTATGGATGGATATTGTAGTAGATAGATGTATTTGATCATGTGGCATTTATTATTGTGGATTTCATGAGATTAGTGTATTTCTAATATGTTCTTAAGAGCTATGCTCTTTGATGTAATTGGATAATGGATATGTATTTCTTGATGATGCTTTAGGATATGGTTTATGACATTGTAAGAGATCATATGATGTATCATAATGTATCTTGAGTTTATTTCATTAATGGAAATGATAGTATTGGAATAATTGTGGTGTACATAACATTATGTGGATGTTAAGATAATAAATAAAGGATTATTAAAGTGATTAGTATCATTTGAAATGGATTAATGATGTTAGAGGGAATGAATAAATGTGAATAGGAACATTTGGATTTGGTGTTCTTAAAATGAATCTAATGGGAAATTGATTAGAGTTGCATTATTGATGTATGCATTCATGATAGAAGGATTAGAAGTAACTTTACTTATGTTGCATGGGAGAATAATTAAGGATAGAGTTAGAATGCATTGAATTGTGATAGTGGTTATGATGTTATTGTTTATGTTAGTAGTGTAAGTAAAGACATTGAGATACCCTACGGAAGATAATGCGATATTGTGTTTATTTCTGCTTGCATCATAGTTCATGTGATTATACTTAATGTTCATGTACATGTTTGTGTATTATGTTAATGGATGATTAATGGATATGAGTAGATGGTTATATGTGTAGCTTTAAATGATGTTTTTTTTTCATTTTTTTTAAATCTCTATTGGTATGTTAGTTTGCTTCATTTCTCTAGGGTATTTTGGCGGGTATTACATCTGGTATGATAGCTAGGTTCATACACTGGGTACTCTAGTTTCACGTGAGCCCATTGTGCATGTTATCACCTTAGCATGGGGTAGCTGGATGGTTTATCCCTGCTAGTTGATCTTTTATTTTTAGATTCCTTAGATTTTAGCTTATAGTTTTTTTGGTCTTGGTTAGTCAATATTCCTGCTAGAGGTAGAGGTCATGGAAATGGTGGTCATATGGGTACGCGACAAAATTCTCATCCTAAGGTTTCTAAAGAGGCATGCCATGAGGAGAAACAACAAGATCAACAGGTTGGTCATGTGATTCCACATTTGGTGAATGCACTTTAGAATATTCTCAATCTTTTAGGACCGAGACAGGAAGAGAATTGGCATGAGTCTCACCATTCAGGACATCAGAAGAGAGAGAGAAATCACATTCACCTCATAGGAGAGAAAAGGTTGTTGATGCAGTTGCGGCTAGTCACATGAGAGATCTCTTAAGGTCTCATCCTCCTACTTTCAATGGTTATAGCAGTGGCATGGAGGCGAAGACTTGGTTGTTGGATATGGGTAGGTGTTTTTCTATGCATGTGTATAGCAGTAACACCAAGGCGAGATGTGTGATTATGTATCTTTGTGATTTTGCATCTACATGGTGGTGTATGGATGAGCAGAAGTTGCACCTAGATATTGCAACCGTTTCTTAGGAATTGTTCCTTGAGTGATTTCAAGCATGTTTTCTATCAAATCATTGGAGGCAGAGGAAAGATGATGAGTTTCATGATTTGAGGCAATGAAATTTGATAGTCAAGTAGTACGAGCGTAAGTTATTTGAACTTAAGTAGTACTCTGGGATTGCAGATGACGAGTCGATGTTGATTCAACATTTTGTTAGAGGTCTTAGTGATTGCATCAGTGGAGAGGTTCGGGTTCACGGGCCTAAGACTATAGAGGTAGTCACGGAGAAGGTGCATTTAGTAGAGGAGAATATTTCTTTGGCTTCAAGAAGTGTGCCTGGTGTGCATGCAATTAGTGCTCCAGTTTCAGGATCAGTTGCTAGAGGTGTGCAGTTGCAGTCTTCAGGTGTTGCCAGGAGTTATCCCTCTTCTTTTTGCAGTGGTCAGTGTTATAAAAAGAAGTACCCTCAGAGTCATAGCTTTGTGTGCAGTGCTAGATTGCAGAGTGATAGGAGTCATAGTAGGCAGTGATATAGATAATCATATTCTTCTCAACTGGCATAGAGTTCTCAACAAGTTTCCAATAAAGGTAGTGTTCAGTAGCCCAATGTACCTCCAATGAGAAGAAGTTTTGGTAGGAGAGATTGCTTATCTTGTGGTCATCCAAGCCATATTGTTGTTTATTATCCTTAGAGGTCTACGTAGATGTGAAGACATAGACCAGCTACTTTTGAGCCTACAATTGGTGATGCAGGTAGATCCCATTGTGTCTTTGCAGTGGTTGATAACCATCAAGCTAAGCACTAGGCTACAATTATTGAGACCATAGGTAAGATAGGTGGTATCTCTTCTTCAGTGCTATTTGATTCAAGTGCTTCAGATTATTTCATTTCTCCTTTAGTAGTAGAGTGATGTGGGCTTGTTGTAGAAAAGCAAGGTGATAGGTGGTAGGTTGAGTTGGCTATGGGGTCCAAGGTGATAGTTGATTCCCTTGTGCATTGTTGTGTGTTGGATCTGAGAGTTTGTGCCACCTCGGTGGATCTTCGTGTTCTCTCTCTAGGTTACTATGCTATTGTTCTAGGAATGGATTGGCTTGAGGAACATCAAGATACCATTGATTGTTGTGGCATGAGGGTGCAGTGTTTGGATGATAGTGAGAAGAGTCTGGAGATAGTGGGCGTGCAGCGATTTGTTTCTCTTCGCATGATTTGTGCTATGCAATTGAAGCGATGTGCACAAACAGGTCATCAGTTGTTTGCATTGAGGTTTGATGACTTAGATGAGGGAGAGAATCATGATCATGATGATCTCTTTCATTGCTATCTCATCATTGAATAATTTTTAGATGTTTTCCCTAGCGAGATTCTAGGTATGTCGCCTAAGTGCGACATTGATTTCTGGATAGATTTGGTTCCAGGGGCAGAGCCTATATCTAAGGCTCCCTATCAGATGACTAATCAGGAGTTGAGTGAGATAACATTGCAATTAGAGGAGTTATTATCTAAGGGATTTATTTGTCCTAATGTTTCCCCATGGGGTGCACCTGTGTAGTTTGTGAAGAAGGACGGTTCTCTTTGCCTATGCATTGATTACAAACAAAATAATAAGGTGATAGTGAAGAACCAATATCCCTTGCCGAGGATTGATGATTAATTTGATCAAATTAAGGATGCAAAGGTTTTCTCAAAGATAGATCTTAAGTGTGGGTATCACCAGTTGAGGATTCACGAGGTAGATATTCATCTAACACAACCTTCCATACTCGTTATGGACATTATGAGTTTACAGTGGTGCCTTTTGGTCTCACTAATGCTCCACTAGTTTTCATGAGCTTGATGAATGGAGTTTTTAAGACTTATCTCAATAGGTTTGTGCTTGTGTTCTTGGATGATATTTTGGTCTTTTCGAGATCAGTGGAGGATCATGAAGAGAACATGAGATAGGTGTTGCAGTGTCATCCAACATGGTGAAGTGCGAGTTCTTCCAGACATAGTTAAGATTTTTTGGTCATGTTATATCACGAGAGGGTATCACAGTGGATCCCTCTAAGATTCAGACTATTGTCGATTGGCCAACACCCACTAATGTGGGCGAGGTTCATAGTTTCATGGGTCTTGTAGGATGTTATAGCAGATTTGTTTGGGATTTCTTGAGGATTTCTCATCCTATCACTTCCCTTCAGAGGAAAGGGAAGAAGTTTGTTTGGTCAAATAAGTGAGTCAACTTTTTGGATCCTTAAGGAGCCTCTGACTAGTGCACCTATTCTAGCAGTGTTAGATCCCTTAGGTGATTTTTTTGTGTGCACGAATGCATCTTTGGAGGGTCTTGGGGAAAGTACAATGATAGCATATGAGTCGCATAAGCTCAAAGATCATGAGTTGAATTATCCTACTCATTATTTAGAGCTAATAGCAGGGGTTCATGCTTTGGTATGACGGAAACATTTTCTTCTTGGGCATCGGTTTGAGCTACATAGTGATCACCGTAGTTTACAGTACATCTTCACACAATCAAACTTGAATGCTAGATTGCGGCATTCGATGGAGTTTTTGTGTGAGTATTATTTTGAGGTGAGATACATTCAAGGTAAGGAGAATGTGGTAGCAAATGCTTTGAGTCGCAAGAGATGAGGTTTTAGTGATGACTCTTAGTGTTGATTTGAGGAACAAGATACTTAGTGCCCTTTCTTCAGATGCTTGGTACCAGGAACATTTGGGATGTATTTATGTTCCACCTTCAGATGGTCTTTGAGCATTGATCTTATTAGAGGCCCATCGTGCACCTTACTCGGTACAATCAAGTGTCAAGAAGATGCACGCAGATTTGCGATAGTTGTATCATTAGACAGGCATGAGGAGAGATATAGAAGATTTTGTGCATTGTTTCTTAGAGTGTTAGCATGTGAAAGAAAAGCATCAGCATCCAATAGGTTTTTTGCAGTCGAACCTGGTTCCAGATTGGAAATGGGATATCATATCTATAGATTTTATAGTTGGATTGCCTAAGTCTTCATGACAACATGATGATATTATGGTCACCGTGGATAGGTTGACCAAGGTGGAAAAATGTTCTTTGATCAAAACATCATATACAACAGCGACAGTAGCCTGAATATTCATGGAGGAGATAGTGAGATTGCATGATATTACTCAATGGATTATATTAGATCGTGATCCAGTGTTCACTTTAGCATTTTGGACGACCCTTCAACATGATTTAGGAGCATAGATAAACTTCAATTTAGCATATCATCCTGAGATAGATGGTCAAACTGAGAGGGTTAATTAGGTTCTGGAGGATATGTAACTACAGATGTATGTCATGAATTAGCAATCTTGTTGGGAGGATTACCTTTATTTAGTGGAGTTTTCATATAATAATGGTTATCGTAGTTTGATTGGCATGTCCCCTTTTTAGGCATTGTATGGTCGACCGTGTCAGACACCCTTGAGTTAGGATCTCTTGGAGGATAGAGTGTTGATTGGTTCAGAGATTTTGTAGGATATGGAACAGTAGATGGAATGTCTTAGAGGGTATTTGATAGTGGCATAAGACAAGTAGAAGAAATATGTAGATGCTCATCGAGTGGACAGGTAGTTTTTGGTGGGAGACAAGATGTTTTTGAGAATGCATCCATGAAAGAGTCTGATCCGTTATGGAAAAGGATCTAAGTTGGCACCTTGATTTGTTGGACCATTTGAGATGTTGGAGAGGACTAGTCCTATAGCATATCACCTTGCCTTGCTACCCAGCTTGTCCCGTATCCATGATGTGTTTCATATGTCTATTTTGAGACCTTATCATCTTGATGTATCACATGTTTTAGATTTGAATTCATTGCAGGTAGAGGACATGCAACTTTCTTTGGAGCTCATGCGCATTCTTCAACATTGAGAGTCGACCCTCAGGGGTTGAGGCATAGAGAAGGTAAGGGTCCAGTTGGACCCGAGTGATGATTCTTTGGAGATTTGGGAGGTTGAAATGTGGATGAGAGAGCTTTACCCCTATTTGTTCTCAAGCTTCTAAGAGTAAGCCTAGGCAAAAGGGGGGGAGGATGTAGTGTTCCTCCTCAACTTATCTTTTGATTTATGCATGGATAGACTAATCTAGACTCTTGTATGATGTTTTGATTTATAATTATGACTATCTAAATTTCAGATGTTTATGATGATGCTAGACACTTTACATGAACATATGATATATGATGGCTTATATGGATGATGATATCTATCCTAGATTATTATGATAATGGATTCATATTTGATGATCTCTATATGCACTTGTTATCTAGATGGATTTAATTGCTTATGATATTTTGATGATATTGTGATTAAGATAACTCTATTTTATAATCATGATGTTTGAGTTGATGCTAAGTAATTGTAATTGTTTTCTAGTGTCTTCATGATAGGGATGATTTCATATCACTCATTGCGAGCAGGATATGACATTGTGATTCTCTATTACTCGCTTGTGTAATAATGATATATTATTGTATATGTTGTATCGTGGATTGGTGGTTGTAGGATTACAGGTCGGACATTGACTCCACCTGGGTTCAAGGTTTGAGCGTGTCTTAATCCCAACGACAAGTTGATGGAGATGGAATGAGTTCCCTCTACACACTCTAGGCTTAAGTTGTCATCTCTTGGTTAGTTAGTTGTCTTGGCACGATTTATCATGCTAGCATGTTGAGTTGTGGTCTTTTTGTGGCATTGTTAGTATTTAGCTATTTAATTAATTAATGATTGATTAATATGGTCTATTAATATTAATTTAATTTATTATATAGCTTGGTTAATTAAATATTATTAGGTGATTTATTATTATTTGATTAATGCCATGTGGATTTAATTATTTGTATTTATTTATTTTGTTTATTGATTCATTATTATTTATTTATTGTTTGATTGATTATTTGTTATTTACAGTTTTGTAAAGTGGAAAGTTGGATCCTAGTGACTCCCCACCTACGAGAGAGACAGGAAGCCACTAGGATGATTTTCACTTGGGAAGAACTTTACATTCAAAAGAGGGGTTGAATCCACTAGATCCAAATCCAAGGGAAACAAGGATGTGAATTCTAAGTGGATTGCAAGTGGTTGAAGTATGATTTACCCTCTTTTGTAAATGAGAAAGTTGACTTCTTAACTATGTGGAAAAGAGAGAGAAAATGAGTGAAATGAGGAGCTACCGGTTCAGGATCATGTTGTAACTTCGAATCTGAGCTAATTAAGCTGACACGGATCTGCCTTGCGAATTTGGTAAAAATTCGTCAGGACCGTGGCGGGAATGTAAATGGTCCGACACAAAAATCCGCAAAACGAAAAGGGTTCTTCTGTCTCTACAAATGAAGCCCAAACTTGCAATTACAGTTGCACACTTGCAATCTACACATAGAAAAGAGAAGAAAGGGGGGTTATGGATAGGGGTTTGCCTTAGGCAAACCCTGGTTGAGGAATTAATCTATAAAGAAAGTAATTGCAAATGCTTGAATGTAAACATTGGAGATGTATACCTTGTAGATCTGCAACTTGTTGATGATGATTGCTTTGCTTCTTGAATGTAATCACAAATGTTGAATGAAATGGCATATAACATGACAAAACGCTAACACACACACATGCTTGCAAATGAATGTTGTAATGTTGCTCCCATGGATGAATGAAGAAGACTTGAATGCTTGAATTCTTGATAATGACCTTGAAATCTTGTATCTTCTCCTTATGCTCTCTATCTCTTTATGCTCTATCCCTCCATCTCTCATCTATCTATCATCTATCCTCCTTGAATGAGGGTATTGAATTCCCCTTTATACATGCCTCAAGGATTAACTTTCAACCACCGAAGGCCAACAAAGTAGAATAACAAACCCCAAAGAGAAGAAGTGCATAGGAGATCGGGCAACCCACAAATAGGACCACCCTAGGAGGTGGGGACAGGGGTGCCACGCCACTGTCTTAGGGGGACAAGGGCACCATGCCCCTGTCCTACCCTATTTTGGGCCCCAGATAGGATACAGAGTAGCCACAAGACATGAGGAGAAGGGAGAAGGGTTAGAAATGAAGAAGTAGGTCCTGGTTAAGGAAGGAGATGCCATCACCAAGGTGAGGACCCCAAATGTGGTTAAAATTGCATGGGTCACAATTTTATGACACTACATTTAGCCCCCACTTTAGCAGGCATATAACTTATGCCACTACTACCGGTAAAGTAGAAGAAAGAGAGATGAAGATGAGAGATGCAGAGCCAAACCCAAGGAGTATAAGACAAATAATATTGAGGAGAAAAAAACCCCCAATCTTAGGGTCTCAACTCATGCCAACATATGCAAGAGCATACAAAAAAAAGACAAAGCACAAAAAGACACAAGACAAGAATAAGACACAAGATGACAAACTAGCTAGCCGAAGAGATCTCGAGCTCAGATGTCTCAATAACTAATCATGACACAAAGACCAATGCCATTACATAAACACAAGCGATCACATAAAAGAGAAAAGATGACATCATCCCTGAACTATCAATAGTAAAACTATGAGTTCATGAGAGGAAGAAGATAGATAACATGAATACACACTTTGGTGATCCATGAGAAGAAATGAAAAGAAGATAGAAACCATGGATGTATCACCCCTAAAAATAGGTGATCCATGGAGAGAAGGACATGGAAAATCTTTCCCCTAGAGATTTCCTAGGTGATCCATGTAAAGAGAGAGAGAGAGAGAGAGAGAGAGAGAGAGAGAGAGAGAGAGAGAGAGAACTTTGTTAGTTCCACTCAACCTCATGCGCATGTGTGCAAGTGAGGTTTGAAGTTCCTCATAGGAGTTTATGCCCAAGTACGCTACAACTTGTATAGAATGTATAGTACAAGTGTCAAGGAAGGTGTGATATCTCTCTCTAAGAGACCATGCTCTGGTTTCAAGAATAATCACCCTGCATAAGAGAAAAGTGGCATCATCTTGCTCTAAGAGACTATGCTCTTATTCCGAGAATGACCCATTATACAAGAGAAAAGTGATGACATCTTGCTCTAAGAGGTTTCCATTTGGTTCCAAGAATGTCTCACTGTACAAGACAAGAAGAAGTGAAGACATCTCGCTCTAAGAGACCATGCTCTGGTTTCGATAATGACCCACTGTACAAAAAGTGAGGACATCTTGCTCTAAGAGGTTTCCCTCTAGTTCCAAGAATGTCCCACTGTTCAAATGCATGAGAGAAGTATAGTACAAAGGAGCAGTGTGGGTGCCACCCCCTTAAGATGTCAACATAGGCTAATGTTGATATCTTTAGGAAAGTAGAACAAGGATACGTACCTTCATCACAAAGAAGATATCCACTATGCAACAATGTCATAAATCAAAGCAAGAGAGGGAATACTCTTCAAGAAAGGATAAGATAGTTGAAAAGAGATATCTTGTTGTAAGTGTAAAGGTGATCCTTGGAGAAGAAGAGATCTTTGTTCAAAAAGACATCTACCCCCAAGAGGTGTTGTCTTAGACAAATATAACATCTTCTAGAACAAGAAAAGGAAACAACAAGAATGCAATCCTTCCTCCTATTTCTAGGTGAAAGAGATTCTTGATGAGGGATGACTCACGTTTATCCCCCAGAGGGATGGTTGGATGTATTATAGATGTACATTACCAAGTGTAAAAGAGGTCGTATTTAAGGATTAACACTTCTTGTATAAGAGATAATCCTTAAGCCAATAACCAAAAATTCTACACAAGGAATGACATCAAGTAAGAGAACTTACACCATCCACCTAATAGGGTAAAGTGGATCCCTAGAGAAAGAGAGAGAGAAGGATCATTTCCCCCCATTCTAATGGGACAATGAGAACAGCTTACACAATCTACTAGAGAGAGATTAAACATAAGAAAATGTGCAATGAACTTACATGAATGCATGCAAGAAAAGACATTAGTAAATGTAAAATACATGTCTCAAGAAGTGGTAATCTTCGAAAAGAAGAGAGAAAAAGAAGCATCACACATTCCCCAAGGGGGATTAGTCATAAAATCATACCATTGTTAAGAAATGATAATCACATATGAAAAATGAAGCCCCTAAAGGAAATAATGATACAAGGGAAAGGAGCGAAAATCCTTTCCCCCCGAGTGGGGAGAACAAGAAGAAATATTACACATTTTCTAATGGTGATTAGTTTCAAGTGATATGTTGTCCTAGTAGAACAAATCCTCTCAGGGAAAGGATACATACCTCCCAAGAGATCATTCCCTGCTAAAGGCATATCATACTTGCGAATAATCGAAACCATCAAAGAGGTAAGATTTCCAAAAGAATGAGGGAAAGATAAGAAGTGCAGTACACATTAAAGATGCCCCTCTCCAAGCAAAGAGGAAAACCAAAGAACAAATATATGCTCTCATAAGAACAACCCTATGCAAGAAAAGAGATCTAATAATGAATAATGCACAAGGATAGAGATAAATGTATAGAAAGAAGAAGAAAAATGGACTTCATGTTGCTACCCCAAAGTATGTGAAAGTAAAACAATACCACCACTAATAACAAAGAGCCCCCATTAAATGGGCTAATTATGTCATAGGGTGAAGAGCAACATGAAGGGAAAAGAAGTGCTAAGGCATGATGTTTTTACCAAGAAAGATAATGAGATCTTCTGTGAGGCAAATGTGTGCAAGATCATATTGTAGTTGAACAAATTTCTTAAATGCATAACATTTTCCAATAGAGTGTGAATATAAATCATAAAAAATGCAATATTTAATACCTTTCACTTGCTTAAGATTTTTGTTTTTATTTTGAGGAGGAAAGGAAATGTTCTTGTCATATTTCAATCCCCAATAGATTCTTGCAGCTAATCTATCAGGATGGTAAATATCATCTTCCCATGAAGAAGAATGTTTGTTAGAAGGAGTTTCATTATCCACAATTCTAATTTTGCCACTATCTATTCCATCTTGAATAAATTTTTGAAAATCATGGCAATCATCAGCATTATGGTCGTGGGTTTGATGAAATGAACCAAAAGGATGCTTTGAAGAAGAAGCATTCTTGTGGGCTCTCTTGATTTGTTGTTTTTGAAGGTAATATTGAAAGTTTTGAAGTCTAAGGAATTCGTCCATAGAAAGAAGGGTACTACTTCCTAGGCCTCTTGTACTAGTTTGTGTAGGAGGATTTATAGGGACACGAATTCCATGCTCAAATTTCACAATTCCTTGTCCTTTAAAACCTTGTTTTGTAATTATATGAAAGCCACGACTATAAGAATTTTGCAATTGACTAGATGGAGGAACAATATCATGAATTTCTTTGAAATCTGATGTGTAAGGAGACATAAAAGGATGTGTAGATGAAGGAGGAGTATCATGTGGGATGAGAATCTCTTTGCCTTTATCAAGCTTATCCTTTTTGGAAGATTGGGGAGGAATATCTTCATCATCCAAAAGCTCATTGTTAGTGATTTCTATGCAAGGAGAAAGGTCATGAATAAAATGCATGAAATCATCTTCCCTACATAGACTTTGATGTTGAAGATAGGTCCTAGGATAATAAGGAGGATCTAAAGATGTAAGAATGTTGATGTTTTCAAATTGCCCCCCTTTCTCAAGGGTATGTGTAGAAGAAGAATATAGATCCACATTACTTTCCAATGCTTTCTCTCTTGTAGAAAGATCATTGGGTAAAGCATTAGATCTCATTTATTTCACACAAGATACCCTAGGAGAGGCACAAGGGTTAGGATCTTTAGGTTTAGGATCTAAAAAATCTTTAAGGTGATTAACGTAGGAAATGCATTTTGTTAATAACATCACCATAATGCAACATAAATGATACATGAAAGCTTTGAGATCTAATTGAAAAGAAAATAATTTGGAAATCCTAATAGCACAATATGACCAAGTGCTATGAAAAAGAGAAGCAACAGGAAATGGTTCAGAAACTCTTATCTGACACATGATAAATATATGCAAATATTAATGTAATCACATGTGAAAGAGCAAGTAAATCCAATTTATTAATTTTCATTAAAAGTCTCTTAAGTGAAATCTGAATTTTATGGAAAAGAAAATCTAAAATTAGGACCTTTCTATGAAAATTAAATTTAAGATGTGAATTTGATGAAATTTGAATTGTGTTCGACCTTAGAGAGTGTTAAAATTGATAAAGGACACTGATTTTCTGGATCTGAGAAGAAAAATACAGTCAATTCCGTCTCTCAAAATTTTGAGAAAAAAGCCGAGGACTTGGCGGGAACGCACACGGTCCAACCAATTTTTTTCAAAATTTTGAAGGATGATAGAGATTATGATTTTAATGCAGAATCCAAAAAAACAGCTGATTTGGAGATGTCTAGACCGGTCAAAATTGCAGTCAAAGGTCAAAATTGAAAAGATGTTAAAAATTAGGCTTTTATGATTAAACCACTAAATATTTAGAATAAAAAGACAGATTTGAATTGCAAATTTGAAATAAAAATCAGATCTAAAACAAGCAATTACAATTTTGCACTTAACAAGCTTAATTTTCTCAACACGAAAAATTAAGGTTTTTATGCAATTAACCTCTAAAATTTGCAAATAGATAAAACTTGAAAATGAAAATTTGAAATTAAAATTGCAATTAATCAGATCTAAAAATGAGAAATCATAATTAATGTGTAAGATGTCAGGTTCACCAAAATGTAAAGTGGAAAATTGGATCCTAGTGACTCCCCACCTAGGAGAGAGAAAGGAAGCTACTAGGATGATTTTCACTTGGGAAGAACTTTACATTCAAAAGAGGGGTTGAATCCACTAGATCCAAATCCAAGAGAAACAAGGATGTGAATTCTAAGTGGAGTGCAAGTAGTTGAAGTATGATTTACCCTCTTTTGTAAATGAGAAAGTTGACTTGTTGACTATGTGGAAAAGAGAGAGAAAATGAGTGAAATGAGGAGCTACCGGTTCGGGATCGTGCCATAACTTCGGATTTGAGCTAATTAAACTGACGTGGATCTGCCCTACGAATTTGGCAAAAAGTCATCAGGACCGTGGCGGGAATGTACATGGTCCGCCACAAAATCCGTGAAACGAAAAGGGTTCTTCTGTCTTTGCAAATGAAGCCCAAACTTGCAATTACAGTTGTGCACCTGCAACCTTCACACAAAAAAGAGAAGAAAGAGGGGTTGTGGATAAGGGTTTTCCTTAGTTAAACCTTGGTTGAGGAATCAACCTAGAAAGAAAGTAATTGCAAATGCTTGAATGTAAACAATGGGGATGTATACCCTATAGATCTACAACTTGTTGATGATGATTTATTTGCTTCTTGAGTGTAATCACAAATGTTGTATGAAATGGCATGTAACATGACAAAACCCTAACACACACACATGCTTTCAAATCAATGTTGTAATGTTTCTCCCATGGATGAATGAAGAAGACTTGAATGCTTGAATGCTTGATAATGACCTTGAAATCTTGTATCTTCTCCTTAAGCTCTCTATCTCTTTATGATCTATCCCTCCGTCTCTCATCCATCTATCATTAGTCCTCCTTGAATGAGGGTATTGAATTCCCCTTTATACATGCCTCAAGAATTAACTTTCAACCACCGAAGGCGACAAAGTAGAATAACAAACCTCGAAGACAAGAAGTGCATAGGAGATCGGGCAACCCACAAATAGGAGCACCCTAGGAGGTGGGGATAGGGGCGCCACGCCATTGTCCTAGGGGGACAGGGGTGCCACACCCTTTTCCTAGGGGGCACAAGGGTGCCACACCCCTGTCCTGCCCTATTTTGGGCCCCAGAAAGGATACAGAGCAACCACAAGACATGAGGAGAAGAGAGAAGGGTTATAAATGCAGAAGCAGGTCCTGGTTAAGGAAGGACATGTCATCGCCAAGGTGAGGACCCCAAATGTGGTTAAAATTACAAGGGTTGCAATTTTATGACACTACAAGTTTTTACATTTAATTATGACTATATTTATTTAAGGCTTTTATTTTATTATGGTTTTATCTATATTTATGGCTTTGCATTATATTTGAGGATTTTTATTTATTAATTGCCCTTGGTTTATTTATTGGTGGGATTTGGTTTATTTATTCATTTGATTTTGTATTATTATATTATATCTCTTGTTACTGCATGTGGTTAAATAAATATATTATATAACTTACCTACCCTTTATGATTATTGGCTAAAAAGATTTGGAAAAATAAAATGTCATATTTGGGAAGGGTAGGTAGATTATATTGTATTCTGGAATATTTTGATTGGTCGACTATTGGCTATAGTTTTTGAATGATTTTTTATTTATTCGGCTGCATGTGCATTTTTTTGGGTTATCATTTCTGGAGTTTCTTTTGCATTTTGGATTTCTTAGCTAGAGATTTTGGTTGCTTGGCTTTGATTGGTTTTTGATTTGGATTTAGCACTTCATTAGTTTCATTTGCCATTACTTATATTATCTAGGTTGGTTGATCTTTGTCTCTGCAATTTAATTTTCCAAAAAAGATTGTCTGCACGATGTTTGTTGGAAAGATTGTTTTCGGGAAGTCTAAGTAAATGTTGTAGGAAAAATATTGTTAATAAAATAATATGATATAGTTTTATTCTATGGTTTCAAGGAAAATCATTTATTGAATTTGAGTTCTATCATGTATGGTTTTGACATTGTTCTCTGTGAGCTTGTGCATTTCCTTGTTGATTCTGGACTAATTTCTTATGTATGAGTTGGTTTTGAAATGAGGTAATTTTGTGTGAAATCCTTGACTTGTGAGATCGAGAGAGTTTGTCATTGCATTGCTCTCTGTAATTTTAGTGATTAGGTCAACGTTGTGGAAGTCCTCTCCTGGGAACTTTGATTTATGCTATTTGTTGGTTTCATTTTGAAATTAGACTATTCCTTTGTTTTTTACTTGACTAAGAGTTCCTATTGAATGTATTTTCGGAATTGTGTATAGTCTCGATGATTTTAGTTTTCTTGTATTTTATCTTCTGTCTCTATATTTATCTGAGTAAATGCGCTAATCTGCATTGTTAGTTTTAACGAATGCGCTATCGTATATAGAAAATGTGCTATTGTTTAATGCATGCACTAAAACCTCGAGTAAAGGCATTGTTTCATGTGTATGAATGCACTATACTGTTATGTGTATTCACCATTCTGTTGAGTAAAAGTGATGCACTAATTGGTGTATGGACTAATCTGCCCTATAATTGGGTTTTTGACAGTTCTGCTCTCCTGGGTTGATTTTCTAAGTTCTGTTTTTGTACCAGAGGCTTGTGATGATGTTTTCAGATATTTTCTAGTGTTGTGTATGTTCAGATGTGATTATTTTATCATATTATGGCTCCGACAAGCTGAATTAATCCTTGTCCTAGAGGATGTTATGATACTCCAGTGAGTTGAGATGCCTTGGTATTGAAGTTATGTTCATGTGTAGCTCCAACAAGTTGATTAGCGTCGTTGTTGAGGGTTTATTTATATATGAGGTTGATTTGGATGGTTTTGTGCACCATATTTGTCTACTTAATGTGTGAGATCTTATTGAGGCTCTTGTTTATCTATATTTGCATTGTTGGCATCTTAGTAATTGGATCGCATTGCTGATTGGGCTTGTCTTATGGATTCTTTATTGATGTTGTTGTTGTCAATAAGGATTGCACCTGTGATGGCTAAGTGTAAAACCTATCAATCATATGAAACATGGGAATACTTTTAGGCTTGTGGGTTACCTATCTTGAAAGTAGACCTCCGTAGATCAGGCCAACTTCATGTCTTGATGAATCTCCTACAACTTGCTTTTTGTGAAAAAAAGGCTAAAAGGCTTGCATGCAAAATAAAACTTACCCTAATTGAGGTGATATGCCGAGATTATGGAGTTTTTATCTATTGTACTAAAACTATGACAACTACAATGAAGAATGAAATATGCTTCACAAATCAACTAGATCACCAAATTCATAAATATTTTGTGAAAAAGGTTTGAAGTTATCCAATTTCTGCGTGAAGGAAAAGTAATATTTCACAACATGCAAAGGATTGGAAACCAAGTGAACACAACCCACAACCTAAATTTTCAATGAATTTATCCTACTTCTGCAAATAAAAAAGCTAGATGGAGCAAAGGATTGTAAAAATCACAATAACTCAATCAAATTGCTCACCTGACAATGAAGAAAAAAAGAAAGAAATATTGATAAGGAAACTAACTCTGTATTGCAAACTCAATGAAATAACTCTATTACAATACTGAAAAACTGATAAGTGCTGAGATACAATGGTTTTTCTTTTGTGTGTGTAAGCAGAAAAGAAAGAACCAAAGGGAAAAAAGAAGGAAGAAAAAATAACATATAGAAAACTCTCCTTCAATAAACCCTAATATGAAAATCTGCATGAGAAAAATCCTTGGGTGGATTCACCCAAAATAGAAAAAAAAAACTCATGTGAAACACTGCCAAAAATAGTTCCTGATGCTGAAAATAGGTCCTCAACTGAAACTGCATGAAAAAGATACCTTCTGCTGAAAATAGAACTGCCACCTTTGCTAAAAAATAGCCTATCTGAAAAAGTACTCCACCTCTGAAAATAATCTGCATGGTATACTACTAAAAATAATGCAAAAAAGAAAAATATCCCCCCTCTGTTGAAATTACATGCTATCCTTACTAAATATAGCACTCAAAAAGAAGGTACCTCTGTCTTGTAAAATTTGCATGCCCTTATCTCTCCACTTATTTGAAAATAGTTTTATTTTAACACCTAAATACAACAATTGTTAAGAGAAAAAATATTAACTTCTTTTTAAGTTTTATAATTTAATATAAATTTATTAAGATTTTTATATAAGATAAATCTTTAATAAATTTATATTAATTATAATTTACAATTTCATCTCAAAGAAATATATGTGCCCTTATTATAATTTAATATATTAAGGTTTATTTATTTATTTTTATATAACTTAGACCTTAATTAATATAGATTAAATTTTAATTTATAATAATCAAAAGAAATTAAAGAACATATTATTCGTTTAGCCCTGGCCCCTTATACATACGGGCTTGACAAAGCACACTGCCTAGGTTGCATGAATTTTAAACTATGACTCGACACAATATTACATGCAATGTATTTGGTTTGCTGAAAAACAAATAAAAAGGAAATAAAGCCATGCGCATAATTAGGATATGCAACATATTTCGAACCCTAGAAAGTTTTATTGTTTCCACTGCTTTGTTTTCGTGAAGAAGACTCTATCTATGTAGTCACCATGCTATCTTTGCATTGGATTTATCTGGGACTTGAACAAGAGATTACAATGGGCTTCACTCAACTGGTACTTTTTTTTGCATGGTATGTGATTCCTTTATGCAGAAATTATTTTCTTTTACTGCTTATCATGCATGAACTAGGGTTTTGAATGGAAAAATATTTCATTGTTGACTATACCTCTATGAAGCTTTTGGATATTTTGAAGAGAGATGACTTTTTGCATTTTGCAAGGTTTCACATGTTCATGTTATATCCAACCTCATGACTGCTCTATTTCTGCTTAAAAATTCTTAGATCTTTATATTTTGGAGCTGAATAATAGCTTTTCATTGTGAGTGGTTCGACCATTTTGACAGTGATGGACTCTATAAATTTGTGACTTTGATTGCTAAAATTGTTCTCTACACTATATTCACATCCTCTAAGGATATGGTTTACATGGTGATCTTTTACTATTACCCTAATAATCTCTATTATGCACAATTATGTGACTGAATCTGCAATATTTCTATGTTCATTATGCATGGCTATGGGTTTTTTGACCTGTGATTAGGGCTTCTATGGGGACTGTATGCTTCCATCATGATATTGTTCTTAGAGTTTGGCAGTCCCCCTTGATTTCAAACTCCATCATTGTTCTTTGAAGGAATTAATCAATGACTATTATTTATGGCTTGTAAACTATTTTTATACATGCATTGCTTCATATTTCTATTCATAGAGATTGCTATTTGTCCATACTTGGCACTTGGAACCTCTATCCATTGTTATGAACTACCAATATCAACCATATTATCTTTTTTCATTGACATACGTCGGGCATGGCTTTGTGTATTTGCTTGTGAAGATAACCAATATGACCTTTGTGACTAAATCTTGTAGATTCCACTGTTTATTAGCACTTTTGATAACACTTTCATTAAGATATGCTTTCCCATTGTCTTATTTCACTGTGAATATATCTGCATATATTGGCACGAAGTATTTCCTTATTGCACCAATCATAGATGACTGTAAATGGTGCCACGTTATGTAAAAGAACTCTACCCTTATTCTCACTGTTTTGAGTGACCCTTTATGACCACTTCTCTGTGAAAGGAACTTTTGGAATGTTACAATCTCAATACTATAGTTATTTAGTGATTAGCTTCATAGATTTCTTCTATTATGATTATTTTGCAAACATTATTTTGTCTTTATTGATGGCAAAGAAACAAAATCACTATACTTTGATTACCACCTACGCCTTCAAATATTCTCTTTTTGACAACACAGTCTATTCTCATAGTAGAATCCCTTGTTTTATCTTCAATGATCATTGGCCATGATCTTGCTACCAAATGTGGATTGTATTCCATTATTCTGGAGATTCTCTTCAAAACTTATGACAGTGATCAAGTCTTTTCTATGAACACTATCTTCCTATGGGTATAGCTGCTACAAGACTGTGTTGACTTGGAGTAGTCACTTTTGGCTTCCTTGATTCATGACTTTGTTGGCACTTCTATTGTCTTATGAGGATTGTGCATACCTTGATCTTGGAATTAAAACAAAATATTAACAAATCTTTTCTTTCTCTTCCTTATACTCTATATCTGGTGCAGGAGCATCCCCGATTCACAACAATCTTGCATCAACCAAAAACTTTTTTTTTCTATTTTGTTTACCGTTTGCAGTTTCAGTTTTCCTTTCTGTGTGTCCCAATTTTGGCTCATCGGATCATGTGGAGTTGGATTCTACTTGAATACTTGATCATCTTTCTTACTTTCAGACCACATCTCATTTGGATCACTTACCAGCAAGATATCGCTACCAGTTTCCATGGCAGTTTCTTGTTACTGGTTGCCTGAGACCTATTTTGATGATCTACCAGAATCCATTCCGAAGCTTGCCGAGCCTTGGGCATTGATTTTGATGTTCCTTTGTGTGTGTTTGACCTTTTCTCATGATCTACGTTTCATCCTTTATATTTTCTGAAGGAATCTCTTGGCAGAGGCCGACCTTGTTTATTTTGCACGTTAGCTTTTTTTCTTCGGGTTTTGATCCCTTTTGGGCTGACTGGATCCTTTGGATTGATATATATATATATATATATATATATATATATTTTTAATCTTTCTTTAGAATGTAATCAATTAGAATCAATCAGAGTATCAGATACATAGATTGTGCTTAGAAGTTAGATCTTTCGATTCAAGGTCCCAATTGTGACCTATTCTACCAGGTCTGTGTGTTGATATGTTGTAACCCGGTTGTTACCGGTTGGATGTAATCAAATTTCATGCAATAAAACTATCTGTTTTGCATTGCCTCCATCATATCTGTGTGTTTCCGTTGTGTTTACTCTTGTTGAACAATCAGATTGATCTCTTTGAGGTCCCTCCCCACTGGTGACTGCTTCAAGTAGTATCATAGCAAAGTTTCATTTTGGAGGTTGTGTGTCCTGAATTTTGTTGTACGGTGGTGGATTGCGGATCTGACCTACAATTGTAGAGGACTAGCATGAATAGATGGCGTGAAGAGGAACTAGGAATGGTGGAGTGCATGGGAATGCAAACCTTGTTGTGAGGAATAGCAGCCCGGTTAGAAGCCGTGGAGACAACCCAGAGAAGAGGCTGACATATTGAAGATGTAAGTGAAGATGAATGAGAAGAAGCCTAGACAGAATAAGTAAACTACCAGCAGTTGATCCGGATGAAGAAAGGTTTTTAAGGGTTTTGAGTAGGGCAAACACTAAACCTCATTTTACCCCATCGGAATATGATGGGAAGTTAGACTTGGATGAATTGACGAATTGGATCTCAAAGATGGAGAAGTATTTCGATTTTGAAAACACTGCAGAAGAGAAGAAGGTGAAATATGCCTATACCCGGTTGAAAGGTCATGCATCTCTTTGGTGAGAGCATTTGCAAGTTGATAGACAAAGAAGAAGTAAAGAAAATATTAAGACATGAGATCAGATGATTGCTAAGTTGAAATCGAATTTTGTGCCAACAAATTATCAAGTGGATTTGTTTTGAAAGTTGCAGAATCTGAGACATAGGAATCTAGTGTGAGGGAGTACACCAAAGCATTTTACAAATTGAACATCAGATCCAGACATGTTGATAATGAAGTTGAAAAAATTGTAAGATATTTGAACGGATTGTGGATGTCTATACAAGATGAACTCAGTATTATCAAATTGGAGAGTGTTGAAGAGGCTTACCAGTATGCACTAAAGGCCAAAGAGAAATTGAACGAAAGACATGAGCAGAGACAAAGAGGTAGAGGTGGAAGGTTTACCGGGGGAAGAGGAACCAATACAGATCAAAACAAGGACAAGGAAGTGAACAAGGAAGGTAATTCATACTGGAAGGATGATATAAATTTCTACCGGAGGAGAGAACTAGATGGTTACCAGAATGAGAACTTTGGAAGACAAGATCAGAGGACATTTAGAGGAACTTGCTTTAAGTGTGGAGGAGAAGGACACCGTGCATTTGAGTGTAAGAAGATAGAGGCTATCATAAGAGAAATAGTGGTGGAGGAAAACCCCACCAGATCAGACAATAAACCAGAATATGGAGAGCTATTGATGATGAGGAGAGCTTTGTGTCATACCGAAGGAGATGAAGAACCCTTGCAGAGGAAGAATCTGTTCAAAACCAAGTTTAAGGTATTCGGTAAGTGTTGTAAAGTTGTTATTGATAGTGGTAGTTTAGATAATCTTGTTTTAGAAGAGATGGTGAATAAGTTAAAATTGGAGAGATTGAAACACCCTATGCCTTATCGGATAGCATGGATTCAGGATGAACATAAGTTGTTAGTAAGTGAATAGTGTTTGGTGAAATTGAAAATTGGGAATTATCATGATGAAGTTTTATGTGATATTATGCCGATGAATATTTGTCATCTTTTGTTGGGTAGATCTTGGCAGTTTGATAGACAGGCAATACATGATGGGAGAAAGAATACATACACTATTGTGGCCAATGGGATGAAGCAAACCTTGTTACCTTTGGAGGAACCTTTGAAGAATGAAGTCTATACGAATGCCAAAATCTGTTTAGTAGATGGAAGGAAATTCATGGATGGACTGAGACATGAGAACATGTGTTTTGCCTTAATTCCTAAGAAGACTGAGAGACCGAAGAGCACCTGGAAGAGATAAGAGATTTGCTAACAGAATATGAGGACATCATTTCATATAATGTACTTGATGGATTGCTAGCTGTTAGAAGTTTTAGTCATTGCATGGACTTGGTTCTCGGAGCTAGTTTTTCTAACAAAGTTGCACACCGGTTGACACTAGTAGAGAATGAAGAACTAAATAGACAAGTGCAGGAGCTATTGAAGAAAGGTTTGATCAAGGAGATTCTGAGCCCTTGTGCAATACCAACAATATTAGCACCTAAGAAGAATGGAGAATGGAGAATGTGTACCGATTCAAGAGCAATAAACAAGATCACAGTGAAATACCAATTTCCTTTGCCTAGGATGGATGATATAATGGATTGTTTGAGTGGAGAAAAATACTTTACAAAGATAGATTTGAAGAGTGGATATCATCAAATAAGGAGCAGAGAAGGTGATGAGTGGAAGACAACACTTAAGACAAATGAAGGACTATATGAATGGTTGGTGATGCCTTTTGGATTGACTAATGCACCAAGTACTTTCATGAGGCTGATGAATGAGGTATTGGAGAAATTATTGGGTAAGTTTGTTATTGTGTATTTGGATGACATTCTGATTTTTAGTAAAACAAAAGAGGAGCATTTGTTGCAGTTAAGACAAGTTTTGCAGAGGATGAGAGAAGAAAAGTTGCTGATCAATATCAAGAAGTGTACTTTCAAGAAGGATGAGTTAGTCTATTTAGGATTTGTGATATCTGAGGGTGGTTTGAAGATGGACCTTGAGAAAGTGAAAGCCATTGTTGAGTGGCCTACACCAAAAAGCATTGTGGAGGTAAGATAATTTCATGGATTGGCTAGTTTTTACCGGAAGTTTATCAAAAATTTTAATTCAGTTTGTAACCCTATGACTAAGACCATGAAAGGAGATCGGAAGGAATTCAAGTGGACCACCGGAGAAAACAAAAGTTTTGAATTGTTGAAGTAGAAAGTGACTGAGCAACCTGTGTTAGCTTTACCATATTTCAATAAGGTATTTCAAGTGGATTGTGATGCAAGTGGAACATCAATAGGAGTAGTTTTGAGTCAAGAAGGGAGAGAAGTATCCCATTTCATTGAGAAATTGAATGATGCCCGGAAGAGATATTCAGTGTATGATCAGGAATTTTATGCCATAATTCAAGCCTTGAAGAAATGGAGACACTACTTGTTGCCTAAGGAGTTTGTGTTATATACAGATCATCAAGCTTTGCAGTATTTGAACAGTTGGAGTAAGTTAAATCAGAGACATATGAGATGGGTAGAATTCTTGTAGAGTTACACCTTTGTGTTAAAGCATAGAAGTGGAAAATCTAATAAAGTTTATGATGCATTGAATAGGAGAGGGAATTTGCTAATAGAGATGAGAGTGACAATATTAGGTTTTGAAGATTTGAAGACCTTGTATGATGAAGACCCATATTTCGTAGAACCTTGGAAAGCATGTAGAGAACCGGTTATGGTTGATAGGAGAAAATGGTTGGATATTTCATTTAGGATGGGATGTTATTCAAGGGAGTTCAATTGTGCATACCTAAGAGTTCCATGAGAGAGAACTTGATAAAAGAGAAACATAGTGGAGGTTTAGCTGGACATTTTGGCATTAACAAAATAGTTGCATTGGTGAGTGATGTAGTACCCCTACCCTAGTCTATTTCTAACCTTGGCTTAATCTTGATTAGTTAATCGTGATATTATGATTAGTGTCAGATGTTTGATTTAACGCATAGCCATTGATGTGGTTCTCACACTAGTTGTATGCAGGTTATTCAGTGTACCTATTTCGTGATTTTAGTATCGGACTGACGCTTTCATTAGATTTTATAAATGGATGCATGTATGATCTTTTGTTGCAGGAGATTTCAGGTGCGAAGTCGCATGAGTGCGAGGTTCGTCGTCACCTGGTTTTGCAGGTTTGAGCATACCTTTTAATCCTTAGAGTTGGATTAGGTGGTCGTAAGACCTTAGTCGACCTTAGTCGTGCTCTAGTGAGCATCGCCAGTCGTCGTCGGTAATCCCTTCTTGTTTGGGTTTGCGAGTCGTCTGTTTGGTTGACCTTCTCGGTTTGCGTGCCTGGTGTGTTTGGTTAATTGATTAATTAGTCCTTAGTAATTATCGTGATTAAATATGCGTTAGTGCATTGATGATTAATGGATTAATTAATCTGGTTTCCGTTAGGCGATTTTCATTGATATTGATTTGCTCGTTTTTAATTGGGAGTGAATTCGATTAAATGGCTGATTTTGATTATTAAATGCACTATTTATATATGCTGATGAAAAAGAAGGATTTGTATTTAATTGCAAGAGGTTTAATTGCTTTCTGTTGGATTCTGGTATTTGAAAGGTTAAATTGTATTGATTGTGAAAGAAATCGATTTTTAATTGATTAAACAAGTTATTTTGTTGATAGTTAAAAAAAGAAATAATTTTTGAGGAATTAATTGTAAATAAAAGTTTTATTCCAAAAAATGGAATTTTTGGGTCAACTCTTCCATATAACCCAATTTGGGGAAAAATTGGGGAGGATGGACAATTTTGGAGGATTTTGGATGGAGAAGGAAGAATTTGAGCAGCTGGAGATTGGGATTCCCCGTCAGATCTTGCCAGGAATGCGAGATCAGGTAGGAATCGTTTTTCCATTTGGGTTTTAAAAAAAAATATATAGGATACCCAAACACGTTCTTGTTGAATTTGTTCATTCTGTATATTGAATTTTGGAAATCTCAGTGGGTGTGGCGTTTTGGGGAATTCGAACTGTATTTGTGAAAAAAATATATGTTTATTTGATATCGAGCTGGGCGTTTAAATCAAGTTTGTTTTTTTTAATCAAATCTCATTCTGGGTTTGTAAACCAACTGTGTGTATTAATTTAATATTTAAACGTATTACTTTATGAATCTGGGCGTGCGTTTTTCGCTGTAGGTTGGGGTTTGGGAGAGCGGGGAGCGGAGCTCCACCCGCTCCCCTCCCCTTCCCCCGCGCGTCCTCCCTTCTTTCCCCGCTCGTGGCTTTGTTTTCGCCTCCCCCGGGCTTCGCCGTGCGCGGCTCTCCCCTCTGCTCGCTGTGTGGGTTACGGTGGCTGCGGCCCACGGCGGTGGCCGCAGGGGCCACGGTGGCCGTAGGGCGCCGTGGCACCTGCGGGCACCACCGCGAGCGCCGCCCACGCCCTTGCCCTGCGGCTAGGGTTAGGGCACGGCCCTCGCCGCGTTTCATGCGTGTTTTTTTTTAAATGCTTTTCCTTTTTATAAAAGAGCTTAGTTTTAATTAAATGCATTTCTTTGTTTAAATGTAGTTGTTTTAAACGAAGTTTTAAATGCGTATTCAATGTAATGTTTAGTATAAAAAAAAAAGGGAAGAAAAACATATGATATTTATATCATTTAAAGGAGAGTAATTTTAATGTTGAGTTTAATTAGTTTTAAGCTGGATTAGGGTGGCATATAGTGGTAAATGATAATTAGATATGGATTTATCTTATAATGGGTTTATAAGTGAATTAAATATTCAATCCCATTTCTCGACCTATGCTCCTTTCCTGATTAAGTTTTAAAACTGTTGATTTTCACAATTGAAAATTGTTGATGATGTTAAATTTTATCGTGGAACAGATCATTTGAGTAACTGTATAGTAGTGAAATACTTATCGTTGGGTATTGAAATTAAACGATGTGCTTTTGGAAATGATTAGCTTCTTTAGTTTCTCTTTCTACATTTTTTATTTCCGTAATTCATATAATGCATCTGGAAGTGAAATTATGAATCTGTAGAGATTGATTTTAGTCCAGTATGTTAATGACGTTTTGATTGGAGTTTAAATATCTTATCTTAATTGTTTAATGGTTGTCTGAACTTGATTAATATGAATTGGTTAAAACTCTTCATGGCTTAAATTGCCTGTTCGATGCTTTGAAACTTAGGAGTTAGAAAACCAAGAACAACTTATCCCTTGATGAGGTAGATAACTGTAACCTGTATGTAGACCTTGTAGAAAACTTGATCGATTTGAATGTTTTAAATCAACTTGAGGGAATAATGTCTTTTCTGATTATTGCATTGCGAGTTTAATTACTGTATTCGCTTTAATTTATGAAATGACATGTTTTGCTTTGGTTAAAGGACCCTGTCGTATGGATGATTTGGTGTTCCTGTTTCAGTCCTCGAATTTTGAGTTGACTATGGTATTGTGATGTTGTCTTAGTTGGTTATATCCTCTTGGAGTGAGTTGAATAATGATTCGTGGTTAACCTTAGTTGTCAGGTCTCTAGTTAGAGTACCGTCAGTAAGTGATTACCCTTGAATCGTGTTTGACCAGATGATTGGTTCTCTCTTCTTGAACTCCGTTCGTCTTACCATGTGTATTCCGTGGTTTGAGTTCGTCTGAGTTAGTCTAGTGTCGTATGGGAAAGTGGCTTTCGATTGGGGGCCGCGCCCAAAGTGGCTGCTGGATAACCCGTCGAAAGTGAGTCTAATAAGTGATAACCTAAGTAGATTAGAAAATAATCTTTAAATAAGATAATGTGCCTCACACATGGGACGAATGCTATCATAGATTCGGCATGCTGTGAGAAGGCCTGAAATGGCAAACCATCTTCCTTGTCTTCACGAGAGGATGCGTGGGTCCACATGAGGCTTGGATGGGCCGGAAGTTCGGATTAGGTTGCCAGGGTTACCAGTGCATGGGCCGGGACCTATGAAGACTTGCCATGGTATCCATACCAGGTCGTGTGATGACACTTGTCCCTACGTTCACTAGTGTGTTGTCGTTTTGTCCTGTTTTGAGTACCTTTGAGAGTCGTCCTTTGTCCCTGCCCTTGTGAGTGTCGGTTTCATGTTAGACCCTTGGGTGGTGATGGTTCAGTTTATGGATGCTCTCATGGACTCTTATGTTATTAGCTTGATTATGTTCAGCTGGATCCTGTTCCTTGTAAGGATCGTTTATGTATTTATTGACCGATGTGGTCGCTTGTATAATGTTTATGTATCGCCTTGATGGCTGGATTGTATAGTGTAACCTCTTGTACTCTTAACCTTATTATTTATCTGAGGGGGTCTTGCAGTTGAGCAGACCCGGAGATGTAGCCCATTAGGGGTGAACTCCGAGATCATTGTGGTGTTATGTGATGCATTCTCTTATGTCTCTTTATTCAGCTTTATCATGTATGATTAATTTATGTTGAATGGTTAAGTGGAAAATTGGAATTAACTTTAAATGCTTATACTCAATTCTATCTTGAATGCCATGTAGATCAAATGCATAATTGGTTGAGATGCGATTTATCGTAATGCATGTGTGAAATCGTCATTTTAATGCAATAAGTTGGTATATGAATGAATGTAACTTAGAGTAATGAATCTTACTCAGTTGATGTTAAGTAATTTAAATATGCTTGGAAAGATCTCTTATGTCATGATGAAATCCTAGTGTATTAGAATGTTATATGTATGGGTTGTAATTTTAAATGAAAAGATGGAATGAAGTTTATGAATGGATCTTAAATGATTAATCCTTGTTATGATTTATATTTCCATCCTTTGAAAGAAATTATCCTGATTGTGAATTATCTCGTTATTAAGATATTCAGCTTTTGGATTAATTGTGTGTGTAAAGTGTATTGTGAAAATTTAAGTAATCTCGTTGGGAAACTCTTTAGGAGATTGTCGTTAATGTCTTCCGCTATGTTATCTGAATCTTTATTATCGTGTTGCATCTTATGTGTTGTAACTTTAAAAAAAAATTTATTGCACTCCATTCTTGTGTTATTTTGGCTTATCCCTTCGGGGTTTCCTGGCGGGGCATTACATTTGGTATCAGAGCCAAGTTGCAAACATTGGGATCTCTGGTGTCGCGTGTGCCCTCTATTGGTGTGAGGTGTATCGACCTTATGCGTTTGCTTGTCCTCCTTTTGCATGTGAGTGATTGAGCAGACCTTAGCTGGTGTGTAACGTGTGTGTTCGCACCTTGTTTTCGCCTTCTCGATGTTGGCATTTGAGTGCTTATATGTGCATTGTGTGCTTATTGATGTCTTGGTCTACGATTACTCTAATTTTGATAGAGAGTCGTATGTACCTTCCCTTCTTGAGTGTTGTACTCTTTAGACTAATCCGTTTGGATTGGTCCGTGCTTGTCTTGAATCGGAAAGTGCGAATTGTGTTTGTTTAAAGATTATGATTTAGCTTAATGTTGTCCACTTGAAGGACTAGCATGGAAATTATTGTATGCTTATTTTGTAGAAAATTAAATGATCATCACCATTCCTCTCCCTCTTCTGGAAATTAAAATGATTAGGATATGTGTGATTATCTTTGATTTGAGTTTCTTGTTTGGAAGAGAAAAGGTTGTGACTTCTTGAACCCTTGTGCAAGCTTTATGTCGTCTATGCTTTTAGATCATTAAAGATGGGCTATGGGTTTAAAAATTTATTTTGGGTGATGGGAGAAAATTGTATGTGTTTGGTTAAAGAATTCTCCATGTGTATGTTGTAGGAGTAGCATGATTAAATTCTACCTTAGTAAGGTGCATTTTTATGCGAATAGATGAATTATGTGAAACTGCTTGGTTTGTAGAAGAAGTACTAAAAAGAGCATGTTATTGTAGCTTCGAGAAAGTATTATGTGTTTTCCGAAAGATTGTCTTATGTGTTTTATTAAACCAGTTTGATTGAAGATTATTTTAGCAAATGCTCCATTGAACTCGTTGTTAGGTATGTGGAATTACCTTAATGTGTTTAGGAAGTGCGAATGGAAAGCTTGTTTGATGTGCATGCATTAGCATGTTTTAATTGGATAATAGCTCCTTGCTTATCTTGGATCGTAATATGATCTTCTAAGAGGTTGCAAATTAGGACATGTGTCTATATTGCATTATTATTAAGTGAGTGTTCTTATGAGGTCTTGCATTATTGGAAAGAGTGCCTCCCTTGATCTCTGTTTGTTTGGTAAACTAGAACCTCCTGTTGCAACCATAATTATTGGAAATGTTTTGTGAGACTGATTGTCATCCTTCTAAACGGTAGTGAAATGAGAACCGTGTAATTGAAATGATAGGCTTATAGTGAGAAATTTAATATTATAGCGTGATCTTGATTGATCTTGTGTTTCTGTAGGAAATAGTTTGGCTATCAAACTCTTTTTCCCTTCTCTTTGCCTAATCATGAGATTTTTAGAAATGATATTAAGAATGCATTGATTTAAATATAATGTTTATAAAACATGTGAAATTGTGTGTTTGCTTTTGGCTTCATAGTGATAGATGAAAGTCTTAAGCTTTAGAAGTGAAGTTGCTTAGCTAGTAATTTAGTTATGAATGCTTAGTAAGATTCGAGAAAGATGTAGGAATAATGTTATTTCCTTATATAATTGTGAATTGTAATAATTTCAGTACATGAATCTAGAGTAAACTTGATTCAGTTATTTATATAGAAAGCATAATTGGAATCTTCCTCGTATAGATGTTAGCGTACTGAAAAGTACTCCCCGTATTGTGACTAAACCAGTGCTGGTGTATTTGTGTGTATTGTGAGAAACCAGTGCTTATCTTGTGTGCCCATGGGTTGGTGAAGTAATCAACCATGGAGGATATGTTGCTTATGAGTATGGGAAACCATACTGTTTATGTAATGTTGCTTATTTGTTTCCCTGCTGAGTACCAAACCTCGGGTTGTGGGTAACTCGGTATGTTAAGGGGTAGTATTCGAAGCGACCGTTCCTTGAATAGTATGGATTGGCGTGCGAGTAATGTCGACGCGAAGCGACTTTAGCTTCTCTACTTTGAGGAATGATATAGTTGTACTACTAAACTGTATCAAGGTGTACTCGATACTTTCCCTTTGATGAACCTATTTATAGGTTTATGTGTGCCAGCCTATTCCTCTCCTTTATTTGAGCATATAGATGGTAGTTTTTGTGCATATTGTTGGATTCTATTGGAGTATCTGTTGCCTTGTCTTCTTGAGAGGCGTGTTATTATTCTTACATAAGTTGCCAACTGGCCTGTGTTGGTAGACTTGTGGGTAGACCAGAGTCATGTATACCTCTGACTTACGGCGAGTATCCTTCTAGATACGTCGCTATGCGGGATGTGGCTTGCGCGTGCTTTTTCCGCGAGGTGCACTACCATGCGGGATACGTCCATTGTGTGTTTTCTCCACTTGGGGTATTGCCATGCCACGTGACGACGTGATGCGGGGTGATGTCGAGGTGCATACCGCCATGCCATGTGGATAGTGTGACTATGTCGCACCACATGATGAGCTACTGCAATAGCTAGTCAGTTGTTCCTTCCTTCCTCGTTGGTGGCTAGATGCTAGTCACACAGTGCTGTTACGTGCAGTTGTGATATTCCTTATATTTCTTTGGGGATCAGCAGTTTATTTTACTTTGATTTTGAAGGTTTGGCCACGATCTTGTGATCTTTTGCACTTTGATTTGGTGTTGAAATTCCGGATTATTTTCTTGCCTTACTGTTGGAATTGGTGATTTATTATCTTTATTCATCTGTGCTTTGGTGGCTGAACTGGTTTATCCTTATTGTTTTCGGATGCTGGTCTTGTGTCGAGATGTGAAATTCCTCTCCAAGGACGTATGATACGGAATTGGTAGAGTGTATGCGAGGAAGTTGTTGTAGGGAACCGTGAGGATGGGGGTATGTGAGGCTGTGATGCAGCTAGTATCCACTACCTACCTATGTGTGGTGACTATCTCTTGGAGGCTAACCACCTTGTACAACAAGGGATATTCACAAAGGTCTTGTATGGAAGGTAGCACCGCTATGGTGTGCCTAGCACCATCGAGCCTTTGAGTGAGATATTGGATATTTATGATCATATTGTTGTTATGAGATCAGGCATAGAGATGCTGATCGTGCATGTTATCATTGACCGAGCATTAGACATGCTCACATGTGGCCTTTTCGGTTATGCATTCCAGTCATGTGGATGGTTATTATTTGTATCATGGAGTAAATTGTGTTAGCTTGTCGCTATGTTATGGGACATAGTCATTGGAAAGGTTTTCTTATGCCTGGCAAGTGTAACCATTGAGTTATTTATGTTGCTCTTATTTCATGAAAGTTTATATGGTTGTAGAAATTGATGTTTTGAGTTAGTTCTATTTGATAAAATCTTATGATAAAGATGGATTGGTAAAGGAAATTGATCATTATGGCATGTTTTTCTGTCATTTTTGATCGATGATTATGGTAATTGACGTTTACCTCATTGTGATGTTTTAATTTGGTGTAATGAATGGAAGAAAATTTCCGTTTCTCTGCTATGATTGTGGATAATTCCTAGAATATTTTAAGGAATGTATGGTTTAGATGTATCTTGCCAATGGATAATGGCGTTTGTAAGGAATTTTGCAATTATATTTCATTTATTTATGGAAAGTTTTCTATGTGCAATTTGATCTTTGTTGAATGAGTTTCAGGGCTGATGCGTACGACATGTTCTTCATCTAGCCTTACGACTTCCAGGAGTAAGTCGGAACCTAGGGGGGCAGAATGTAGTACCCCTACCCTAGTCTATTTCTAACCTTGGCTTAATCTTGATTAGTTAATCGTGATATTATGATTAGTGTCAGATGTTTGATTTAACGCATAGCCATTGATGTGGTTCTCACACTAGTTGTATGCAGGTTATTCAGTGTACCTATTTCGTGATTTTAGTATCGGACTGACGCTTTCATTAGATTTTATAAATGGATGCATGTATGATCTTTTGTTGCAGGAGATTTCAGGTGCGAAGTCGCATGAGTGCGAGGTTCGTCGTCACCTGGTTTTGCAGGTTTGAGCATACCTTTTAATCCTTAGAGTTGGATTAGGTGGTCGTAAGACCTTAGTCGACCTTAGTCGTGCTCTAGTGAGCATCGCCAGTCGTCGTCGGTAATCCCTTCTTGTTTGGGTTTGCGAGTCGTCTGTTTGGTTGACCTTCTCGGTTTGCGTGCCTGGTGTGTTTGGTTAATTGATTAATTAGTCCTTAGTAATTATCGTGATTAAATATGCGTTAGTGCATTGATGATTAATGGATTAATTAATCTGGTTTCCGTTAGGCGATTTTCATTGATATTGATTTGCTCGTTTTTAATTGGGAGTGAATTCGATTAAATGGCTGATTTTGATTATTAAATGCACTATTTATATATGCTGATGAAAAAGAAGGATTTGTATTTAATTGCAAGAGGTTTAATTGCTTTCTGTTGGATTCTGGTATTTGAAAGGTTAAATTGTATTGATTGTGAAAGAAATCGATTTTTAATTGATTAAACAAGTTATTTTGTTGATAGTTAAAAAAAGAAATAATTTTTGAGGAATTAATTGTAAATAAAAGTTTTATTCCAAAAAATGGAATTTTTGGGTCAACTCTTCCATATAACCCAATTTGGGGAAAAATTGGGGAGGATGGACAATTTTGGAGGATTTTGGATGGAGAAGGAAGAATTTGAGCAGCTGGAGATTGGGATTCCCCGTCAGATCTTGCCAGGAATGCGAGATCAGGTAGGAATCGTTTTTCCATTTGGGTTTTAAAAAAAAATATATAGGATACCCAAACACGTTCTTGTTGAATTTGTTCATTCTGTATATTGAATTTTGGAAATCTCAGTGGGTGTGGCGTTTTGGGGAATTCGAACTGTATTTGTGAAAAAAATATATGTTTATTTGATATCGAGCTGGGCGTTTAAATCAAGTTTGTTTTTTTTAATCAAATCTCATTCTGGGTTTGTAAACCAACTGTGTGTATTAATTTAATATTTAAACGTATTACTTTATGAATCTGGGCGTGCGTTTTTCGCTGTAGGTTGGGGTTTGGGAGAGCGGGGAGCGGAGCTCCACCCGCTCCCCTCCCCTTCCCCCGCGCGTCCTCCCTTCTTTCCCCGCTCGTGGCTTTGTTTTCGCCTCCCCCGGGCTTCGCCGTGCGCGGCTCTCCCCTCTGCTCGCTGTGTGGGTTACGGTGGCTGCGGCCCACGGCGGTGGCCGCAGGGGCCACGGTGGCCGTAGGGCGCCGTGGCACCTGCGGGCACCACCGCGAGCGCCGCCCACGCCCTTGCCCTGCGGCTAGGGTTAGGGCACGGCCCTCGCCGCGTTTCATGCGTGTTTTTTTTTAAATGCTTTTCCTTTTTATAAAAGAGCTTAGTTTTAATTAAATGCATTTCTTTGTTTAAATGTAGTTGTTTTAAACGAAGTTTTAAATGCGTATTCAATGTAATGTTTAGTATAAAAAAAAAAGGGAAGAAAAACATATGATATTTATATCATTTAAAGGAGAGTAATTTTAATGTTGAGTTTAATTAGTTTTAAGCTGGATTAGGGTGGCATATAGTGGTAAATGATAATTAGATATGGATTTATCTTATAATGGGTTTATAAGTGAATTAAATATTCAATCCCATTTCTCGACCTATGCTCCTTTCCTGATTAAGTTTTAAAACTGTTGATTTTCACAATTGAAAATTGTTGATGATGTTAAATTTTATCGTGGAACAGATCATTTGAGTAACTGTATAGTAGTGAAATACTTATCGTTGGGTATTGAAATTAAACGATGTGCTTTTGGAAATGATTAGCTTCTTTAGTTTCTCTTTCTACATTTTTTATTTCCGTAATTCATATAATGCATCTGGAAGTGAAATTATGAATCTGTAGAGATTGATTTTAGTCCAGTATGTTAATGACGTTTTGATTGGAGTTTAAATATCTTATCTTAATTGTTTAATGGTTGTCTGAACTTGATTAATATGAATTGGTTAAAACTCTTCATGGCTTAAATTGCCTGTTCGATGCTTTGAAACTTAGGAGTTAGAAAACCAAGAACAACTTATCCCTTGATGAGGTAGATAACTGTAACCTGTATGTAGACCTTGTAGAAAACTTGATCGATTTGAATGTTTTAAATCAACTTGAGGGAATAATGTCTTTTCTGATTATTGCATTGCGAGTTTAATTACTGTATTCGCTTTAATTTATGAAATGACATGTTTTGCTTTGGTTAAAGGACCCTGTCGTATGGATGATTTGGTGTTCCTGTTTCAGTCCTCGAATTTTGAGTTGACTATGGTATTGTGATGTTGTCTTAGTTGGTTATATCCTCTTGGAGTGAGTTGAATAATGATTCGTGGTTAACCTTAGTTGTCAGGTCTCTAGTTAGAGTACCGTCAGTAAGTGATTACCCTTGAATCGTGTTTGACCAGATGATTGGTTCTCTCTTCTTGAACTCCGTTCGTCTTACCATGTGTATTCCGTGGTTTGAGTTCGTCTGAGTTAGTCTAGTGTCGTATGGGAAAGTGGCTTTCGATTGGGGGCCGCGCCCAAAGTGGCTGCTGGATAACCCGTCGAAAGTGAGTCTAATAAGTGATAACCTAAGTAGATTAGAAAATAATCTTTAAATAAGATAATGTGCCTCACACATGGGACGAATGCTATCATAGATTCGGCATGCTGTGAGAAGGCCTGAAATGGCAAACCATCTTCCTTGTCTTCACGAGAGGATGCGTGGGTCCACATGAGGCTTGGATGGGCCGGAAGTTCGGATTAGGTTGCCAGGGTTACCAGTGCATGGGCCGGGACCTATGAAGACTTGCCATGGTATCCATACCAGGTCGTGTGATGACACTTGTCCCTACGTTCACTAGTGTGTTGTCGTTTTGTCCTGTTTTGAGTACCTTTGAGAGTCGTCCTTTGTCCCTGCCCTTGTGAGTGTCGGTTTCATGTTAGACCCTTGGGTGGTGATGGTTCAGTTTATGGATGCTCTCATGGACTCTTATGTTATTAGCTTGATTATGTTCAGCTGGATCCTGTTCCTTGTAAGGATCGTTTATGTATTTATTGACCGATGTGGTCGCTTGTATAATGTTTATGTATCGCCTTGATGGCTGGATTGTATAGTGTAACCTCTTGTACTCTTAACCTTATTATTTATCTGAGGGGGTCTTGCAGTTGAGCAGACCCGGAGATGTAGCCCATTAGGGGTGAACTCCGAGATCATTGTGGTGTTATGTGATGCATTCTCTTATGTCTCTTTATTCAGCTTTATCATGTATGATTAATTTATGTTGAATGGTTAAGTGGAAAATTGGAATTAACTTTAAATGCTTATACTCAATTCTATCTTGAATGCCATGTAGATCAAATGCATAATTGGTTGAGATGCGATTTATCGTAATGCATGTGTGAAATCGTCATTTTAATGCAATAAGTTGGTATATGAATGAATGTAACTTAGAGTAATGAATCTTACTCAGTTGATGTTAAGTAATTTAAATATGCTTGGAAAGATCTCTTATGTCATGATGAAATCCTAGTGTATTAGAATGTTATATGTATGGGTTGTAATTTTAAATGAAAAGATGGAATGAAGTTTATGAATGGATCTTAAATGATTAATCCTTGTTATGATTTATATTTCCATCCTTTGAAAGAAATTATCCTGATTGTGAATTATCTCGTTATTAAGATATTCAGCTTTTGGATTAATTGTGTGTGTAAAGTGTATTGTGAAAATTTAAGTAATCTCGTTGGGAAACTCTTTAGGAGATTGTCGTTAATGTCTTCCGCTATGTTATCTGAATCTTTATTATCGTGTTGCATCTTATGTGTTGTAACTTTAAAAAAAAATTTATTGCACTCCATTCTTGTGTTATTTTGGCTTATCCCTTCGGGGTTTCCTGGCGGGGCATTACAAGTGAGCAGTACTTTTGGCCCCATATTCATAAGGATGTTAAGAGATATGTGCAGAGTTGTAGAGTTTGTCAAGTTGCAAAAGGTAGTAGTCAGAATGTGGGATTGTATAAACCTTTGATAGTACCGGTAAGACCTCGGGAGGATATAAGCATGGATTTTGTACTTGGATTGCCTAAGACACTGAGAGGGAATGATTCTATATTTTTGGTAGTGGATATATTTTCAAAGATGGCTCATTTTGTACCTTGTAAGAAGACATCAGATGCATTGCATGTAGCAGACCTATTTTTCAAGGAAGTGGTGAGATTGCATGGATTACCTAAGAGCATAGTTTCAGACAGAGACACTAAGTTTGTTGGCTATTTTTGGAGAACACTTTGGAAGAAGATGAAAATAGATTTGAAGTTTAGTTCTACTTTTCATCCACATACTGATGGATAGACAAAAGTTATTAACCGTATGAGAAATTTGTTGAGATGTTTAGTGGGAGAAAAAATCAGAAGTTCGGATTTGATCCTTGCACAAGCAAAGTTTGCCTACAATAATTCAATAAATAGAAGTACCAAAAAAAAACCTTTTGAGATTGTTACCGGAGTGCATCATAGAGGAATATCAGAATTGAGAGACATCAGCAGTGAAGACCGGAAGAGTTCAGAAGTAGAAGATTTTGCAGATCACATGGCAACATTGCATATTCAGGTTAAACAACATTTGGAAGACATGAACAACAAATATAAGGAGAAGGCAGATGAGAAGAGGAGACATAAGGAATTTGAAGTTGGCGATGAATTGATGGTATATCTGAGAAAAGAGAGATTCCCGGTTGGAACTTATAATAAGTTGCAGATGAAGAAGTTTGGACCCTGTAAGATTTTGAGGAAGTTCAGTTCTGGAAATGCATATGAAGTGGAGCTACCAAATATTCTAAGTATTTCACCTATATTTGTGAGAATTTGCCAAGATCTAGAGGCAATGGAAAGCACAAATAAGAGAGAACAAAATGTGACAAGAATAAACTGTATTCCTATCAATGATGCAAAATGTGATCAATTGGATCATCAAAAGTTGTTGTTGTTACATACAATGTAGGATAAGCCTACTTATAAAGACAAGGCTAAGAGACAAGAGAGAACACAATGATGACATGTGGCTCAATGAGATGCAATGGTAGGTAGGGGTAGATAGGAGAAATAGTAAAATATTCCACATGAGGTGGATCACCCACTGAAGGTGGAATAATCATCCCACAATAAGTGGATATGATAGAGTAATAACAAGATCACACCATAAAAGTTGGAAATTCTCTTACATACACACTCCCAATGTAGCACATCTCCTTAAGTGTCACATATGCAAACTACTATGATATGCATGTACCTAAGTAGACTTAAGTAAAGTGTAATTATATCCAAGATGAATAAATAATTACACCAACAATATTCAACATTGTAGATCTTCATGAGTACCATGAACCAGAATTCAGTGAGGAGAGTGTTGTAGACCTTGAGAAATAATTGCCTCGAAAGGAATTGGATCAGATTGAAGAGATTTTGGACAGTAGGATTGGCCGTAGTACTCGAAATAATCAGTACAAAGAATATCTTGTGAAGTGGAAGGGCATACCAGTTGAAGATTCATCTTGGATTTCTCAGGCAAAGGTAGACCGCCTTGGTTTCCCTATGACCCCAGCAAAGTGAGAGACTCACTTTTTCATTAACCCCGGATGTCTGATGCAAGAGAATCCCCGGTTCACAACAATCTTGCATCAACCAAAAACATTTTTTTTTCTATTTTGTTTTCTGTTGGCAGTTTCAGTTTTCCTTCCTATGTGTCCTAGTTTTGGCTCACCGGATCCTATGGAGTTGGATTCTACTTGAAGACTTGATCATATTTCTTTCTTTTAGACCACATCTCATTTGGATCATTTACCGGCAAGATATCGATACCGATTTCCTTGACAATTTCTTGTTACTGGTTGTTCCTTTGTTATTGGTTGCCTGAGACCTATTCTGGTGATCTACCAGAATCCATTCTGAAGCTTGTAGAGCCTTGGGCATTGATTTTGATGTTCCTTGGCATGTGGCTGACCTTTTCCCATGATCTATGTTTCATCCTTTGGATTTTCTGAAGGAATCTCTTGGTGGAGGCCGACCTTGTCTATTTTGCACATTAGGTCTTGTTCTTCAGGTTTTAATCCCTTTTGGGCCGATTGGATCCTTTGGATCGATATATATATATATTTGTAATCATGCTTTAGAATGTAATCAATTAGAATCAATTAGAGTATCAGATAGATAGATTGTGCCTAGAAATTAGATATTTCAATTCAAGGTCTCAGTTGTGACCTATTCTACTAGGCCCGGTTGTTACCTGTTGGATGTAATCAAATTTCATGAAATAAAACTATTTGTTTTGCATTGCCTCCATCATATCTGTGTGTTTCTGTTGTGTTTACTCTTACTGATCGATCCAAATTGATCTCTTTGAGGTCCCTCCTCACTGGTGACTTCTTCAATATCTCTGTAAACATCCTTATCATTGGGTTACTATTCTTGAATATTAAACATAGTGACTACATTTTTGAGTGTATTGATTTCATTATAAGTCTGTGACTGTCTTTGCTGTCTTGATGAAAATTCGTGACAATGCCTTGTTATTCTACTAGTTGATTACTGTGTTTGCTCCATGTGAATCATGAATCTCATAGCTTGATGATTGACTTTTGAAACCATGTCACTATCTGCAGATTGTTATAATGCTTCAAATAACTTACTACTCTTCATGATATCCATTATAATCTATTAATGGCTACAACAAATGTACATGGTTGTAGCTGCTATAAAATTGGCGATGACTGAATTTTATTATAATCTATCTTTGTCATTGTTTATACTGTAACTCTCACATAATTGTACCTTAGTTTCTACTATCAAAACTCTCTTCTCTCATTTTTTGCACATGAATTTTTATTGAATACTGTTCTTAGGACTGCAACTTTGATGGTTGATGATTGTGATATCTGTTCAAAATGCAATTGTGTTTTGCCATCTTTAGACTATTATGAGCTTTTAGGTAGTGAACTACTCTTATGATTCACTATACATCTTCAAGTCTTCTTCATGAGGCCTTAATCTCTATATCTTTGACTGAGTATATGACTTCACATTAAGCTTCTCCCTTGACTGACTCTTGACTGTAAACTGCCCCAAGCATGCATACTGCTTTGTTTCTATGGCTTTGGTGAGTCAACTATCTCTATCAAAAGACCTTCATAGTCATCATACTTGTTAGTTGTTTTGGTAATGATTTGAGACCTTTCTTTGGCTCTTCGAGACTATAATCTTTGATTTATTGCTCATTGTCTTTCATTAGCTAGGGCTGCAACTTCTTGAAGTGCACTGTAAAAAGAACTTCTAATTTCTCTAAAGTTACTATCTTATTAGTGCTGCAAATGTGATTGATTGGATCATATTACTGATCTCTTCTCTTTAGATTCAATAACTTCCATTAATTTATATTGTTATTGGTGAGTGATATACTTTAATTTATGACAAGCTACTGTTATGCTTTGATCATTGTTTTCAATAAGCTCTTAAGTATATTCATTTTACTATTTTATAAACCCTATTTGATCATTACTTTCCAAGGCTTTTTTTTTGTGCACTGTCCATGATATTGGCTTAACATCATTCCTTTGTGGACTGTGTATTGGCTCTTTTTTTACTTTAGGGCTTGACCTGTCATTATGAAATTTGATGTTTGGGATGTCTATTCTTGGCATATGTGCACTACCCTGTAGACTATTAGGACTATATTATGTATTCTCTACCAAGTACTTCATAAGTACTTAAGGTTTGCATGCCTTCTTTAATAACTCTTGGACCTTATCTAGGTCTCTCCAATGTCTCTATGGATTTTGAGTATCATATCTTTGATAGCTTTTGTTTCAGACTTCTACTATCATTGTCTAAAACATCTATATCCATCATAGTGGTGAATAAGATGGTCCCCCTATATTCCATTAAACACTGGGCCATACATTATCATTATTTGTTGTTATAATCACATAGATCACTATTGTACTTGAGGCTTTGATAATTTATTTAATTGTCTCTAACAATACCACTACTCCTGTCTCTTCCACTAATCATTGTCAATGTCCATTATGAATGTTTTGTATCTTACTGTTTAGAGCTTTGTAATATGTAGGGTCTCTGGACATGATTGTCTGCTGCTATGGACTATGTTTCTCATGCATCTTTTGGACTAATGACTATCATGACTAAGGGTTATCATTATTAATCCACAATCACTGTGCATATAACTATATTTTCCATGTTGGATTGTTCATTATTGATTTGACTGTGATCATGTATAAGACTATGATTATCAACTCAAGGTGCTCTTTGTATTGTAGCTGTCCTTGTGAATTGACTACAATAATCTATTCCAAGCGTTAAAAATACTTGTTCACTTGGCATAGTGACTAATTCAGACATGTTCGTCGGAATTCAGACGTGTTGAAATTTCATGTCGACATCTCGACGAACACGGATTTTACTTGTTGATCCACATATGTTGGTCTGATGATTTTCACAGCCTCTTGATTTATTCTTACTCATCGGGATAATATAAGTCGATGACCTCTCTTCCTGTTGATTAGTGCAAGTTATCCCGCTAGTCTCATGGGGCATCGAGATAGCTTAAAATGTGTCCAAGCGATGGACATAATTTCCCTAATGTCTTTTTCCTCAACGTAGCTCCTCCTGATATGTTATGTCTCCTTAGCATAAGCTTTGACCCTTTATCATCATAACCTTTGCCGATGTGTTTTACTTTTGCCAGTGTCCAGCGGGATGTCTTACCAATAGCATCATCGACTATCG
This sequence comes from Cryptomeria japonica, assembly GCF_030272615.1. Lineage (NCBI taxonomy): Eukaryota > Viridiplantae > Streptophyta > Pinopsida > Cupressales > Cupressaceae > Cryptomeria > Cryptomeria japonica. The sequence goes on along the minus strand of NC_081407.1, from coordinate 503,577,669 downwards.
ACAATACAAGTTTTCTCCATTGCTGCTAGTGTGTGTTATGCCGATGGACTTCATTGGTGTATTCTATCTCGATCACATGCTTCTACTTGTGTGTTACCATTGGGTTGACTTTTGCCAATAGTGCAGATTTCATATTTCACGTTAGAAATTTGACGAACACGTGGTATTTTAAAAAAAAGAAGTAATTATGCACCATCATTATACGCAAGCTCAGGGGGCAAAAATTGGGAGGAAGCAGGCACAATTGCTACAGATAGATGCTCGGCAACAACTGTACAAGAGGTTGGTCCTTTCATTCTTATCATCGAGATTTTTCTACAAGTTCCTTTTCTTTCCTTGCATTCTCTTGTTCACTTTGTTTAATGATATTGGCTTTGGCAAAATATGGATCCTCAACCTCCTTAACCTCTCCATTATGTGGCTTCCAGTTATAAAGACAAGTCACTGGACATACCAATCTCCCCAGTTATGATTCACTATCTTTCTATCATCAAAATCTTTAGGTCTTAAAAATATTTAATATCATCTGAGATTGATCCATCACAAGGAAATCAATACATCCGATAAATTGGCTTTACTATTCATTCCTCAAATTTGATATAATTTGATCTTGTGTAATGAGAATCCAAACAGAAGTCCATAATTGAACAAGTTGCTCCTCCCCTTGGTTGTTTCTGGCGTTAAGCCTCAATTCCTTGGGCCACATACCCCTAAAACATCCATAGAATAAGATTAAATGCATCAATAATGAGTAAAACTTAAAATTAGGGCAATTATTAGGGCACAATTGCTAAAGATAGATGCTCGACAACAACTGTACAAGAGGTTGGTCCTTTCATTCTTTTCATCAAGATTTTTTTGCAAGTTCCTTTGCTTTCCTTGCATTCTCTTGTTCACTTTGTTTAGTGGTATCCTTTTTGGTAAAATATGGATCCTTGACCTCCTTAACCTCTCCATTTTGCGGCTGCTAGTTATAAAGACAAGTCGCTTCATATCTTTTAGAGGGGTCAATAATTCTCTGTGACTGTAAACCCTTCCAGCCCTCAAAATAGCCCTTTGTATGGAAGCAAATTTTCTAGGTCCAAGGCCAGCTACAAATTGTATAGGAGAAAACATCCATTCATGTGATGCTACTAAGTTTATGTCAACACCAACTTGGTTGGTTACTGTAACCACTACCTATTCGACAACTTCATACTTGTCATTTGGACTAAGGAAATGTTTCAATGAATGAAGCTTCAATGATAATATCTCTTTGCCAGGACCACATAATATTGCAACCATGGCCAATGGATTCAGAAGATACCGACCAAGAGCCACAACATGCCTCACAATCCCATAAATTTTTCCGTACACATTGAATTCATCATCATAAAACACAAGGTGAAACGAGTCCTAATGGATATTGGTTCTATCATGCAGAATCGTTTTGAGTTAGAGGCTTGAAATATGAATAATTTCTCATTTTATTTGTTAGTTGCATATTTTGTTATGGGTTAATAGAAATCCAGGTATCCTATAGAACTTTAAAAGAAATTTCTATACAAGAGGTTGGTCCTTTCATTCTTGTCATCAAGATTTTTTTGCAAGTTCCTTTGCTTTCCTTGCATTCTCTTGTTCACTTATTTTAATGGTTTCCGCTTTAGAAAAATATAGATCCTCAACCTCCTTAACCTCTCCATTTTGCGGTTGCCAGTTATAAAGACAAGTCGCTTAATAGCTTATAGAGGGGTCAATAATTCTCTGTGATTGTAAACCCTTCCTGGACTCAAAATAGCCCTTTGTATGGAAGCAACTTTTCTAGGTCCAAGGCTAGCTACAAATTGCAGAGGAGAAAACATCCATTCATGTGATGCTACTGGGTTTATGTCAACACCAACTTGGTTGGTCATTGTAACCATTACTTGTTCGACAACTTCATACTTGTCATCTGGACTAAGGAAATGTTCATGTGAATGAAGCTTCAATGATAATATGTCTTTGCTAGGACTACATAATGTTGCAACCATGGCCAATGGATTCAGAAGATACCGACCAAGAGCCACAACACGCCTCATAATCTTATAAATTTTTCCATACACATTGAATTCATCATCATAAAACACAAGGTGAAACGAGTCCCAATAGATATTGGTTCTATCATGCAGATTCATTTTGAGTTGGAGGCTTGAAATATGAATAATTTATCTCATTTTATTTGTTAGTTGCATATTTTGTTATGGGTTAATAGAAATCTGGGTATTGTATAGAAATTTAAAAGAAAGTAGAATCTAATCAAACACTATATTTCATTTTATGTTATCAATAATTTTGATTACTTTTCTTCATAATGTGTATCTTGTATAGTTTATCTTAATATTGTCTTTCTTGTATCCTCTAGCAGTTTTGGAAGAATTATCATAACTTTCATTTGAACCGTTGGATCTTTCTATAAATTGGAGGATAAGTCTGTAACAATGATATCAAGAAACTGACTAGAGAGATTGGCTTCATTACAAGGTAAGGGAAGCCTTTGTCATGTTTGTCTTCCTCAAAGTATGGTTGGTGTCTATTAAGTTGTTGTCTTGTAAGGGTGTTTTCAAAATTGAGAAGAGACTTTTGATGGGTATTAATCCCATTGTTGTCAAGTATGCTTGATTGGAATTGAATGTTTCCAAGGTTTATGTGCATTAGAGGGAAAATGATTCATGAGACTTTCACTTCAATTAAATAATTACTGAAAACTTTGAATTCCTTGCTTGTAAATGACTGCTTTAAATAAAAGGTTACTTTATCATAAGTATGATTTCTTAATTGATATTACTCTTAAAACACCTGATTCCTCAAATTTGATATAATTTGATCTTGTGCAATGAGAATCCCAAACAAAATTCTATAATTGAACAAGTTGTTCCTCCCCTTGCCTGTTTCTGACATTAAGCTTCAATTCCTCAGGCCACATATCCCTAAAACATCCATAGAATAAGATTAAATGCATCAATAATGAGTAAAACTTAAAATTAGGGCAATTATTATCCTTGAGGTTCAAAAAACCCTAATGCAATCTCTCCACCAAATATGACGCATAATCAAATGGTCTGGGTTCATACATTTGAATGCCTGAAGCTAAAACTTGTTGGTTCCCAAAACCATAGATTGGAAATCAAAGAGGTTTGCCAGTTCTCTTAATGACTTCTCAATCAGTCATGGCCAACAAACAGGAATGTTCACTTGATCATATTCCCATGTGCTTAAGGCTTCGCTAAACCAAGGTGGGTGAACCTTTACTTCAAATCCAAATCTGATGATAAGAGGCTTTTCTATAGCGAATTTTAAGACTCAATGATATCTCAAGATGGCAAATGGCTCTCGAGAACAATCAGATTATAATTTTTACTTATTGAAAATTTTGAATTGCTTACTTGTAAATGGATGCCTTATATAAAAGGTTATTTTGTGTTTAAATTATATGTATGATTTCTTAATTGAGTTTTCTCTTAAAAATACCTGATTAAATTATCTTAAAATCAATAGCAAACCAATGCCTTTACCCCTTACTGAATTCTTATCAATTCAATTGAAACATTCTATGTATAACCCTGGAGACAATCTTATTAAACTTGCTATTAAAAACAAGACCGTCACTTCAAAGGCATCTACATGAATTATAATTCAAATGTAATGTTGCGGCTAGTCTTACTGAATTTAACTTTTCTCTTAAAGACCAATAAGATAATGTGAATTTTGACAACCAATCCTTCAAATTGAAACCTAATTCAAATTACAATAACATGAGATAGCACATTGACATAATATAACTGAATAGATTTATCACAGGGAACTAATCAAATAGTTGAAAAGATAGATACCATCAGATATGCAAAACATGTGATCTTTATATTGAAATAAGCATAAGATAATCAACTGGCTTCAGTACAGCATAATGTCATTCACCAGTTTTGGCATTTCCAGAAAACAAAGTTCAAAAGGACTTGCATAAAATACGTCTTGAACAGAATGATCATGAATGTCTTCTCATCAGAAAGATCCCCTATAAATAGATGAGGATTTAGTTCCAAAATGAAAGGGCATACCCTTTCATTTGGAATTAAACTAAGACTTAAACTCCTAACTAAAAACTAACTGACTAAAACTAACTTAACTACTAGACATATTACATAAAAACATTGAAGATAACATTTTGAAATATTTGAAAACAATTTCAATCGACAAGTATCTCACCATATTTATGAATATGCTCCAAGTACTTTTCTGATTTGTAGGTGTTTGCATCATGGGTCAAGTCCCTGATAATGATCTCCCATGTGACGAATTATTCCATCTATGTAATTGTTTCCTGCAAATAAATTCCATCTGATCAGGTAGCATTAAGGGCAACACTGAGTAGATTTTGGCATTCTGAAACCCACTTGTCTTTATCCTTGATTTCTCTCCTCTGATCAGTTAGCACTGGGATACCATGCTAGACTATGTCTTTACATTCATCATATTCAGTTTGTAACTCTGCATCAAATTTTCCATGTTTTGCAAGCAGCCTTTTGATCTTCTCAATTTCTTTAGCATTTGTCCCTTCCAAAGTCTTGTCATGTAGTCTGGCTCCCAATACGTTCTTTATCCTATTATGCAATATAGAATTGTCCATATTCTTTTGAAAAACAACCTAGAACTCTTCTAAATATCCTTTCAAATTTTTAAATCTTTTATTCAATAGAAAAGAGGTAGTATCATCTCTTACATTTTGTATTTTTTTAAGAATTCTCTGATTTTCTTGTTACAGCTCTTCACATTTCTTTTTCCATTTTGAATTATCAGGGGAAAGTATCATTAGCACAGATTGTCCACTTCTTCTTATGATTTCCTCATAAAATCCTTTGTATTGATCTCTTTCCCTTACGATTCTAATTATTTGTGCTTTGTTAAACTTTGAAATGTCGACTCCAATGTCTGCTGAAATAATGGGATCGATTTCCCCAACTTTTAATTTCATCATATGGCCAAATGCTTTATCCACATCAATAATTTTAGGTCTTTTATTCAGAGGATACAATGCCCATAGTAGTAAGGCTTCCTCATCTTGGTCAAACCTAGATCCAATAAACACATCATTTACTCCTTGAATGTCCAATTTGAAATCCTTGTTGTCAAAGTGTAATAGACTGTAAAAAATAAAAGATGCACTCAAATCCCATCCTGGAAACAAAATTACTCTAACTTCTGCAAGTAATTGCCTCCCTTTTGGGGGAGTCATTGTAACCAACTCTGCTTTTATATCCTCCTTTAACCTTTTCAACAACTCTGCCTCATTTTTCAGGTGTTATATGTGGGATAGATTCCCTCAACCTTTTGCCTTTGAAATTATAGAGAAAAGATTTAAATTCTTTAGATTTCACAAATATATCATCTGCTACAAAACCAAAATGATCTTCTAACCTTGAATATGCATGAATCTCCATCTTAGTTACAATTTGCTCATTTTCATTTGGTTCTTCTTCTTGTTCCTTGCTCAATATCTAGAAACAACTTCCTGGTCATTTGGTTCACTTTCTGACATCTCTTCTTTTGTCTCCATTTCCATCAACCTTTGTTTCTTTTCTTCGAGCTCTCTATTCAAATTATCAATTACCTCTTGTTCTTATGCATCTTCCATATTTCTGAATATGTCTTATGCTTCCAAACTGAAGTGCAAATCATCTCCTAGATTTTGTCTTTTCTTACAGGAGTGGATGTACCCCTCCGGATCATAGTTTTTTCTTTCAATATGTTTAAACAAATTATACTCCTCCATTAACTTTCTGTCAATTATTTCACATGCCTTTGTAGAAATAATAGTAAAATCTCCAAAACTAAGAGTTCTAGGCAAGAAAGTCTGCTTATGTTGATCTCCAAAATGTTTAGCATTGAGACACTTAATTGTCTTACAATCTCCAAATATGCTATTCTATCAAGAACACATTTTGGTAACATGTATGGGATTCCTTCAAATCCATAGATCCTGAAACAAGTAAAGTTATGGTGCATGTACCAATCTCCCCAGTTATGATTCACAATTTGCCTATCATCAAAATATTTAAGCCTTCAAAATACCATCTCATTTGAAAATGATCCATCACAAGGAACTTTGTACATCTTGTATAATGGTTTCAATATCCACTCTTCAAATTTTATGTGGTTTGATCTCACATAACGAGAGTCCCAAATAGAAGTCCATAATTGAACTTGTTGTTCCTCCCCTTCCCTATTTCTGGTATTAAGCACTAACTCCTTGGGCCACATACCATTGAAACATCCATAAAACAATACTAAATGCATCAACAATGAATAAAACTTGAAATTAGGGCTTTTGTTATCCCTAAGGTTCAGGAAACCCTCATGTAATTTTTCTACAAAATAAGAGGCCTAACCAAATGGTCTGGGCTCAAATAGTTGGATATCTGAGGCTAAGACTAACGACCCAGTACTCATTAGATTAGGAACTTCAACTCCTCCTAGCTTCCCACAAGATATATAAGTATATTGTAGGTAATGTATGAATAACTAATGTTGAATGGTGGCCCGTCCTATTTTGTCAGTATACCTATCTCCTTCTTATGAATTGCTAACTTCCACCCAGTATATGTTGTATCCATTCTAAGGTATTCTTCTTCCAATTCTCCAAAAGACAAGGGTTTATCAGGGTTGGGATCTAGGTTAAATACTTCATTCAGTGTACCAACAGAAAACCTAATAAAGGCATCTCCATTGGGGGCCTGAATATACCTCCCCACAGAATTATAGTTTTTCACTAGGTTTTCTAGCAATTTCGCACTTAGAAACACATTTGGGACAATCAGCTTATCCAAATTGGTCTTCCATGGGTTGCACAGTGGCATTTCCTTGTCTCTTATCAAGAAGTAAAATAGGAAAAATTCATATCCTCTCACTTTGGTCCACACATCTCTGACATTTTTGTATTTATCTTCTAATTGGTCCCTCCTCGACAAATTTTATTTCGATCTTTTGGAATTAGGGCCCGGTTCTTGCATTTGTTATATCATATCTTGGTTCAGTCTTCAAATCAAGGCTTCCTCTTCTTTCTTAGATTTCTTATCCCTAGATTTGGAGCTTTTTGTCACTCTTTTCTTTCCTATGGAACTCGAAGCCTCCATTTTTGCAATCACAATTTTTTGCTCTAACTCTCAGGAATTCAATTCTCCGTTCTATCAATTGTTTTGCTATGTAAAAATTGTGTCAAGCAATATTGATTATATGCCCAATACATCTGCATACAGCTTTGTAATGATGATCCTCTCATAAATCTACCACATGTGAACCATAAATCTACCTGATGCAAGCATTTAATAAAAGGTCACTATTTCAGTTTTAAATTCTGATACGACAAGAACTCATAGGCATATGTCTCTTCGATGAAACTTCATCTTTGGCACTCATCTAGGTAACATAAGCCTTTGACACTCCTACTTTATCAATATATGTCAATCCAATACTATCATCGAGCATCGAGGTAACTTCAAATGTGTCATGGTGACAAGCATAATTTTCCCGATGACCTTTTCCTTCAACATAACTTTTCCCAATACATCATGTTCCATCGGCATAATCTTTCATGATGATCTTCTGACCAATCACTTCATCGGGCATTGGGGAGACTCAAAATGACACATCCCAACTCCTTTGGCTACGTCAACGATCTTTCTTCATTATAACCTTAGCCTATGCACTTTTATCCCTGGTTGTTTTCATTAGGATAAGTCTTACAGATAGCCTCATCGGCTATTGGCAAGACAATATTTTTCCTTTGCTGCCAGTGTATGTTTTACCGATGACCATAATCAGTATATGTTTCCCCGATCTACCTGACTTCCTTGGCTCCTTGGCAATGATCGATACGACTTCCTCTAATTCATCTGACTTCAGCTTATCATGCTTATACATCGATATATGATATTCCAACCATGCACTACTCATTTTGTCTAAGTGTTTTCATTGGGATAACTTTGGCCGATAGTACAAGTTTCAATTATTTGCAGCTTTTACTTCATCTGATGGATACAAATGTTTATAATCTGCTTAATGGATTCAATATAAACTAAACAAAACCTCTAACACACATAGGAGATTTTTTGTTTCTTTCCATGATCTCTAAGATTCTTTTTGAAATATCCACTTGGGTAAAATTTGTCAAAATGAAAACTCATTCATGTCCATCACATGTTCCCACTTCAACAGGATCTTGGTAGTCATTTGATAAGTAACCCTAATCACTTTTGTATTTTTGATCACTCTAAGAAATGTCTAATAAGCTCCCTATCCTTCAATATATACCCTAAAAGGATCTCTATCTACCTTGTCTTATCTCAGTGCCACCCTCAAGCTGCCTAGTTGATGGTTAATTTTCAGGAGCCAAATCACAGGTGGATGAGAACTGATGATGTGAGATCATTCCTGCACATAAAAACCAGCAGTAACTATTCTCATGATAAAAAGTGTGCATCATAACGGTTCCTTCAAGGACAAAAATCAAAAGTAAAGATATAAAGATGCAACAACACAAGCCTCTAAATAGTATTTCTAAGAGCATAATTAAATTAAAAAGTTTTGTGCTAACAAAACTAATGGCCTAATACTCATGAGGTCTGGAACCTCAATGCCTCCTAACTACCCACACGACATATAGGTGTACTGAAGGTAATGTCTGAACAAATCAATGTTAAATGGTGGCCCGTCCTATTTTGTAAGCTCTCCCACTTCTTCTTTATGGACAACTAGTTTCCACCCAAGGTATGTAGTGTCCATTCTTTGATATTCCTCTTCCAATTCCCCAAAAGACAAAGGTTTATCAAAACCAGAATCTAGGTTGAACACTTCATTTATAGTGTTTACTAAAAACCTTATGAAGGCTTCTCCATTTGGAGTCTGAATGTATCTGCCCACAAAATTATAATTTCTCACTAGAATCTCTAAAACTTTCAAATTTACAAAAACATTAGAGACAATTAGCTTACCTAGATTTGTTACTATGTTGAATGTCCAATGGTTTTGGTTTGTTTTGGAATTTTTCTATGTTTAAGTATTTCAATTTGGTATATTATACTGAAACATCATTTCATAACTAACATTTCAAGTTCTGTATAACTAGTTCTAAGAAGACTTCCATACTTGCGACATCGTTTTGCTTTGTGAAGGTTATAGACCAAAGTTTCCATAGCCCGATTTTTTTTTGCCTGTAAAGAAAGATCATGTCAGGTAATATCAACAAAGAACAAAATAAGGAGACAATTGATAGATTGTGGTCTAGCTTGAAAAGAAAAGGTGATGGAAAATTTTATTGTCCCTACAAAAATTGTAAGGGCTTAAAGACTAGAAGACTTCTAATCACAACAACTGAGAAACATTGTAGGTAGCATGGTCACATTGAAGGGGGGCATGATTATCGTCCATTGGTAAGTTGTCCATTATATCGTTTTAACAATTTATTTTTTTTGATAGGTAATGGGCCAAAGATGATGAGGTGTACATACCTTACCCCCTTTGGGATTTGAACTTGTGACCTCTCTTTTAAAAACACAAGTTCTCTACCACTAGGCCAACTTAGGTTGTAAATCATTTTAATGATTTATATACACAAGAAATTACTTGATGATGAGATCATGATCATGATCATGGTTTATTTATGTTGATCATTTTTATATAGGTGGAGCACCCTAGGGCACATGAAATGGACTGCCACAACCCGAAGAATGTGGTTTTCCAAGTGGAGGAACATGGAGGTGTGAATACCGAAGTTGAAGATAATGATCCTATGGAAGAAGATGATAATGTACCGGAAAACATAATTGAAGATGATGGTACAAATACATTGATCCATGACACATTTAATACTAGCACAACTGATCATGATGATCAAGATGACTTTGATGTTGTTCATGATGTACCTCTACTTGAGAAGGCATACGAGCCCCTTTACAAAGCCTCCCAAACAACTCTTCTCTCCATTGTATTGTTGTTGGTGAACTTGAAGGTTATGAATGGTTTATCGAACATAACAATCTCATGTCTATAAGGTATGTCATAAATGTCATTTTTTTTCATCTATTTTTGTTGTTATTTCATTATAGTTAATAAAGGGTGAAACGTGCACCATTAAGATTCTTTATATTAACAAATTATATTTTTGTTACCACCATCCAATATTCTACCTCGCTCATACCGAGAATTATCTTCCATTATGGAAGATATTGGAATGGAGTATCAAGCAATAGATGCATGTCCCAATGATCATATTATATATCATAAACAACATGAATTTGCAACAGAATGCCCTGAATGTCATATGAGTAGATATCAAACAAATCAACTAACAAAAAAGGTGCCTCGCAAGGTTGTTCGTTATATTCCCATTATTCCACGTTGGCAACGATTATTTATGTACGAAAGCTTGGCGCAATTTATGGATTACCATGCACGCAATAGAAGTCGAGATGACATTATTCAAATCCCTACGGATGGTTCTGCATTTATGGACATAGACAAAAAGTAGCCACACTTTAAAAAAAAGCCTCGTAATCTCAAGCTTTCATTGGTAGCGAACGATGTCAATCCATTTGGAGAGCTAAGATCTACTTACTCGGTGTGGCCTATTTTTGTTATCAACAATAACATTCCTCCATGGATGTCAGTAATGAGGGAGCACATAATGTTGGCAATGATTTTTCTAGGTATTTTTTCATTTAATAGTCATCCACATTAAATTATAAATATTGCAGCAAAATGGTCATAATAATTATGTAATGTTTTTGTTCATTCAACTAGGTAAGTACCAAGTTAAAGTTATGAATGTATATATTGAGCCTCTTATCGACAAGTTGCTTGGACAATTCATGATGCCCCAGGGCTAACACATTTTTGTGGTATGTTATAGTGATCACCTTGTGCATAATTATAAATATAAAAATTATCATATTTAATCCAATTATAATGATCTTGTAGGTCTTCAAACCAAGGAAAAATTTGCATGTCTAGTTTGTGGTCCAAAGATGAAATCTCATCATTCAAAAAGTTTAGGAAAGCAAGTGTTTGATGAGTATAGGCACTTCCTCCACAAAAATAATAAGTATCAAAATACTGAAAAACATCTTTTCAATGGGAAAGAAGAGACCACATCAAAGCCACGAAAAATGACACCTCGCATATGGAAGCTGGAATATAATAGAATTAATCATCAAGGTAATGCCATTCCATCTAATGGTTTATGTTTGGAATTTATATTTTTATATTGTTTTTTGTTTATTAATGATGTAATTGATGATGATCGTCATTGTTAACTTTTTTAACTTATACGCCTCATGAAGGTTGTCAAGGCATTAATGACCACCTTCCAAAAGGACTAAAGAGTTATCCTAGACAATTTAGTAGGTTGCCCTACTACGAGTAGCTACAAATTGTGCATTTCTTTGATACTATGCATATTGGAAAGAATATAATAGAGACATTATGGAAAATATTGGATGGAAGGCGTGACAGAAAAAAATGTCAAAATTTGTAGTGACATTCAGGAATCCAATCATGCAATGAAAAATGTCATTCAATCAAATAGTGATGGAGACCGAATTAATATAAGTTTTCTTCCTTGGTTATTAACGGAGCAGCAAAGCAATGCTATAAAATAAGTCATACGAAAAATTCAATCTCCCATAGGATTTTTTGCGAACACAAAAAACCTCATAACAAAGAAAAGTGAATTTGGGCCAAGGATGAAAACGCATGATTGGCATACCTTCATTAAGGTAATTCATGTTATTGTGTATTTACTATATATTTGTATAGTGCATGTACTTTTCATTGTATTATGTTAGAAAACAATGAAAAAGATCATTTTATAATTGTTGCAGTACGTTCTACCTCTATCTCTCCCAGACCAATTCGATAATAATGTCAAGCAAGTTATATACGATAATGGAAAATGCATGAGATAAGTAGTGCTATTTGTTCAATTTGTTGTATAGATATTATATTTGCGATTTGTTTTACTTTTTATGTAATATATCGTATATTATTTTGTAAAGTCTCGTTAATATATTTACGTCTTGAATCTCTTGTAGGTGGTTGTCATCTAAAGAAATTCATAAAGAAGATATAAAATATTGGAAGAGAAAAATTCGTCACCTAATGTGTGAAATGCAAAAGTGTCTACCTTCAACTTTTTTCAATGCACAAGAACACTACCTCATACACCAAGTTGAGAAGATTGAATTGTGTGGACCTGTACACACAAGGTCAATGTGGACGGTTGAGAGGCACTTGAAATTTTTGAAGTCTTTGGTTCGACAAAGAGCACATCTTGAGGGTTCTATGGTGGAGGGATATATGGTATACCAGACCATGGTGTACATTACTGAATACCTTCTGAAGTTCGCAGCAAAGATCCATGTAGATCGTATTTGGGATCCCAACTCCATTAACAAATTTGAAGGGGAGTACCTGATGGGGAAAAGTAGAATGAGGAAAGTGAGAGGTAATTATTTGATATTGTAGTTATTTTATATATATTACAGTTAATTTATTCGTAATCTTCAGTATGCTTCAGTTGTAAATTTCTACTTATTTTTTGTACAGTTGCTTGAGAGTGGGTTGCACTACATTTGTATGTTGCAAACAATCTTGATTGGATGACGGTATGGATTCAACAATGTCAACAATCTGGTTGTGCATTACATGGGAAGGTGTGGCTTCATTGGTTAAAGAAGCTAACCGTAATGGAGATTCTAGTGTTACACAAAGGGAAATTGATTTAGCATATGGTTTAAGAGATAAATTGTATGTATAAATATATTAATCACCCATATTATTTAATTTTCTTCCAATTGTAATGATGTACATATTATATATGTTTGACATTTTGCAGGTGAAACACCACAAGGCTATGTGGTGCAATGGTCATAAATTTCACATCAAAAAGTTGGATGACACGAAGAAAACTTGTGATTCTGGAATAAGTGCAGTATTTCAAGTGACTAATGTTTCATCTATAAGTGACATACATCCTCGAGTCTTATAAAATTGATACTATGGGATTTTGGATTATATACTTGAGTGTAACTTTAGGTCCTTCAAATTAGCATCGTCTAATGGTACAAGCTACGATTGAATGAAAATGATCCTGACAGAACTTTTATTGAACATGATAATGAATTTACAATGGTTAATACAAGATCATTTGAGCGAGCTGGAAATGAGCCCTCTGTTCTTCCAAGCCAATGTGAGTAGGTATTTTACTCAGAGGTTCCTCATAAACCAGGTTGGTAATTTTTTATTAGACATGATCCAAGAGGAAGGTCGGTAAAGTATATTGTGATGGAAGAAGAAGATATTGAAGAAGTAGAAGATGATGTAGATGATGATCACGATCGAAAGTTAGTTGATGATGTTTCTGACAGAAATGTTCATGGAGAAGAACAAGATGATGATGATGATGATGATGATGATGATGATGATGATGATGATGATGATGATGATGATGATGATGATGATGATGATGGCGATGGCAATGATGATGGCAATGATGATGATGATGATGGTGATGATGATGATGATGATGATGATGATGATGTTGTTGATGATGATGATGATGATGATGATGATGGCGATGATGATGATGATGATGATGATGATCATGATGATGATCATGATGATCATGATCATGATGATGATGGCGATGATGATGATGATGGTCATGATGATGAGTTGGATGAAGAAGAAGATCAATGACATGAATGAAATGTATTGGTATGTGATTATAATATTATCTATTTGATATTGATTTCTTGATAGAAATTTATTTCACTTATATATATGGTCACATAATTAATTCATTGTGCTTTAAATTCTAATGTCATTACATAATTTATTCATGATGTTCTAATAGTAGAACCATGCCACCAGTAGGAGATGGAGACAGATAGACTGTCGGCTAGCCCTCATTTTGTGTGACATTTTTTGAAGTTTGTGTTTATTTATTGAATGTGGATTGTTTATTAGCTATGTGATGGATGGTGATTTATGATACGTATGTGATGGATTACAACATCTTTATGATGATACATATGTGATTTATGATACATATGTGATGGATTACAACATGTTTATGATAATACATATGTGCTTTATGACACATATGTTTCTATTATTACTCATATATTTCATGTATTTATTGTTTATCAAATTATGATGCTCAACCCTTTTGTTGAGGACCTTTCACTTTCTAGATAAATGAAAGGTAAGGAAAAATAAAATAAACAATGACATTTATGATGTCTACATATTGTTCATGTTGTCTACTATGTAATTTTTAACATACGTATCATGTAATGCTTATGATGCTCAATTGTTTTGATTAATTAAAAACAAGTTTTTGAAAGTAACTCGGAACCTTGTTAGAAAGTAGGAGAAATATAAAGCATGAAAGAGGCATAAAACAACAATTCATGGTCACCCACACATAGAACACTTCCCAGTCAAAACAAAGAGGGAACACAAGACAAAGGAAGCAAGACTAGACAGCCAAAGGAAAGCACAAAGACAACACAAGGACAACTAAACGTTTCTCATAAGTTATTCAGCATGAACCACCATCTGCTTCATATTGATCGCAAAAAATTTCATTTCTTCTAGCTCTTTTTCCTTGATATCAACCTGTTTCCGAGTGTTGGCCCTTGTTCTTTTTTCGTTACCCTTCTTCTCCATCTAATCCTTATCATCCTCCTTGCCTTTAATCTGTTCAAATTTGTTAATTGGGATGTTAATATGGTCAACAGTGGCCTTACGGATCTAGAAGTTTTGCTCGGCAATCCTCTTCACAGTAAGCTCCATCCTATCCACTCTGTTGACCAGATTGTTCAGGTTAGTATCCAAACCCTTAGCATCTTTGTTCCCTTCCAGCTCCTTCACCTTCTTTTCCATTTCCAGAATTTTACTAACCATAGCCTCAATTGCTTCAGCCATGTTAATAGCAACCATTAATTCTTTTACATTTTCAGAGAGAGGCTTCTCGCCCATAGTAGCATTTTTTTATCACATTGAGGTCAGCCTTCAAGTCACTAATCTCTTTAGCCATTTTTCTAATGATCTCACAAAAACTCTTGATGTTGTCATTACCAATGTCACCATGACAGTCATTTTGATTTCCCATGTTGTTCTCCTGACCCTCATTCTGCATTCTCTGTGTGCTCAAGTTCTCCCCATGATCACCATCCAACATTTCATCTTCCTCTTTACCCTTCTTATTATCAGTTTTTTCTCCCTCAATATCCTCATCAGAAGAAATAATAATCTTCCTTTTCACCTTGTTTATCCCATTACGGGTCTTCTTGGTCCTTTGGGTTTTCTTACCCATACCCTTTCTCTTCTTTCTTTTTATGAATTTATCATCAAAATACTCATCCTTAGAGTCCAAAAGTTCAGAATCCACAACAGTCCCCTTGCTCTTTCCCTTGGTCTTCCCCTTGCTGCTAAAATCCTCAGACTCACCTATAGTTTCAGAGTAGAGATTGAACCCACTATTCTCATTTTCAGTATCATCATCCCTAATTTTTTTGCCTTTACTAATGGGTTTCTCAATATTTTTCCCCTTCAACAACTTATAAACTAAAACCATTAAACCTTGGTGGAGGGCATGGTCTCTTTGAGAGTCTTTCTGCACTTCTCTAATAGTATGATCCATAGAGAAAGTAAGATAGTAAGGCGTACTGACCTTGTCACCATGAAAAAAGTGATTAAGCAATACAAAATGATGCCCATAAGCCCTTGTGAATCTCCCGTCTAGAGTAATGTAGCTGATGGTGGCAAACAACACAAACCTCCACAGCCTGCAAATACGCTTAGGGGAATGGTAGGGATTATCCACCTTCACCAATTTCATTTTTTCTCCATCAGTGACAGGAAACCTATCCGCAACCTTGTCAGACACACTTCGATCTCTGTAAAATTTAATACCTTCTTTAACCATACCCGTAGCTTCAGCAATGACATATTCGTCCACCTTCTTCATCTGGGTACCAACAATAACCTTACCATTCTTCCAGTTTTTATGAAATGCTTAGTGACAATGGGGTCTTTTCCGCAAAGCCTTTCCATAAAAACACTCAAGCCTCCCTCTTGAAGAATCTCCCAAACTTCATTGTTTTTCTTCCAGTCCGAGCAAGAAGCCAGTTCAAACCTCTTTTTATTACCTCTCATACTACCCTTAATTTCACAATTCTTCATTATCTCAGCTCTGTTATTTTCTCTGTGATCTCTATAAGGAAACCTAACAATTTTGTTGTTGTAATGAAGAACCACCCAGAATCCGTGCAAAGTAAATATGATATTAAAACAATCCTCGCTGCTATAGTGAACAATCATAGAAAAATGAGGAAAAGGCATTAGAAATTGTGATTAGCAAAGACACGTTGCTTCATCTGTATTGTTGGTGCTAATTATATGTATATATTTTTTCTGATTCTGTCATCTTTGGTGGAAATAGGTAATTGACTGCAGACATCATCAACCCTTTTGTTGAGGACCCTACACTTTCTAGATAAACAAAAGGCAAGGAAAAAAAATATAAATGATAATGATGTTTGCATATTGTTCATGTTGTCTACTATGTAATTTTTAGCTAACATAAGATAAATGAATTACATATGTAGGAACCTAAACCCCTTTGACGAGGATCTTGCACAGTGTCAAGGAATAATAGGTATAAGTCAATACACCCTATAGAAACTGCGTCGACTTGAATTTCATCCTCAAAATGCTACCTACAACAAGTTAGTTTCACAAAATACCAATGTAAATCCTACAGGAAATCCAAATTCAACCAATGAAACTACATGAAATACATATGAAATAAAAATACTAATATTACCTTCATGGTTTATGTCTCATTGTGTCCTAACTCCACTATTCCTAGTTGCAGATGGTGTGCTCTCATAAAAGCACTAATAGCTTCCAAGATGGCATATGAAGAATGGACTAATAACTAGTAGTTCACAAATGCTATGATATGCAATACTACATGATTATGATAAAATTATTATGTTAAAATGCTAATTGCTATTTGCTTCAAGATTAAAACGCACGGATGCATAAGTTTTACAAATGATTGGCTTGCAAATTCACTTGAAGTCTAACTCTCTCTCAATTGAAACTCTTGATTTTATAGACCTTGAGAGGATAAGATAATGTGGCTCAGATCAATGGTCATGATCAGATCTACAGATTTGGATGGTTGTGAGAAAAGGTGAAGGTTGAGAGAAAGGGGGAGGGAGAACACAAGTGTCACTTATCTCACCTTGACTGGGTTGCTGATTGAGGGAATCTAGGGATGGTTGGAGAAGATTTAGGCTTGAGAGGACAAGTGGACTCAAGTCCTTCCTAAGATGTAGGGGGTGTTGGAGAGAATATAGGAGGTTATGAAATATGTGTACGTACACAATATTTCATTAAGTTTGGAGGTTGGAGATAAATGATGAATTAATATTTATAAAATATTAATTTTCTTAGCCACATGATGGATGAGTTGGCAAAGGGGAGATGGAGTGGAGATGGAAGATGAGTTGGAAATGAAATTAAATAATTTAGGAAATCATTTAATATTTGAGACTATAGGATAGGAGAATAACCATTAAATATTAGATAGTTAATTGTTTGAAGGAGATAACTAAATATTAAATATTTAATTAACTTGATTAGAAGGATAATTAAATATTGAGAGGAATAGGATAGATGAATTAATTAATAAAATATTTCAATTAAATTAATTAATAGAAAGACACGAAATCAATTAAATAAATTAATCTTTTTAAATTAACTATTTAATAGAAGAATAATTATTAAATAAATATAAAATATTTATTTAATCGCTCATAGCCATTTTTATGTGTATACAGAAATGATTTATTAATTGCTTTCTTTCTCTTTAATAATAATAAGCCAGGTTTTAGCAACAATATTTTGTCAAAACTTTGATTTTTTTTCTCATCGAAACCACATGTTATAGCTCATTCCACCTTCTCGGCCCTCCTATATGAAACACATATAATACAATTATCAACACTTGAGGCCCCAGTTGGGCTTATTCAAATTTTAATCTCAACATCAACTTTAGGGCCGACTTCTTCATTTGATAGAGTGCAAGTACCACCAAATAGGTATTTGTCAGATTTGTCTTCCTTGAGTGAGGGAAATTCAGGAAGAGGAGACGAAAGTGAGACATGTAATGCATCTTAAAGAGGGAGATCAACTAGATGTCAAAATATTAGGAGAAAATTCAATAAACACATGCAATTTTTTCTTGCTCAAGGGGGGTTGTGTTCTTATGATGATGAGAGCATATGCAACATCAAGATGCCCTTGAGGTACAAACATCTATAGAAACAATGGGTACCCAAGGAACTTCCTCCAATAAACACTGATTTTTGTGTTAACGAGAGGATATATTGCATAGCACCATCATCATTACATGGTTTGGGCCTATTTTCCATGGACGACATAAAGGTCCATTACAACAAAGTTGCTGAATTGATGGAGTATGTCGGACCTTGTTAAAATTATAAAAATTGGATGTAGATTGTTCGATATAAAAAAAGTATGCATAGGTATGCACTCTCAGCGAATTATATACAACAGAAAGATAATGATCAAAGTAAAAGAGTGGCTATGTACATTGATGGAAGGCCAAAAAAAACAAGGAATATTGCAGGTTTTATAAATAGTACACAACCTGGGTCAACAAATAAGCAACCCAATTACATATTTGAGGCGCGCAAGGGAAATCATGTATTTGTATGTGCAGTAAAATCAATAAGTGCAGGGGAAGAGCTGCTGATCGATTACAATTTGAATCTCATAGATACAAACAAGGTTGCTGTCATGGGGGTGGTACATACTATATACCATTTAAACCAACCTTCAATTAATGACTCCAATATACCATTTTATTATTGGTTTTTTGTTAAGTCTATTGGTTTCATTTCGCTAATGTTTTTTTTTATATTTAATTTTTTTCACAGGGAGACATTCATCCGACACATAGCATAGACAGGGATGTAGCTTCCAACCCTTCTACCCAGCAGGTAAACCTCATTGTAATTGTATAAATTAGATAGAAGGAAAATGTTATATTATTATGTTCTTTTCTTAAGGGTTTTCGAGTAAATTTGATAATGTTACTAATATTCTTGTCATAGATAGATGTTTGGGAAAAGGCACCTGCATTACCTGATGACAATACAATGGTGGACTCACTATTATGCAATGATGACATTGCATATTCCACAGACCCTGTTGTAATGATGAGAAAGGTAAAAAAAAGTTAATAGAGAAATTATTGCTCTAGCATACCAAGTCCCTCAAATTGATGCAATAAAAGAGAGGTTGCAACACTTGATGCAAAGAGCCCAATACTTTCAATTAAGCAGTAATGAACTCTTTAATTATAACATAACTTCAAAAATGGTTTATATTTTATACTCTTTTATGTCAGGAACTAAAATATGTACATGTTGTTTTTAAATGAAGTATTGCATCCTCATCAAGCTAGTGGCCATGATTAGGGTACTCCAGGTAGTTCAAGTGATGACCATGTTCCATACATTAAAACTACTTTGATGCTCTGATATATCCTTTATGTGTTCACAAGCTCCTTGTTGTTATCAAACATGTGACTTCCCTGCACATTTTATAATTGTTGCAGAGCATCCACACTATAACTCATCAACTAGGGACAACCTTCCACTCAAGGTCATATGACTCACACACCATTTGACTCTATTTTTTATGCCTCCATACATGGTACAATACATTCATACATCCTTCAAGGTTTCACAACACCCGGGTTGCCAAGTCACAATTCATTGACTCAAACATACCAATTAGGACAATCATTATCTAAGACTCCATACCCTCACTTTGAAATTCTTAATCACTCCCAATGGAATTCAACATTACTCCTAGGGTTTACTCAAACACCCACATACTGGCACATTACTTGGTTTGCACATTAGAGACAATATTCTCGCTATTTTCATAAGTTGATAGTCTATGTAAAGTTTAGGACAACCACAAAGAAATTAGGCAATCACTTGTCATAAACACCCAATATTGACTCAAGACACTCAACCCTCCTTCCAAACACACACCACACACTGAGGTTTCCATCCACACTATCTTCCAAGACTATTTTTCATTCAAACCTCACATGTCAAAAGCTTTTTATCACTGTTTTCAAGTTTACTATCATGAGGCAATACACGAGGACAGTCATGTCACATCTTTGGTTCAAGGTATTTTAAGGATTCAAAACTCCTTTGAAATATCTGATATGACTCCCCACACACCTTATTTGACCCCCAACAATATACCAACACTCATTCATATGTACTTTTGCACCAAACCCTCACAAATCTGCTTTTTCACTATCCTTCTTGGACTGAGACACCCAAAACAGTCCAAAAAGTCTTCAAATCACGTGCCAAACTTGTAGTGAAAACCCTGCACACTTGATGAAATGAAAGTATGCAATATAATACAGATTTATGCCCATTTGTGGGCTTTTTTGGCAAATAAAATAAAATATATTACATTTTGAGTGCTTGCTGCAAGCCTTAGGTAGGGTTTGGACAGTTTTCACCAAAATGGCTATAACTTTTCAAAAACAGATCCAAAATTAATGAAACCAAAAGGAAATGAAAGAATATTCATTCCACTTCAATCTCCAAGCAGTTTCCAAAGCCAATCAATGCATTTTATGGTGGAAAACATGTGGATAAGAGACTACAATATTCAGAAAACTGAGAAAGAGTGCAGGGAATTCAAAAGTTTTTATTATTCAAAGGCTCTAAAATTGATTGTTCTACTTTAAAAAAATGGTCCTAGTTCCTCATTGTGCTCCTGCACCACTGTGTTATTTTTCATATATTTAGTTTTTTGTATATTTAAGGTATTATTCTTTAGGTGATGTGCATGTTCCTGTGCAAATGTCACCTCATCAGATCCTATCATCCCCATTTATATTGCCAACTGCAATGTCGACAATGCGCAACATGCAGACATCCATTAGTGCACATCATACTAACCCCATAGTTGGTAGATACCTCTTTTTCTCTCTCTTTTGTTATGTGTTTATTTCCCTTGAAGTATTCTTTCTTTGGGGCATTTAATAGTGGATTCATTTTATGTAGCAAGACATGTACACAAGGATGTAGAGGCCATTAGTGGTGATACCATAGAAACATTTCCTAGATCTTCCCATATTGCTAGTATGGGAACATTTCCGGTCATATCTGTGGTGACCAAAGATTTGCTTCCCATAAAGATAGAGAAGATTCTAGGCACTTTAAAATTGTTATGCTATATAGAGTAATTGTAATTTACTTATTGATCACTTGTTTTGGACTAATCATCCCATGATTTGTTTGCAGAAAATGATATTTTTAATAAAAATCTTAATGAAATTACATTGGATATCTTTGGGCCCACCATACGTAAATGGTGGAATGAGCAAGAAAAAAAGTTAAAAGATGAGCTCATAAACCGTTTGGTTGGGTTGTTCGGAAATGACACATTTGAGAAAATCAAGGTCCTTGACGAAGCTAGCAAACATCTAAAGTATGTGAGGGACCAGTATAGGACACATTTAGAGAAGAACAAAAAGTATGAGCGTCCCCCCATAATTCCAGAGACGGAGTGGAAGGACCTGATTTTGGATGCAAAGGAGAGAGTTGAAAGGAAAAAAGGAAATACACCACCGAGCAGAAGAAGGTATGTGATACTATTAATAATGTAATTATGTACTAATTACTCTTTATATTTATATAATCTAACATATTTCAAACTTTTCATAGACTGATCAACACATCAAAAGCAACTAAGGCAAGACTAGAAAAGCACAGTCAACTCAAACTCGGCTCTGGTGGTTATATGAAAGTTGTCACACGAATTGTAAGTACCAATAAATGAAATATCGCATCACAATAATAAATTGCAAACATTTTTTTAATCATTAAATAATACAAGAAAAATTCATGATATTAAGCAAAAATGAAGGGCTTTGAATTCAATAGAGTTCCCATAGAAGATGACATGAAAATTGCCTTTCAGGAGGGCTATAGAGTCGTGGCTGAACGTCTAAAAGGATTGAGTGGGCAAACAGAACAATCCAGTGCATCCATCAATCGTGTAAATAAGCTAAATGAAAATTAATTAAAATTGAATACTTGAGCAATAATCTATTCGATGTTAATTTCCAACATAATGTGACTATATTTGTTTTAAATAATCAAGCAATCATAACAATGCACATGACATTGGAATGCAGCTTGCACATGGTGGAACACAACTTGCACATGATGAAGGTCATGGTGTGCATCCCAGTACTGGAGGTATTCACGTGCTAATTTTTTTTTATGTAATGATTATTACAATTAAACATCTTTAATTGAAATTGGTGTAGTAATTAATGTAGCCATTTTTATTTTTATTTTAGAGCATGTAGACCGTGGTGAGCAAGCTGAGCATGATCTAGTTAGACAACATCAGGAATGTGATGGGGACCCACCAGGTAAAGAGGACCATTGTTATTCCTTTAAATGAATTTAATTGCAATTGGTTTATTGATTAATGTAACCTTTCGTGTTTCAACCCCAGAGGATTTAGAGGGTGTTCAGGATGTTGAGGATGAAGCTAGACAAAATGATCAGGAAGATGATGTGGCCGCATTAGGTAAAGAGAACCCTTGTAATTTTCTTTTAATTAATGAAATACTTGTAACAATAATAATAAAACTCATGAATTTAACCCATTTCTTTGTTATTGCAGCAGAACCCCCTTTGCATATGCGTCCTCATCGTGAGTACATGATAAGGCATACTTTAACTAGATCACAAGTAGAGGGCAGAAGAAATGAAGAGGGGAAAAATGATGAAGACAACGATCGTCCACTTAGTCTTTACCTCCAAGCTTCAAAAAGAAAGAAACTAAAAATGATTGTAATCTTATTATATGTTAACAACTGGATTTTATGTGTTAATGAATGTTAATGAATGATATGTGTTAATGAATGTTACTTGTTAATGAATGTTAATGAATGATATGTGTTAATGAATATTGATGAATGTTACGTGTTAATGAATGTTATGTGTTAATGAATGTTACTGATGAATAATAATGAACAATAAATACCCAACAGATACTAAGAGGGGGGAGGGGGTGAATCAGTATAGACAAAAACTTCTTTAACAACTTAAACTGCAAAGATTGCACTAACTCATAAACAACATCACCGATCTAAATCAAGACAATACTGGTAAAACACAACGACTGTAAAAGTCATAAACTGGTAACACTTAGATCTTTACAAAACCTAATATCTCATTTCCACTTCACCCATATGTTTAAACAAGTAATACATCAGAAATATAGAGACCATTGGATCAGCATGCATTACCATTTAACAGAAAATACTAAAACATCACATGAAAAAGAATCACACATGACACACTGATTTTTCATGTGGAAACCCAATTGGGAAAAACCACAGTGGGGATGAATACCCACAAGTTTTTCTTGAACTCTTCTGAAGTTTGCTTTGTTAGGAGCCTAGTTCAGTTAAAGACTTTACAACAGGTTCTGCTAGGAACCGATCCTACTAGGGATCACCCAGTTAAGGGATGGCTAAATACCCCGTTAGAGGTTAAAACCCTATTAAAGGTTACCTTGTCAGAGGATTTTTAGAACTCAATGACTTTGACTCACCCTGTTAAAGGATTTACAAAAAGCCTATTAAAGCTACCCAGTAAAGGGATTTTCCATTTGCTGAAATGGTTAGAAGTCAACATGTAATACACTGATCTAATAACAACACTTAATGCCAAGGCAGATGTGCTTCAGTTCCTTTACATCTACAATTAAACTTTGCAGGTATCTACTCACTTCTCTAGTCTAGCAAGAATCACCTCACATACAATCATTTGCCAACAAACTCAAATGAAAATCATCATTGACCTTATAGACAACAATTAGGTTGGCAGCCAAAACCTAAAACCCTAAGCATCTAGGTTAACAATACAGTCGGTCCAATCATGGCTATTTAAACACATTACATAGGGTAAAACAATCTTGAACAAATCTCAAGACGTTCTCCATCGTCCGTTCTTCACCACTTCTAGAAGCTGATAACCCATCACGTGCTCTCCACCGTTTACTAAGATTTTACACATTCTCGAGGTAGATAGAATCAATCTTCTTCATGTAAGATCCTCAAGGAGATTCTTCATGCGCATAAGGTTGAAAAGGAAACACGATCTAATCTTCATTTCAATGCTAACTCATCACAGGTGGTCATCGGTCGAATCACACAGACTTGGAATGCATTAACCAGAAACCCTGAAGATGAGACTACCAACCGATAGTCATATCAAATGAAACCCTGATACAAACTTTGCATATACCGGTTCACACTCCAACATACTGGTTCACACTCCAACATATTGGTTCACCTTTTCGCATATACCGGTTCATATCATCATACCGGTTCACTTGCCAGTTTTCTTACTTCAATATACTAGTTCATACTTCAGCATTTTGACATCAATGACAACATACAATCCTATCATGTCATCAAACTCTGCACATATGCCAACAATCTCCCCCTTTGGCATTGATGACAATACACAAAGATATCTCTACATATTCTTCCATAATATGTCTTCAATACTACAGATATCTTCTCTACTTCACATCTTCTCCCCCTTTGACAACGATGCCAAAGTGGAGGCACAAACATCCATGATCTACTATGCTGCTCCCCCTGAGGAGTAGCATCCTTCAACACATCAATCCTAAAAATATTTGATAATGCAATACCTAACTGATGTGGAGCACATACCTTTATTTCACCTCTTGAAGGGGCAGCACCCCTAATTCACCTCTTAAATAGGTAAATGTAGCCTTCGGTAGAGGCTTGGTGAAAATAGATCTGCTAATTGCTCCTTATTGGAAACATGTTCCAATAGAACCTCTTTGTTCTGAAATTTCTCCCTCAAGAAATGATACTTGAGCTCGAAGTGCTTGGTTCTAGCATGCAATACCAGATTCTTGGAAATATTAATTGCACTTGTGTTATCACAAAATATACAGCAGTTTAGATACAGGGACTTTGAAACCACTTAATACATGCTTCATCCAAATTGTCCAAGTATAGTTCATAAATGTTGCTTTTGTTGTAGACTGAGAGATACAACTCTGCTTCTTACTCATCCATGAGACTAGTCTACCACCAAGAAATAATGCACCACCGGTTGTGCTCTTCCGGTCGTCCACATTACCAGCCCAATCAGCATCAGTAAATACTTTGAGATTGAAATAATTATTGTATGGATACCACAATCTATAATCTATAGTTCCCTTCAGATATCTAAGAATCCGCTTGACTGCTACAAAGTGGGATTCTCTTGGACTTTTCTGAAAATGTGCAACAATACCCACTACACGTGCTATGTCTGGTCTGTTGTGTACTACATAGTGCAACTTACCAATCATTGACCAGTATTCCTTCTCATTCACCAACGCCGAGTCATCTTCTTTTGACAATTTACAACTGGTCATCATTAGTGTACCAACCGGTTTGTTGTCTTCCATGCCAAAGGTCTTCAATACCTCTTTGACATACTTGGACTGAGTGATAAAGATACCATCTTTCATTTGTTGAATCTATATTCCAATGAAGAACTTAATCTCTCCGATTAGTGACATCTCAAATTCCTTCTTCATTGCATTTGCAAACGCATGGCTCATCTTGTCATCTCCACCAAAAATTATGTCATCAACAAACACTTCACAGATCAAAATCTGATCTCCTTCTATCTTCAGATAGACATTGCTATCTTCACTTGTTCTTTCAAATCCAATCTTCACAAGATGGGAGTGTAAATGTTCATACCATGCTCTAGGTGCTTTCTTTAATCCATACAATGCTTTATGTAGCCTGCATACCATATCACTATCTTCTGATAGGGCAAACCCATCTGGTTTCTCTATATACACTTCCTCTTCAAGTATTCCATTCAGGAATGTAGATTTTGCATCCATCTAATACACTTTGAATCCCTTGAAGGCTGCATATGCAAGAAGCATTCGAACTCCTTCCAATCTAACTACTGGAGCAAAGGTTTCTCCATAGTCTTCTCCTTCTTCTTGAACATATCCCTTACATACTAATCTTGCTTTGTTTCTTGTGACTGTGCCATCTTCATTCAGCTTGTTTCTAAAAACCCATTTGGTGCCAATAACATTTTTGTGCTCACTTCTGGGTACCAAAGACCATGTACCATTCTTTTCTATTTGGTCAAGTTCCTCTTCCATAGCCTTAATCTAGTCTTCATCTTTGTGTGCCTCTTTAAATGTTTTGGGCTCAAATTCAGAAATCATGCAAGAATTTTCTTTGACCTTTCTTCTTGTAAGAATTCTTGCATCGTTATCTCCTATGATCTACTTTGGATCATGATGCAACTTTACATACCTAGGAATGATCTTAACTGATTCCTCTTGCTTTTCCTCTTCATCCTCATCTTCATCAACATCTACTGGTGTAGGAGCACTGTTACTTGTACTTGGTTGTTTTGCAACCGGTTCCCAGAAGGTTACATCTGGTTCATCTACCGCTCCCTCACTGCCGGTTTCCTCAGGTTTCTCAGAGGTTTCATCAACTCTAACATTGATACTTTCAACAATTCTCTTAGTCCTATTGTTAAAACACTTGAGAGCTTTGCTCTTGGTGGAATACCCTAGGAACATTCCCTCATCACATTTTGTATCAAACTTGCTATGGTATTCACTTCTCTTGATATAACACTTGCTACCAAACACTCTAAAGTAGCTTACTATAGGAGTCTTACCAGTCCAATACTCATAAGGAGTTTTATCCTTACCTTTCTTGATGAGTACCCAGCTCATAGTGTAGACTGTAGTGCTCACCGCTTCTCTCCAAAAAGTGTGAGCAACCTTCCCTTGAATCAGCATTGTTCTAGCAACTTCAACTATAGTCAGTTTGTTCCTTTCTGCTAGGCCATTCTGCTATGGAGTCCAGGGGGCAGACAGTTGCCTCTTGATGGCATTCTCTTCACAGTACTTATTGAACTCACTAGAAGTGAACTCACCTCCTTGGTTAATTCTAAGGCATTTAATTCTCTTACCGCTTCCCTTTTCAACTAGTGCTTTGAAGGCTTTAAACTTTCCAAAAGATTCAGACTTGTCTTTCAAGAATGTGACCCACATCATTCTTGAGAAATCATCAGTAAGAATCATAAAGTACCTATCTCCCTGAACACTCCTAGTTTTCATAGGACCACACAAATCAGTATGCACAAGATCAAGTAAATTATCTATTGTGAAAGATTTACCTTTGAAGGTTGAGGAAAATATTTTCCCAGTTGACCTTCTCTGCACAAAGGATTCTCCAGTTTGTTCAGCATAGGCAATCCTCTAACTGCCTTGATCTTACTAGCCTTCACAGTATTATCAAAATTTACATGGCAGTGTCTCCTATGCCATATCCAACTGTCATCAAACTTAGCCATTAGACATTGACTGATATTTGTATTTAAGTAAAATAAGTTACCTTTGGTCTGCATATCAGTGGCCATCAGTTCACCACTCTTTCCTTTTATTTTGTACACTCCATCTTTGAATTCCAGAGTGAGTCCTTTATCATTCAGTTGAGAAACACTCAGAAGGTTATGCCCGAGACCTTCTACCCAATACACATTATCAACACTACTTTTTCCATTTAGAGAGATGCACCCTTTGCCTTTTACCATACATGGTGCATCATTACCAAATCGGACTACACCTCCATCATACTCTTCTAGAGACATAAACTTTCTCTGGTCACCAGTCATGTGGTGAGACCATCCACTATCAATAATCCATTCATTAGAATTATCAAAGCGGGAGACAAGAGCCTTCTTGTCTGTCACATCTTCCTTAACAGCTACAAATACTATGTCTTCGCTTTCTTCATCTTTTGATTCATCATCAATGACACCTTCATCGACTGCAACAAGACAGTTTCTCCTATTTCCTCCTTTGAACTTTTTAAACTTCTCCAGTTTATCCTTATTATCATTGTTGGGACAGTTGACATTAATGTGTCCTATCCTATTGCAAGAAAAGCATTTCGAAGGGAGCTTACCTCTGTATTTTCCAGTTCCCTTAGGAAGTCTCTTAGCAAGAAGAGCTTCAAACTCCATCAGGATCTCCTCATCATCCATATCCCTGCTTTGTCTGGGTTCACAACTGGTACCAACTTCTTTTCCCTTTCTAGATAGTGCAACAAATGCTCTAAAGGATGAATCAGTCTTCTGAACACTGCCATCATAACTATTTAGCTCATATGCGATCAACTTAGCAATGATGGAATCTAGGGATACCTTTGTATTGTCAATAGATCTCAACTACTGAATAGCGGCAACCCTTATTGCATAGACCGGTAATAAGGATCTCAAAAAAATTCTAACAATGGTGGAATCATCCATTGTACCTCCTACACTCTTGATGTCTCCAACAAAAATTTTAATCCTTATCCCATATTGTTGAATGGTCTCTCCTTCAACCATCTGCATGTCTTCAAATTTTCCTCTAAGGCTTTCTTCCTTAGCTTGCTTCACATGCTCATCACCACCATAGATAGACTCGAGAGTATCCCATACATCTTTGGGATTGTCTTTATCCTGAACATCTATAAACTCAATATCAGATAGACTGCCGATAAGAGCTTCCATGTCTTTCCCATTCTCCTGAATTTCTCTTCTTTGATCATCGGTGAGAATACTAGTAGGGACAACATAAGTATTCTCAACATAGTTCCAGTGTTGAGCACCCATTGTTTTAATGTATAACTTCATTTTGTCCTTCCATATCTTAAAGTTATCTCTGTTGAACTTAGGACCTTCCCTCTTCATCATTAGAATAGGATCTTTTCCTCAAGTGGTTAAGCTTATAACACAAAGGACCTGGAGGACGCTCTGATACCAATTGATGAATAATGATGAATAGTAAATACCCAACAGATACTAAGAGGGGGGGGTGAATTAGTATAGACAAAAAATTCTTTAACAACTTAAACTGCAAAGACTGCACTAACTGGTAAACAACATCACTGATCTAAATCAAGAGAATACTGGTAAAACACAGTGACTGTAAAAGTCATAAACCAGTAAAACTTAGATCTTTCCAAAACCTAATATCTCATTTCCACTTCACCCATATGTTTAAACAAGTAATACATCATAAATATAATGACCACTGGATTAACATGCATTACCGTTTAATAGAAAACACTAAAACATCACATAAAAAAGCATCACACATGACACACTGATTTTTCACGTGGAAACCCAACTGGGAAAAACCACGGTGGTGATGAATACCCACAAGTTGTTCTTGAACTCTTTTGAAGTTTGCTCTGTTAGGAGCCTAGTCCGGTTAAAGACTTTACAACATGTTCTGCTAGGAACCGATCTTGCTAGGGATCACCTGGTTAAGGGATGGCTAAATACTTGGTTAGAGGTTAAAACCCTGTTAAAGGTTACCTTGTCAGAGGATTTTTAGAACTCAATGATTTTGAGTCACCCTATTAAAGGATTTACAAAAAGTATGTTAAAGCTACCCGGTAAAGGGATTTTTCATCTGCTGAAATGGTTAGATGTCAACAGGTAATACACTGATCTGATAACAACACTTAATGCCAAGGCAGATCCACTTCAGTTCCTTTAGATCTGCAATTACACTTTGCAGGTATCTACTCACTTCTCTGGTCTGGCAAGAATCACCTCACATACAATCATTTTCCAACAAACTCAAACGAAAATCATCATCGACCTTATAGACAATAATTAGGTCAGCAGCCAAAACCTAAAACCCTAAGCATCTAGTAACAATATAGTTGGTCCAATCCTAGTTGTTTAAACACATTACATAGGGTAAAACAATCTTGAACAAATCTCAAGACATTCTCCATCATCCGCTCTTCACCACTTCTGGAAGCTGATAAACCATCACGTGCTCTCCACCATTTACTAAGATTTTGCACATTCCCGAGGTAGATAGAATCAATATTCTTCATGCAAGATCCTCAAGGAGATTCTTCACATGCACAAGGCTGACATGGCAACATGATCTAATCTTCATTTCAATG
The DNA here is from genome assembly GCF_030272615.1 of Cryptomeria japonica. Taxonomy (NCBI): domain Eukaryota; kingdom Viridiplantae; phylum Streptophyta; class Pinopsida; order Cupressales; family Cupressaceae; genus Cryptomeria; species Cryptomeria japonica. Next base: position 503,547,443 of record NC_081407.1, on the reverse strand, counting down.
CTAACTCATCACAGGATGTCGTGGGTTGAATCACACAAACTTGGAATGCATTAACCAGAAACCCTGAAGCTGAAACTACCAACTAGTAGTCATATCAAAAGAAACCCTGATACAAAATTTGCATATACCGGTTCACACTCCAATATACCAGTTCACCTTTTCACATATACTAGTTCATATCATCATACCGGTTCACTTGCCAGTTTGCTTACTTCAATATACTAGTTCATACTTCAACATATTGACATCAATGACAACATACAATCCTATCATGTCATCAAACTCTGCACATATGCCAACAGTTACGTGATAATGAATGAATGTTATGTTTCATTAATGGATGAAATAATGTTAGACATTAACAGGGAATTTAGAGTGATATTATGGGGGAGGGGCCAAATGAGCTTCCACCTTCGCGTGGTTGGCCATGTTAAGTAGAGAATATTAAACTATTCTTCAAACAAAGAGAAGCTCAATAAGGTAACATAATTTTCAATGTTTCATTATGCTCCACTGTTAATCTTATTGATGCTAAGCATCTTGTTTGCAGGTTACATATTCAGTGTTGCAGGTTGTGAACATGCTTCTATGAGACAGTTCCCCATTACAAGTGAATGCATGCCTCATTGGTTTTGTGAGTTTATTTTGTTCTAGAATAGACACGCTTTCTCTGTTCATTCCTTAACATTTGTTCATTTTATTTTAGAATAGACACACTGGCTCATTTTGTTCATTCATTGTTCATTTTGAGTTTATTTTGGGTTGAATTTGAAGAAAGAGCATGCATAAAAGGAGGTGGAACTGCTGGAAACTGACTGTTAAACTAAGTTACTAATTCTTCACTAAAACCCCTAGATCTTGATTCTGATTCTTCTTGGGTCCTGGTCCAAGCCTCATTCCCCTTGGAATCCTCCAAGGTCCTTCTTAGGTATCTGGGTCTTCACACAATTATCAACTGATTTTGAACTTTAACCCACAGGATTACCAACTTACCCTTCAACACTAAGCCCTCTCAAGGGACCAAAACTTGACTTCAACCTTCCCAACTTGGTTTGCCACCTCCTAGGGTCTTCTCCTACCCCAAAAAACATGATTCAATAGAATTAAAACTCCCAAATGACTGGTTTATACCCAAACCCCAAACTAGGTACCAACTAGGCTTATTTCCCCAATTAGGTCTCCAAACTTTGTTTTTTGGACTTAACTTCCAAACTTCCCAAAACAATTGGAAAAAAAATCATATATTCAGATACCCTTTTTAGAGTTACACAACATATAAAAAATACTCACACTACTCATTTGGACCAACTGTACGGAATGATGACTTTTACCCCAAAACTAGGCCTAATTAGGCCACTTTTATAAAGAAAATACCCAGAAAACTTACAACTAAGAATCCAAACCAAAAAAAAAGTCTTGATTTACCTTCCAAAACAAATGATTTTCATGCCCATTCAAAGAGGGCTCATTGGTTACCCCAAAACACAAACCCTCCTTTCTAAGAACAAAAACTAGGGTCTTCTCAAAATGAACCCCACAAACACTTCCAAACAAAAAAAAAGGTTGTATCACCTTGAATTAAATATATCTTAACACATTACATCAAAAAAACATACCCTCATTAAGGAAAATCTTCAGATCAAATACATGGTGCCATGGACCCCCTACTCACACAATACACAACTTGTTCATTTGGTGATCACCGTTCAAACATTAATGCTTCTCCTGCACACATATGGTTAGTATCTATTATTTTACAACATATTGGACCCATTCCACAAGCCATAGTAGAAACAAAAAGTGGAATGGGTCATTATCCATAATAAACCCCAAAATCCAATAAAAACTATCAAATAACAACCTACAGTCAACGTTTTGGTGCACAAAATGTTTGGTTAAACCTTCAAAATGAATTTAAATTATTCTCAAAACATACACCAAACACTTTTCAATGGGTGCAGATAAATATGAAGAAATAAAACCACAATATGCTTCAGATTTCACTCATGAAATGCAAGGAAAACGTTGAATTTTTATTGCAATAGTTTGTTTACACATAGATCAACCTTCAAATCAACATCAACAACCTCTCCACACGTGAGAATCAGGTTTTTAAACACTATTATGATTTGTTGTTATGATAAGTCTTCTCATGCATTCTTGTAGCTATTTCATCTTTATCTTCCTAATAATGAAGTACCTATTGCGCTTAATCCTTTGTAAGCTCACTGATATTAATGCTACTGATATTAATCATTTGTAATTGGCAAAAGTCAATCCGATGGTAACACCAACAAGTAGAAGCATGTGATCGGGATATCATACATCGTTTAAGTCCATCGACAAAACACACAATAGCGACAATGGAGAAATCTTGTCTTGCCGATAGCCGATGAGGCTATTGGTAAGACATAATCTGATGGACACTGGCAAAAAGTAAAATGCATGGGCAAAGGTTACGACGATAAAGGATCATCGGTGTAGACAAAAGTCGTCAGGATTTTATTTTTTTAAATGTTGGGGAAGGTCAGAATTCTGACGAACATCACAAGACAATCGATGATGTTTCCATACCTGCAACGACAGAAATGTTGCAGGATGCAACCTCGTCTATCGTCGTAATCATCAAAATTCTGACATCTCCTTGAAGATGGTCCATCGACAAAACACACACTAGCGGAAATGGAGAAAACATGTCTTGCTGATAGTCGATGAGGCTATCAGTAAGACATATCTCGATGGACACTGGCAATTGTAAAATGCATCAGCAAAGGTTACGACGATAAAGGACTGTCGACAAAGGTTACGATGATAAACGATGCAACGAGGTCAGAATTTTGACATCTCGTCAAATAAACATGCTGCCTAGAAGCAATGGAGAAATCTTGTCTTGCTGATAACCGATGAGGCTATCAAAAAAAATTATCCCGATGGACACTGGCAAAAGTAAAATGCATCGTCAAATGTTACGACGATAAATATAGGGTCATCGGCAAAGGTTGCAGCGATAAAGGATGCAATGAGGCAGGAATTCTGACATCTCCTCATCAAAAAAAAATGTTGCGGGTGCATAGAAATTTCTGATGTGGGGTCGTCGGAATTTCGACGTGAATCCCATTGTCGAAATCACCGACAAAAAAATAGCGATGAGGATTTTATCCCCAAATACGTCTGAATTCTAAAGTTTAGTTGTGTGAGTTCCGACGAATGCTCATCGGAAAACCACTCCAAATGTATTATTGCCTTACTAGGGTTGTCTGGTAGTTTGATTTGTCTGTTTATTGCACATCAAAACTAGGAAACCCTAGTCCTTCTAAGAACTCACATACTATTTTTATTCACATGATGGCTCTAGTTAGTTTTTTCTCATTGAGTGCAATCATTTTCATTGTTGTATATGTTGCCATTGGATGGCAGTTTATACTGTCTCTGAGTGATAGTATATGGGAATATGGATATTATTGTTCCCCATGTATGGTAGCTGATTAGTGTCACCCCATGAGTGATAAATTGTATGCTGAGATCAAACCTTGTGGGAGCCCATTTTTTCCCACATACTTGATATTCATGAAATGGAAACTTGTCCTATACCTGCATAGTAAACAAACAAGTTAGAAAAACAAGGAGCTCATGAAGCTTCTTGATGATTTGTCATTTTTGATCTCTCTAATACTCTTGCTTGATCTGATCTGATTTCTTTCCATTATGTAGTCTGATGCACATGTGTATGAGTAGATTGTTGGAAGATTAATGATCATGAGCTCTAACATATCTGTTCTATATTCCTTGTGGGTACTCTAGGATCACTAGGAGAATGAAGATGCGAGCGTGCAGCTTGATCAAATCAATGGTTTGTCAGAGTCAAATGAAATGACAGATCCTTCTTCTTCTCTCTCTTTATTTATACATATGTTTATCATTCTACATGTTGTATCACAGTCATACCCACAACTTGTGTGGATAATGTTACACATTCTTTGTAATACAAAAGATATTTTATGCAATCATTTACTGTTATATCTTGGAAAATATTTGTATAATGAAATAAACTTCCATTTTGAAATCATAATGTGCAAAAATGAAGATTTCTACGATTTTTTTTGTGTACCTTTCTTCATCTACATTGTGTAAGGCCTCATTAGGCCACCAAATTTCACTGTAGCAAAATTTGGTAACATTAGGGGGACCATTTTATTCATCACTATAATGAATATAGATGTTTTAAACATTGATAGTAGAAGTCCAAAACAAAAGCTTTCAAAGATATGATAGTCAAAAGCCATATAGACAATGGAGAGACCTAGATAAGGTCCAAGAGTTATTAAAGAAGGCATGCAACCCTTAAGTATTCATGAAGTACTTGGTAGAGAATACATAATATAGTCCTAACATTCTATAGTGTAGTGCATATATGCCAAGCATAGACAACAAATCAAGGTTTCAAAACATCAAATTGCATAATGACAGGTCAAGCCCTAAAGTCAAAAAAGAGCCAATACATAGTCCACAAAGGAATGATGTTAAGCCAATATCATGGACAGTGCAAAAAAAAAACAAGCCTTGGAAAGCAGTGATAAAATAGGGTTATAAAATAATAAAATGAATAGACTTATGAGCTTATTGAAAACAATGATTCTAAGCATAACAATAGCTTGTCATAAATTAAAGTATACCACTCACCAATGAAAATATAAGCTAATGGAAGTTCTTGAATCTAAAGAGAAGAGATTGGTAATATGATCTAGTCAATCACATTTTCAACACTAATAAGATAAAGTGACTATAGAGAAATTAGAAGTTCTTTTTACAGTGGCCTTCAAGAAGTTGTAGCCCTAGCTGATGAAAGACAATGAGCAAAAAATCAAAGATTATAGTCTTGAAGAGCCAAAGAAAGATCTCACATCATTACTAAAACAACTAACAAGTATGATGATTGTGAAGGTCTTTTGATAGAGTTAGTCCACTCACCAAAGCCATAAAAACAAAGCAGTATGTATGCTTGGGGCAGTTTACAGTCAAGAGTCAGTCAAGGGAGAAGGCACTTAATGTGAAGTCGTATACTCAGTCAAAGATATAGAGATTAAGGTCCCATGAAGCAGACTTGAAGATGTACAGTGAATCATAAGAGTAGTTCACAACCTAAAATCTCATAATAGTCTGAAGATGGCAAAACACGGTTACATTTTGAACATATATCACAATCATCAACCATCAAAGTTGCAGTCCTAAGAATAGTATTCATTAAAACTTCATGAGCAAAGAATGAGAGAAGAGAGTTTTGACAATAGAAACCAAGGTACAATCATGTGAGAGTTACAATATAAACAATGACAAAGATAGAATATAAAAAAATACAGTGATCACCAATTTTATAATAGCTACAACCATGTACATTTGTTGTAGCCATTCATAGATTATAATGGATATCATGAAGAGTAGTAAGCTATTTGAAGCATTATAACAATCTGCAGATAGTGACATGGTTTCCAAACTCAGTCATCAAGCTATGAGAGTCATGATTCACATGGAGACGACACAATAATCAACTAGTAGAATTAGAAAGCACTGTCACAAATTTTCATCAAGACAACAAAGACAATCACATGCTTATAATGAAACAAATCACTCAAAAACGTAGTCACTATGTTTAATATTCAAGAACAGTAACCCAATGATAAGGATGTTCACAGAGATATAGAGTATAAGGTAGAGGAAGAAAATATTTGTTAATATTTTGTTTTAATTCCAAGAGAAAGGTATGCACAATCCTCATAAGACAATAGAAGTGTCAACACAGTCATGAATCAAGGAAGCCAAAAGTGACTACTCCAAGTCAACACAGTCTTGTAATAGCTATACCCATAGGAAGATAGTGTTCATAGAAAAGATTTGATCACTGCCATAAGTTTTGAAGAGAATCTCCAGATAAAAATGGAATACAATTCACATTTGGTAGAAAGATCATGGCCAATGGTCATTGAAGATAAAACAAGGGTTTCTACTATGAGAATAGACTGCGTTGTCAAAAATATAATATTTGAAGGCGTAGGTGGCAATCAAAGTATAGTGATTTTGTTTCTTTACCATCAATAAATACAAAATCATGTTCACAAAATAGTCATAATAGAAGACATGTATGAAGCCAATTAATGAATAACTACAGTATTGAGATTGTAATAGTCCAAAAGTTCCTTGCACAGTGAAGTGGTCATAAAGGGTCACTCAAAACAATGAGAATAAGGGCAAACTTCTTTTACATAATGTAGCACCATTTACAGTCATCTATGATTGGTACAACAAGGAAAGACTTCATGCCAATATATCCATAAATATTCACAGTGAAATAAGACAATGGGAAAGCATATCTTAATGAAAGTGCTATCAAAAGGGCTAATGCACAATGAAATCTACAAGATTTAGTCACAAAGGTCATATTGGTTATCTTCATAGACAAATACACAAAGCCATGATAGTCGTATGTCAATGCAAAAAGATAATAAGGTTGACATTGACAGTTCATAACAATAGATAGAGGTTCCAAGTGCCAAGTATGGACAAATAGCAATCTCTATGAACACAAATCTAAAGCAATGCATGTCTAAAAATACAGTTTACAAGCCATAAAGAACAACCATTGATTAAGTCCTTCAAAGAACAATGATGGAGTTTGAAATCAAGGGGGACTGTCAAATCCTAAGAAAAATATCATGATGGAAGCATACAGTCTCCATAGAAGCCCTAATCAAAAGTCAAAAAACCCATAGCCATGCACAATGAACATAGAAATATTATAGATTCAATCACATAATTGTGCAACATAGAGATTATTAGGGTAATAGTAAAAGATCACCATATAAACCCTATCATTAGAGGATGTGAATATAGTGCAAAGAGTAGTTTTAGCATTCAAATTCACAAATAGACAGAGTCCATCAATGTCAAAATGGTCGAACCACTCACAATGAAAAGCCATTATTCAGCTCCAAAATATAAAGATCTCAGAATTTTTAAGCATAAATAGAGCAGTCACGAGGTTGGATATAACACAAACATGTGAAACCTTGCAAAACATAGAAAGTCATCTGTCTTCAAAATATCCAGCAGCTTCACAGAGGTATAGCCGATAATGAATTTTTTTTCCATTCAAAACCCTAGTTCATGCACGATAAGTGATAAAAGAAAAGAATTTCCGCATAAAGGAATCACATACCATGCAAAAAAAGTACCAGTTGAAGGAAGCCCAGTGTAATCTCCTATTCAAGTCCCAGATGAATCCAATGAAGAGACAACATGGTGGCTACATAGTCAGAGTCTTCTTCACGAAGACAAAGTAGTGGAAACAATAAAACTTTTAGGGTTCGAAATATGTTGCATACCCTAATTATTCGCATGGCTTTATTTCCTTTTTATTTGTTTTTCAAATAAATAAATACATTGCATGTAATATGGTGTGGGGTCATAATTTAAAAGTCATGCAACCTAGGCAGTGTGCTTTGTGGAGCACGTATGTATAAGGGCTAAAAGAACAATATGTTCTTTTATTTCTTTTGATTATTGTAAATTATAATTTAATATGTATTAATTAAGGTCTAAGTTATATATATAAAAAAGACCTTAATTAATACATATTAAATTATAATAAGGGCACATATATTTTCTAAGATGAATTTGTAAATTATAATTAATATAAATTTATTAAAGATTTATCTTTATATAAAAATCTTAATAAATTTATGTTAAATTATAAAATTTAGAAAGAAGTTAATATTTTTATCTTAACATCTAAATAAAATGAATTGTTTTATTTAGGTGTTAAAATAAAACTATTTTCAAATAAATGAAGAGATAAGGTCATGCAAATTTTACAACAGAGAGGTATTTTCTTTTTCAGTGCTATATTTTGCGAGGATAGCATGTAGTTTCAGTAGAGGGGGATATTTTTCTTTTTTGGACTATTTTTAGTAGTATACCATGTAGATTTTTTCAGAGGTGGAGTTCTTTTTCAGATGGGCTATTTTTAAGCAGAGGTGGCAGTTCTATTTTTAGCAGAAGGTATCTTTTTCATGCAGTTTCAGTTGAGGACCTCTTTTCGGCATCAGGAGCTATTTTTGGCAGTGTTTCACATGAGTTTTTTATGTTATTTTGGGCAAATCCGCCCAACGCTTTTTCTCATGCAAATTTTCATATTAGGGTTTATTGAAGGAGATTTTTTTATATATTCTTTTGTCTTCCTTCTTTTTTCCCTTTGGTTCTTTCTTTTCTACTTACACACATAGAAAAAAAAGCATTGTATCTCAGCACTTATCAGTTTTTCAATATTATAATAGAGTTATTTCATTGAGTTTGCAATAAAGAGTTAGTTTCATTATCAATATTTCTTGCTTTTTTTTCTTCATTGTCAAGTGAGCAATTCGATAGAGTTATTGTGATTTTTACAATTCTTTGCTTCGTCTCACTTTTTGCTTTGCAGAAGTAGGATAATTTCATTGAAAATTCAAGTTGTGGGTTGTGTTCACTTGGTTTTCAATCCTTTGCATGTTGTGAAAAATCACTTTTCCTTCATATGCAGAAATTGGATAACTTCAAACTTTTTCATGAAATATTTATGAATTTAGTGATCTAGTTGATTTGTGAAACGTATTTAATTCTTCATTGCAACTATCATAGTTTTAGTACAGTAGATAAAAACTCCACAATCTCGGTGTATCACCTCCATTAGGATAAGTTTTATTTCGCATGCAAGCCTTTTAACTCTTTTCTCACAAAAATCAAGTTGTAAGAGATTCATAAAGACAGGAAGACGACCTGATCTCTGGAGGTCTACTTTCAAGATAGGCAACCCATAGTCCTGAAAGTATTCCCATGTTTCACAAGATTTCTAGGTTTTACACTTAGCCATCATGGGTGCAATCCTTCGTGACAACAATTGCATTTGAGCATCCCTGTTATAATTGTTATATTTTCCTTGAAGTCTTGGAACACGATTAGGGGGAGTGGGATTTCATGCGATGACTAGGTTCATGAAAGATAGGCTTCTAAGAGGTTCCTAGTAAGGATGCTTGAAGTCTAGACAACTAGGGCACATTAAAAGTTTTCCTTGATTTAAATAAGTGATAACATTAATAATTAGTTAGATGGGCTGGGTAATTAAGATTTATCTAATCAAGATAATAATGGATGTGAGGCCCAAGACTTAGTCCTGGGGAGGATGTTTTAGGATAAGCTTGGGAAGGCCATTGTGATGGCAAGTTAATCTCCCTTGTTCTCTCTTAGGTTGTGATGGATCCACATGTCTATCAAGAGGATGCCCTTCTTTGTGAGGATAGCATGTGATGACACTCCACTCCTACATGTGTCCTTGGTCCTTGGTTGTTGATCTTGCCTTGATTGTTGGTATGCCTCTAGGAGTTTCTATATTTTATGATTAGCCATGTGTTGTGTTGGCTTATTCTTGAGTTGTCTCTTGTTGCGACATTGGCATTGTTGAATCTCTTTGGTTTCTAGGTGTTAGCCTAGGTTTAGAGTGTGTGTGGGACCTTGTGTCATCTCCTAGCACGAGGGGTGGTTCCTTTGGTTCCACATGGTCAGGTGGTTTGATGCCTTCTTCCATTGGGATATTTTCATTGGATGCTTCATGTGTGGATGTGAACTCTTGTGCCTTCAGCTTATGGATGGATATTGTAGTAGATGGATGTATTTGATCATGTGGTATTTAATATTATGGATTTCATGATATTAGTGTATTTGTAATATGTTCTTGAGAGCTATGCTCTTTGATGTAATTGGATAATGGATATACATTTGTAGATGATGCTTTAAGATATGGTCCATGACATTGTAAGAGATCATATGATGTATCATAATGTATCTTGAGTTTGTTTCATTAATGAAAATAATAGTATTGGAATAATTGTGGTGTACATATAATTATGTGCATGTTACGATAATAAAGAATGGATTAGTAAAGTAATTAGTATCATTTGAAATGGATACACGATGTTAGAGGGAATGAATAAATGTGAATAGAACATTTGGATTTGGTGTTCTTAAAATGAATCTAATGGGAAATTGATTAGAGTTGAATTATTGATGTATGCATTCATTATAGAAGGATTAGAAGTAACTTTACATATGTTGCATGGGAGAACAATTAAGGATAGAGTTACAATGCATTGAATTGTGATAGTGATTATGATGTTATTGTTTATGTTAGTAGTGTAAGTAATGACGTTGAGATGCCCTGGGGAAGATAAATGTGATATTGTGTTTATTTTTGCTTGTGTCATAGTTCATGTGATTATACTTAATATTCATGCAGATGTGTGCATATTATGTTAATGGATGATTAATGCATATGAGTAGATGGTTATATGTGTAACTTTAGATGATGTTTTTTAAAAAAAATTTATCTCTATTAGTATGTTAGTTTGTTTTATTTCTCTAGGGTATTTTGGCGGGCATTACAGGTTGCAATCCCACACATTTTTCTCCTTCCCAACCAGAATGAATGTTGATAATCTCAATTATAATGGGTCACAGGGTTTTTAAGCATGCTTGCCAACATATTTTCTTCATTTTTTGACAATACAAGCCTTACAGACATGAATGCCATAACATTTTAATGACATAACTCTCCTCTTTTGTCCCATATTCAACTCTCCCACACCTTTAGCCATGCTCATTTATTCTATTGTCTTTCATTTTGGTGATTGGGAGCTTCTCCAGTAATTTATTCTGTTGGCATGCCCTTCCTACCTGTGCACTTTTTATTTCCTTCAATGCTTTTCTTGTTTTTATTACTTTCCTTCCCTTATGCATTCGATAGCTTAAGCATTTATCATCTATTATTTTTATTTGTACTCTTTCCCAATGTTATAAATTTAATTATTTATATGTATTTCTATTTATTTATTTATATATTTTAATTTATGTTTATATGTATATTTTATTATTGTTCATCATTTAATATATTTATTATATATTAGATTCATTTAATTATTCTTTGGTAAATTTATTATTATTTAACATCTTTATTTGACAAAGACATAGTTAGGATGTTATCAATGTTTATAGGCATAATCAGTAATAACTAATCCATAGGATTAGATAAATGTCTAGGGTCTTAGTATTAAACAATAGCTCAAACAATACTCACTAGATTCACTAATCTTCCTAAAGAGAATAAAAAATAAATTGCAAATTCAATTTAACTGGATTTCGAGATCTAAATGATTGCAAGGGTTAACCAAAGACCTTGATGCAAGGACGACACTGAACTACCTGTCTCTCACCAAAGAAACCACAAAATCCATTCATATTGCACCCCTATACCTAGAACCAACAACAAACCTCACACAAGTCCACCCACACATTATTAGTCTGAGTTAGTCTAAACAAAATAAATGCATTAAATTACATATAGCATAATAAAGACAATAATTATGTTTCATAATATTAGCATCAAGTTTACAAATGGCACACACACACACACACACACACACACACACACACACACACACACACACACACACACACACACACACACACACACACACACACACACACACACACACACACACACACACACACACACACACGTACACACACATATTGTCCATATAACAAAGTCCACAACTCCACCCCTAGTCCGAATTACATCGGGGCTAGAGTCATACAAAATTATTAACATGGTTCTTAGGGGCTATGAAAAAAGGTTACTTTATTAAAATCCCCATGTGAACAAGTTTTTGTTGACCTTTTTTTTACAACACTGGGGTGTATTAAATATAATTTGATCCCATTAATAATTACATTCAAACACGTGGGATATTGGTTAAGGAATTTGGATTAGGTAGCATAGGTATTGGGATCAAATCCCACCAAATTTGTCTTTTCGTTAAATACAATGTCATCCTTTATATTTTTTCACATATAATTTAATCCTTATCCATTCACGTATAAAGAACATGGCACAATGGTAAGGTCATCAAATTGTTGTGGATAGGTTTTGGGTTCGAATCCCACTTAGTATGCCTATAAATTGACTGACCATGAGTTAATTTTTGAATGGTCCACGTGGCATCTTCTGATTGGTCCATGTGATAATATTTGATTGGTCTACTTATTGCCATGTGCCAAATTTACATTGTACAATGTTTCAACCCTTACCATGCCACTTGTCATCCTCATAATGTTGCACATCAGTCTATGGTTGAGCCATGTGTCAGTGCACCCATGTCTTGCCTTTGATTTCTGATGGTCAACTTTTGCATGCAATGTCCATTTGAGCTAGCTCAAATTGTGTTGGAAATATCTTAACGAGCTCTATGACATGGACATTTCATCAACTTTTAACATCATCATTTTTTCAAAATCATCAATCTGGATCAATCGTGGGGAATCCTCCTCGATCATAATCAAGTTGCACCAACCACGTACATTAAATCATTTAATGGTATCTGTTATTCTTGCAATAAGCTTGGGCATAAGGATGTTGAATGTAGAAGCAAGGTGGGCATGAATTCAGTTAGAGCTCTAAGATATAATGCCATAAACTCTCAACCATTCCATGGACAATTCTATGTTTGTAATAGGTTTGGTCACAAGGCTAATAATTGTAGAAGTAGGATGAGGAACAATTACATGAGTAACAACAAAATAATGACCTCCCATTCATTCAATGGGTATTGCTACACATTTAACATGTTTGGTCACAAGGCTGGTAAGTCTAGATATAATATTAAGAGAAATGGTATTATCTGCTACAATTGCATTAGACTAGGACACATTGCTCAGTTTTGCAAAGGGAAGAAAATGAGCTTTTCTGCTCCACAAGCGAAGATTGATCTAGATCAAGAAAAGAAGAAGATGAAGGACATGTGGAAGAAGTCAGATGAAATAGTTAAAGGATTTTAGCTCTTGCTCAGTGCAAAGTGTCCTTTGGAAGTTGAAAAGAAAGCATAGAGTCAGGGGGAGTTATTCACTACATATATTTTATCTCCCCTAAGTGTTGAGGCTTCTCTTTGAAGATAACATTTTTTGTTATGATCAAGAGATGTTGGAGGTAATGATGAACATGAGATGGTAGGTTGTTTGAATAAAATAGAATGAAAGGAAGATGTAATTAATGTTATAGATAATAGAAGGTTGTAGAGTGAAAATTTAGATTCGAGATGTATAAGTTGGTGCATCTATCTAGGTGAAGAAATTCAAGATATATCCTTTGTCTCTTGAATTAATATGATTTCTACTCTTAGGGGGAGCAGGTTGCTCTTTGGTCACTATTATAAGGAAGGGAGAATATAGATAAAGAGAAAACGAATGTATAGTTGATTGCTACCTCGAAGAAGAAAGGAGAGAGAAGTGCAAATGGATAAATGAAAATGAGGAGATCAAAAGTGTGGAAAGAAGATATTGCAATAAAGTCCTTTGACCTTTGTCCTTGATTTCAAAATGGGAGAGAAAAAATTGTGTGAGTGTTATCATCAATGACAAATGGGGAGATTATTGGTAGTTGTTGTCACTCATGTCAACCCTTAGTGTAGTATGGTGCAACTAAGGGCAAAGACATGATGATGGAGATTGTTGGAATTATTGTCATTGCTAATGCCCTAATGTTGCTGGCTTGTATTATTGATGATGAAAGTACACAATGATGCTACTACTAATGTTGGGTTTCTTAGTGATAAATATATGTTGTCAATGATGAGCTCTCTATTGGAAATGACACTATAATTGTTGGTTGGTGTGACTAGTGGACAATACAAACTAACATCTTAGGTACATATATGGTGGTTTCAGATGAGTGTGTAGATGGTTGATGTTGTTGTTTCAAATTGTGTAGAAATTAATGAACAATGCATATGGGAGTTGAGCAGATGTTTCATGTTTGATGTTCACCCTTTCAGTGTTGATTTCCAACATGCTATGGTGTCATAATTGGCAATATTCAAATGGATTGTAAAAATCCAATAACATTGAATGTTAACAATGATGTAGTTGATGTAGTTCTTAACTGGATTGCCTGATAATTATGGTTGTCAGAAAATGGGAAAATTGTTATCAAATGGATGATGGTTGTAGGTTCTATGTGTTGTGGATGTCCACCTTATTAGTGTCTAATGTATACACTCAATATGATCAAATGGTTGTATACTATGGTGTAAAGATGTTCCTGGTTAGATTTATATACCTAAGGAGTTGTTGTATGATCCCGATGATATAAACTATTGGTGATGATAATGATATTGTTGGAGTATTTCAAACACTTCTAGGGGGTGTAAATCAATGTTTGAGGCCAAATTACTCTTTTAAAAAATATGAATAATCAATTGATAAATGCAGTGATATGTAATTTTGAAACTTTTGAAATTTTGTAAACATAAGCAATGTAATCAACATGAAGTATGTATGCAACACATATCATTAGAGAGCTTACTGAGTAACATTGACACCATAATTTTCTTGAGTGGAAAACTCTCCTAGGGAATCCAAACCACTCACAAATTGCCTCACTGGCTTATGATAAAAGTTTGTTTACAGTAGTCTCAATGCCTCGCTGACAGAGATAATTTCAAATCTCACTAATATTCACAAAGAGGGTTACTATGTCTCACTGACAAGACATTTTAACAACTTAAAAATTTGAAATAATGAATACAGAGGGTTACTTTGTTTCCCTAAAGCACATTCTAGTTCTTAAACAAACACACTCTATACCTCATAGACTTCACTGTCAAAAGCCTACCATATATAAGACATATTCATATGAAGACTTTTTTTCAATAATATTCCAATTCTTGCATGTAAGATTTACAATAGACTCAGTCCAAGTTGCACACAAATTTTTTTAAATGATGCTTGCAACTTTCAAATGGAATGACAAACAAAAAGAATGCCCTTTACCCTTTTGCAATTTAAACTTAAACAACTATTTCAGAAAGATAGACTTTCGAACGAAAGAACCCCCAAAATTTTAACAATAACATACCAAAAAATCTTTGTATCTTCCTTTTTCTTTTCAAACCCTTTTCCAGAAAATAAGACCCCATTTAAAGAGCTTCCAAAACCACTTTCTCATATACACCAAAAATGCAGTCAATAACTCTTATTTTAATTGAAACTTGAAACCAATTTTTAACTACTATGGAACAAAGAAGGTTTCAAAATAGAGCATAGAGAAGTTGTATTTTATCAACCAAAGAACCAGCTTCATATTTACCATTGTTGAAAATCAGGGGAAAAAAAAAATGGCTTTTTTTTTCAAAACTGAAAGAGGATTACCGGATTTGCTAAGTTCATCCAACTGTCATGTTCCATGATCTGACCTAAAGTCCAAGATTCCACTGTGAGTCCACTACAAGCTCAAACATACTATGGTGGTTGTGCCCAAGCTCAAACATACTATGGCGGTTTGTAGCTAGGGTTTCATGGAGAAACCAAAGCAATGCTACCGGTGCCCTAGCTCTCAATAATGAGCTTTTTCATTATGCATAGTAATCAAACTGAAAAGATATTTTTGTTTGACCGACTTACCTCATGTTGAATATACGTGCCACAAAATGATAATATCATTTTGACATCATAAATGTAATAAAAAAAAATTACCGACCAAAGTTTAATCACCATTGTGCCATGTTATATTCAATTCAATGTTACCTAATGCCTTCAACGTCGAGGAGCTTTCAGTCTTTACTAATGATATTGTCCCCTAAACAATGACCATTTAACCAAGCATGCCAATACCTCCATTTTACATGGTACCAAGCTATTTGCGCATCCTTGCTATGAGTATTTCAAACTCATACAGAACATTAAAAAAATATGACTATTTTCAATAATAACGATACCACATATTCCATGATCATAGAATAAAACATTGGTTTTGCCACTATAGAGATTATAGTCAAATATCTTGAGGTGGATACAAAATACCTTCAAGCTCTCATTATTTGAAATCTATATACCTCATAGACATTAGACTACTAATGACTTATAGTCTTGCTTTAACAAGCCAATATCTTATCATAAAACAATGATAAGGTATCAATCTCTTATTAAATGCAAAACATATTTGACATTGACAACTAACACAGAATAAGATACATAAAGTATCAAACAACAAGACATGTCTATTAAACCATTAATTGACAATATGAAAGAGAACCAAATAGCATTTACCAAATACTTGAGAATACCTTTAATCTGTCATAATGCTCACTGTCATAAACCAAACATAATGTCTTATCATGACATCAATGCCAAAACCAATGTCAAAGGGGTCAACAAACTTCCCCTTTAGCATTGATGTCAAACCTACTACAAAATGCAACATGTTCGATCACCAATGCACTGTCATGATAATAATATGATCACCAAATGGAGCAACATGAACAATGAACCATTTAACCATGTTAAACATATATCCACTAACGGGAGAGGTAATGGGGGAAGGAGCAGGAAGCAGAAATGGGAGAATTCAAAATTCAAACTCTCTGCAAGGCGGGAATTTTGGTTCCAATGATGGGAGTGGCCAGATTGTAGCTGGTCCCATAGGAGAGAGGATAAGCCTCCAGACTTTTTGGAAGTTGCTACTATTTAGCAAACTGGTGGTACTCTGCCAGAGAAGACAAAGGGTTCCTATGGGCCCTTGGGGGAAGGGACCAGCGGGGGGCCCATTCCACGTGACGGCTCCAGGGAGAGCGGAAAAGAATTAAAAAAATGGTCTTCCCTCTTTGGAACTAGACCAACTGGTAAATCCTCATTTCCTCCTGTCAAGAATATATCTGATCCTTCTGGAGGTAAGTTTGCTATCTCTATCCCTGATCTGGTTTTGGGTCACAATATAAATAGTATGTCAAACTCTTTGGTAGGCAAATTTATGGGACTGCATCCTAACATTGAAGTTGTTAGGGCCTATATCAAACAAAAATGGGCCCTTAAGGGTAATGTTGAAATTTTGGCCTTACCCAAAGGCCTTCTGTCCTTTTCTTTCTCTTGTGAAGAAGATAAACTCATGATTCTTTGTGGAAGTCCCTGGATGGTAGGAAATACAGCCTTGGTTCTACGTAAATGGCAACTGAATCTGAATATGAAAGACTCTCTCTTAACACAAGTTCCAGTTTGGGTAAAGTTGCCAGGCTTGCCTCTGGAATATTGGGCTGAAAGTATCTTCTCTGGAATTGCAAACTCTTTTGGTGAACTACTTTCTATAGACCTAGTAACAGCTTCAAAAAGGAGACTCACTCATGCTAGGTTTTGCGTAGGGGTAGCCCATGATGCAGATATACCGGATCAGATACATTTAGTATCAAATTTGGGAACATGGAAGCAACATATTGAATATGAATCTATTCCCTTTGCCTTCTTCCATTGTAAAAAAGCAGGGCACTGGGCAAAGTCCTGTCCCACCAAACCCAAGGTAGAATCCAGGCAGCCTAAGCCCCATTCTGAGAACCAAAGGGCACCAGATAAAAAGGTATGGCAAGTTAAAAACTCAGATAGTAAAGAAGAAAACTCAAATCATTTTAATCCCTTGGGGGAGAAGAAGGAAGTGCCCTTAGCCTCTATCTCTAGTCCTATAACCTAGGAAGCTCTGAGAAATGATCCAACCAAAGTCAACCTCCTGATTACTTCTCAAACAAGGGAGCAGAAAGATCAGACTGATTACCCAAATTATATAGTTGAAGTGGTAGCTGATACTTGTGAAGGAAATGAATTGCAAGAGAAAAATGATCAACCAGAGGAAGGGGAAATCCCTATTTCCCAAGAAGAAAAGACTGATTCGTCTTTGCTCATGCCTAGTCTTGAAATACAAGAAGCCCAAAAATGTTCAATTTTGGGCCTGAACCTCTTAGACTCTGTCTGGAGTTCAAAATCAGCTAACAATGATTTAAATGATTCAAATGCTTCTAGAACCCCTAACTGGGGAAATGAAGAAGATATTTCCAAAATCCTAAACAACCTAGTAGCGGCTCATGAGATAGATGCTGAATGGAAAATACCAAAGCAAAGGAATAAGAAAGGAACTACTCCCTCGACTTCTCTTCTTAGGAAATCTAGCAGAATAGCTCAAGTGGATGTCGGGTATACCTCCTCCTCCCCAGGTCGTCCCTCTAATCACACAGTTAGAATCAAGGAGGCTAGCAAGAACATTGCAGATGGAACCCAAAAGACTCTTAAGGAGTTAAGAATTGGTAAATATCTATGAAGATTATTTCTTGGAATATTAGGGGACTTAATAACCCCCATAAGCATGACATTATCAGGAACATTATAAGGGATAGTAAACCTGATATCTTTCTAATTCAAGAAACCAAGGTGAGTAAAGAGAAAGTTGAATCATTGAAGTTTTTCAAAAATGGAAATGTCAGTGGTGGCAGCTCTGAAGGTGCTTCAGGAGGCATAGCAACCATTTGGAATCTTAATTCTGTCAAAGGGCAAGTTATCATCCAGGACAATAATTTCTTGTGTATCAAATTTGAGCACCTAAAAGATGGTACTTCATGGGTCCTCACCAACATTTATGCTCCCAACACTTTGAAGGCTAGAAATTCCTTCTGGAAAAAAATTATTCAAGCTAGGGACAGCTTCAGGAATCTTAGCTAGTTGGTTATGGGAGACTTCAATACTCCTTTGAGAGAGGAGGAAAAATATGGAGGAAGTCCCCCTTAGCTGGAAAGCAAGTTGACCCTTTGGATTTCATTAACTCTCAGGCCCTCAATGACTTGGAAATATAGGGATGTAAATATACTTGGACTAACAGGACAACTGGTACTGATCTTATCCAAGTTCATCTTGATAGGACTCTTATTTCCGATGGCTGGTTTAGTCATTATTTTTGTTCTCTGTCGGCCCACATTTGGGTTGGTTCGGATCATTTTCCCATCACCTTTATTGCTGACTCCATCAATAGAAGGAGAAACTTCCCCTTCAGATTTGAAAAAATGTGGACCGTCCACCCAGACATCAAAAGTAATATCTAGAAATGGTGGAGCATTCAAGTTGAGGGAACTACTATGTATAGAGTTGTTAAGAAGCTTAAGAGTGTAAAGGACAACATAAGAATTTGGAATAAATCCAACTTTGGGAACATTTTTGAGGCCAAAAGCAAAGTCTAGGAAGACCTCAAAGAAATACAAACTCAAATTCAGAAAGATGGTTTCAGAACTATGTCCATTGCTGATGAAAATGAGACTCTCAAAAAATATCATGATATCATAGCCAAAGAGGAATCCTTTTGGAAGCAAAGATCAAGATGCATCTGGCTTAAGGAAGGAGATAGGAACACAAGATTCTTCCACATGTCGACTATCAAGCATAAAGAAGTTAATAGGGTTACCAAACTCATGGTGGATAAAGGGGAGATTATCAAGGAGGAGGAAATTAGAAAGGAAGCTAAAAGGTTTTTTTCAGAACTACTAATGAGGGATAATAGATTGGATGTTGAAGCTCAATCTTCTTTTCTTCTTAACATCCCTTGTCTCATTGACGATCATAAGAATGCCTCCCTCTCTTCCATTCCTTCTAATCAAGAAATCAAAAATGTTGTCTTCTCCTTTGATGGTAACAAAGCACCAGGCCCGGATGGTTTTCCAATGTTCTTTTTTCAAGATTTCTGGGACATTGTCGAGAAAGATGTTACCAATGGAGTCAAGGAATTTTTTGGGGCTAGGAAACTTTTGAAAGAAATAAATGGCACTTTTCTGACTCTCATTCCCAAATCTCAAGGCGCTAACTCTATGGACAAATTTAGACCTATCAGTCTTTGCAATTCCTTTTATAAGATTATCTCTAAGGTTCTCACTTCCAGATTCCTTTTTGTCCTTCCTGCTCTTATTAATCACCAGCAAAATGGTTTTGTCTCTGGTCGTCAAATTCTTGACTCTATTATTACTGTCCATGAGAACATCCACTCTCTTGTTAAAGTTAAGAAGCAGGGTCTCATCCTTAAGCTTGATCTCTCCAAAGCCTATGATAGGGTTGACTGGTCTTTTCTCTTGAAGGTTCTCATGTCTTTTGGTTTCTCACCCAGAGTTTTGGATCTCATCACCCAACTTATCACCTCCGCTTCTTTTGTTGTCATTATCAATGGTTCACCTTCTCCTTTTTTCCAAGCTTCTAGAGGTCTTAGGCAAGGGGATCCTATTTCCCCCATCCTCTTCATTATTATGGCAGAATGTTTTGGAAGGAGTATGGAAAATTTGGTTTTGCAAGGCTCCTTTAAGGGTCTCCACCCTTCCTCTGCGGATATTGTTTGTTCTCATCAACAATTTGTTGATGATACTATTATCATGGGGGAATCTAGTATTTCTGAAGCTAAAATTTTGAAGAGTACTCTTTGTAAGTTTGCCTCTGCGTTGGGTCAGCTTATCAATTGGACTAAAAGTGAAGTTTTTTTCATCAATACCCCAAAGAGAAGACAATAGAGAATCAGTAGAATCCTGGAGTGTAGGATTGTTGATCTTCCTACAAACTACCTTGGTCTCCCTATGGGCACTACTCCTCCTGACTCCTTCTAGAGTTCTCTAGTGGACAAATTCTAGAAAAAGTTAGCTGGATGGAAAGGAGCCCTCCTAAGTCGGGCTAGAAAGCTCCAACTTCTTAAAGCATCTCTTCTAAGTATTCCGATATATGCTCTTAGCCTTTTCAGAATTCTAGTTAAGTATGCTGATGCTATCGAGAAAATCCAAAGAAGATTCCTTTGGTCTGGGGTTGAGGACAAGAAAATAATGTCCTTGGTGGCTTGGGACTAGGTTTGTAAACCGAAGAGCCATGGCGGTCTGGGCCTGAGGAGGATCCGAACCCTAAATGAAGCTCTTCTATCCAAACAAGTCTGGAGAATGTTTCATCTTGATACCGAATGGTGTAAAATTTGACGAAGTAAGTACTCTCTTCAGTCTTCTTCGCTTTCTTCTTTTATCAATTCGGATATTAGTATTAATGGTTCACACATATGGAATTATGCCTCTAAATGTAAAGAAAGTATAGCTAAAGGAGTGATCTAGAAAGTTGGAAATGGTAGGAAAGTTAAATTCTGGGAGGATCCCTGGCTTTTTGATAAACCTTTGATAGAAATCAATGAATGGGCCCCCTATGCTCCCTCTTGTATAAGATATTTTGGCTCCTTAGTTGCTGAGTACTGGACTGGTAACAAATGGCAGAATATTGAAAGCATCCACCCAAGCCTTTCTAAGCTCAAGATCCATTTGCTTGTGGTTTGGTTGAACAAAGAGGTTGACTCCCTGATCTGGAAACATGATCCCAAAGATACCCTAACTATTTCCTCTATGTATTGTGTTTTGTCCCCTGATCCTTTAGGTAATCCCTTCTGGTCTAAAGTTTGGATTAGAGGCCTTACCCCCAAGATCAATTTCTTCTTCTGGACCGTCCTCCATAATAAAATCTTGACCCTTGACAACCTGAAAAGCAGTGGCTTTGCTATCCCTAATAGATGTGCTCTATGCCTTCAGGAAGAAGAGTCTGTGGACCACCTTGCCATTCACTGCCCCTTCTCAACCTCAATCTGGGAAAGATTTCTCAATAGTTTTAGTATTGCCTGGGTGTTTCCCAACACCATCACAGATCTGTTTTCCTCCTAGAACATAAAATGGACTAATTCTTTTTTGAGATCTTTGTGGCAGCTCTCGCTTCCTCACAACCTATGGGGACTATGGAAAGAAAGAAATAATCAAATCTTCAGGGATGTTTCCCTCAATTAGGATATTGTGTTCCAGAAAATCCAATGGGCAATTCAGGAAAATATAGAGATCATTGAGGGTCCTTGTTTTTCAAACAATTCACTGGAAGCAAATATTTTAAGGGTGTGGAACATGAAGAGTACCGATAGTCCAAACCTCAACCATAATAAAAGGCTTGAAGCCAAATGGCAAACCCCCCCCTCATGGTTGGTTCAAAGTTAATTTTGATGGTGCTGCCAAAGGTAACCCAGGTCCTTCAGGCTGTGGAATTGTTCTAAGAGATGACAAAGGAATGTGCAAGGAAATGGTTGTTGTCCCTATTGGAATTCAAACTAATCATAAAGCTGAAGCTATGGCTGCTCTCCAAGGTATCCTCCTAGCAAAAAAATTGAATTGTCCCCACCTATGGATTGAAGGGGACTCAAACAATATTATAAATTGTCTTAAGGGGGTCTCAAAACCTTCATGGTCGATCAACAACATTATCATCTCTGCTAGGGACCTTATTAGTACCTTTAAAAAAAGCTACATTTCCCACATTTACTGGGAGGCCAATGGCTTTGTTGACTAGGCTGCCACTGCGGCGGTTAACAAGGAAGCAATTACCACGTGGACAAGAGAACAAGGACTCCCCGAAGATGTCAGGCAAATCATTTGGTATGATCGTTATAGAAGTACTCCTAAGATACTTGATGGATAGGATAATTATGAAAAGAAATGATTTGAGTACTTTGAGTCATTATAATAATGAGAGACTCATTTATTATATTACCAATGCCATAAGTTCCCACGCTTTCTGGGTGACTTTGATAGTTTTGAAAAGCTCACCAGCTAATCTGGTCTGCAAGTTTCAAAACTTGGTGTTGAACAACGACAATATGGGTGGTAACAGGAGGCGATATGAACCAAGTAGTTGTAAAGAATGGAAACAAAAGGAGGAGGTTTGGGGTATTCTGTAGAAGGGTGGCTTCTCAAAATTCATGGAGAGACTCCACGGTCGAGACAACATGGTCACCAAATTTTTTTGTAAAAATTGGAAAAAGGGCATGCTGAAAATGGGAGACCAAACTGTAGAAATCGATGAAGATTTAATTTCTCAAGCTACGGGCCTCACAAGAGAAGGGTGCAACTTCTACAGAGATAGGAAAGTCAGTAGGGAAGCTATTGAAAGATATGGGCGGACATCGAGAAAGAGAAAAAATGACTGGTAAAGTTGAGCAAAACCTACTACCTACCTAGGGTTTTTTCCAAACCCTAGCGGGAAGTCCTCTTTGTTTTAATGTGATACATCACTCTAGATGGTAGGTTCACTAAAGTTTATGGTTATCACTTTGTTCTACTGAATCACTTTAGGTACAATGATAAGGTTAACTTCCCTTATTTTCTGATCTATTCGATGAATGCGTCCCTCAAGGCCTACAAAGAGAACCCATGGGGTGATATGGCCATGCATCAAGGCCTCATGGTACTAATCTATGACCATCTTAAGGCCAACCAAATTGCTCGGATGCAACCCTCTGTGGATTCTAAGGATGAAGGGTCTGACCCTGCCTTCTCAGAGGAAGAGGAGTCTGAAAGTGACCCTTCGACTGATACTGAGGACAACATGGATGTCTCAGATTATGAAAGTGGGAAGAAGAGGAAATACATCAAAACCAGACCCTCATCCTCTAAGGGCAAAAAGCCTAAAGGTAGACCCCTGATTAGCATTTCTTCATAAGAGGATACTTCGGATGACTCTGAGGAGGAGAACCCTTAAGGGTGGCTGAAGAAGAAGACAAAAGATCACACCCAGGCTAGGAAAATGCACAAGAAGAAAGAGGAGACTGTTAAGGAATCGGAAGCCCATAAGAAGGTAAGGGCCCTGGAAGATGATCAGAATCTGGAAAAGGAGACCATGGAAGAGGCTCTTAGGGCTATTGACACAACCATCCAGTGCACCCCTAAAGAGGAAAAGGCAACCCCTAGAAAAGTTGATCCCCCCTCTAACCCTCCCCCTGAAGGTTTGCAAGGTTTCATGGAAACTATGGAGTGGCTTATCAATGGTTACAAGAAAGCTGTGGACAAAAATAAAAAACTCTGTAACAGAATCTTGATCCTGGAAAACATCAATACAGGGGAAGGGAAGACCATGGCCAACTTCATAGAGGACCTGAAAAGTACCATTGCCAAAGCTGAAGACATAAGAGATGCTTTCAAGCCCAGGTTCGAAAAAATTGAGAAGGATTTGCTAGAAAGAAAAAATATTGCTGACACTAACGACCACACTCTTACGGGAACTGTCAGCAAAATTGGTAAAATTGAGGAGTGTCTGAAGAACATTGTTGAACAGAGCCTTAGCATCCTGAAGATTTCAGCCAACAACACCAACACTCTCATCAGCAGACTAGATGATGAAAAGGAAATCCTGGACATTGACCTAGAAACAGAAGGAACAGGGGAAGCTCAAGGCCCTAGAGCCCGCACCAGAGGCAAAAAGAAGGACAAAAAACCTAACAAGGATCTGGAAGACCTTAAAGCTATCGAGGCTACTTATGATGAGTTGGTGATAAAGGCAGAGGACTTGTTGAAGAAAATTTTTGTGTAGCACCTTCTTAGTTTCTTTGCTATTGTTAGTTTTGTTGTCCTTTCGGTTCACTGGCTTTTTGCCAGTCTTTTTGTATGCGGTTCTTAAGCATTGATCTTTTTGGTGTCTTATCTTAATATCTTTTGTTAAAGGTTTTGGGTCCTGAAAACCTATTTTTTTAATTAATCAGAACATGAACAATGAACTTGTGTATGTAGCAATGAACCATGAATATAACCAAAATGAATTTCAATGAATGCACTGTCAACAATTTTAGTCCGCACTACAAATGAACTGTCAGTTACTGTACCATAAGTTCTCAAATTTGTAACTTGCTCACTGTAAATGAACAATGAATGCAAACCTACTATAATCTATAGCAATAAACTCAAACTTGCTATAACCTGTAGCAATGAACTTGTATAAACCTGCCACAATGCATATGAATAGAGAACCTATATAAACCTGCTCAAGAATGATAAACCTGTTGTAGTTGTTTGTTCTTCCCCTTTTGACAAAAATGCCAAAGGTCAAAGGGGTGTATTTAAAAAAAAAATGCTTTCTCATGCACACAAATCTATTGTCAGAGTACCATAAGAGAGCATCATATATAAAAGAGTGAATCCAAAAAAAAGAGAGCAAATTTGTCACAGAGCCAGGCACATAACCATGATTCTTGCAAACAAAGTGTTGGTGTAAATAAATATTCATTTTGGATATTATTACACTTACTTAAGTTAACTTAGGATAATGCATCTCTTCGTAGTTTGGATTTGAGACACTTAGGGAACTGTGCACATAGGGATAGAGCTTGTAGGAGAAATTCCACCTTTCGTGGTCTTATTTTGCTGTTACACTCCACATTCGGTGGGTCATCCACCTCTTGTGGAATATTATATTATTTCTCCTACCTACCCCTAGTATTTCTTACCTACCCTTGTTTCTCATTGAGCCACATGTCATATTTGTGTGCTCATACATCCATATGGCCTTGCCTATATAAGCAGGCCTATATTCATTGTATTGGTTAATCCAGTTGGTCATTTGCATATTGATGAGAATACAGTTTGTTCTTGTCATTCTATTGTCTCTTTTTATGCTTTTCATTGTGCCCTTGATCTTGGCAAAATCCTACATGGTATCAGAGCTATTGGGGCTTCATTGATTGGTTTTTGGAGACATCGTGGAAGGCTTCTATTTTTGGATTTGGGGATCTTCATTTTTGGGGGGCGTCATACAGTGATTTGGACATCACCGTTGAATCTGAGAGGCCGTTTCCATAAATTTCGACTATAAAGTCTACCTATTTTGGTGAGAAATTTTTTTTTCCCCATTTTGGCTATTATCGTACCGATTTCGAAATTTTTTTCAAAAAAATAAAAAAAATTTCAAAAATTTTGAAAAAATAAAAAATAAAAAATAAAAAAAAAATATATTTTGCTGTGTTTGGGGGTCTGCAGACCCCCCCCGTACCCACAGTCCGTGTGTTGCAGGTTGTACCGCGCTGCAGACTGTACCGCAGCGGGTACCACCCGCCGCCGCCGCCGCCCGAGCAGTTTCCCGCCGGCCGCCTCCTGCCGATCTCCGTCGTCGCCTCCCAAGCAAGTTCCCGTCGGTCTCTGCACACTGCCACTACCATCTCTGGCGTCCTCGGCTTCGGCCGCTTCCTCCTCTCCGGCGACCGCTACCTCCTCTCCAGTGACCGTCTACCTAACGCCACCGACCAAAGATCTCCGGCGCCGCCCAGTCACCGCCAGCCGCCACGCAGAGCCCAGTCAGCTGCCGGGACATCACGTCATCCATGCCATGCAGTCCGTCCGTACGCCACTGCACAGTGCCACATCAGCATCCGTACTGCACAGTCACCTACACAGTCACCTACCCAATCAGTAGTCTGTACAGTACGGACGCCCAGTCAGCAGGGAGGCGAAGTTTTCATGATGGTCATATGGCCGTCAAATTTAAGATAGTGAATTGATGATGTCAGCACCACATCAGCAGCTTTTTGAAAAAAATTTGACCCCTCTCCATTGGGCTTTTCAGTTTTGCAGTCCAAATTTGAATGGCCATATCTTGCTCATTTTTGCTCCTTTTTTGGTGCAATTTTTTTTGAAATGGGCTAAAATTTTGTGATCTTCGTATTGGTGTGGTTATTTTCTAATTTTGGTGCACATGTTTTTTGGAATTTTTGGATTCTCTCAATTGTACCTGTCCAATCCTCAATTCTGCAACTTCAAAGGCCTCGTTTGAGCTCATCTGACCTCCTTTTCAGGTGCCGTTTTTTTTGAAAGTGCATATTTTTTTGTCTACTTTCATAATCTATGATCAGATTTTAGAGATTTTGAGTGGAAATTGTACTTTCAGATATTGGTCTTATTTGGCCTATTAGGTACTTTTAAATTGCTTGGATCTTAGTTAGATCTCTTGCATTATCAGTTTGAGTCTCTTTTGGCCTTATTGAGGCAATTGTAAAATTGTAAATCAGAAGTCCACTTTGCCATTTTTTGCAAGTGGCCCATTGTATACGCACTACTTATAAAGTGCCAAAATCATCACTTTTGGGGGGGGGGGGGGGTTCTTTGATTGAGTGAATTTGGGGGGGTGTCTTGTGTGATTATGCCTCTCTTTGTGCTCTTTCCATTTTTTTTGCAATGAGTCCTAATAAATTTCCACCTTTAACTCCACATAATTATGCATCATGGAAAATTAAAGTATGGAGTAAATTAATGGAAAAGGGTCTCACACACTACATAGATGGAACAATAACAACACCACTTGATCCTAAGGCTGATCCAAATGCTCAATTAGAATGGCTCACAAAGAATTGCATGGCTCTTGGAACCTTGCGCAAGTATGTATCAGATGACCTCATTTTTCACATTGAGAAGTGTAAAACAATCAAAGAAGCTTGGGATATGTTTCAGAAATTGTATGGTCAAGTTGATGAAATTAGAGGCTATCAGATTGACAATGAGCTCACCAACTTGGATCCCAAGAGTTTTGATACAATCCAAGATTATGTCACCAAAGCAAATGAGCTAAGAGCAAAGCTTAAGGATTGTGGAATTGACAAAAAGGATGCTCAGTTGATATTCAAGTTGTTGGACAAGCTTGCACCAGAATATGCAGCATTTGTGTCTAGCTTCCAAACTCATCATTTGACAGTGGGGAGTTCTTATGTTATGCCTTCATTTGATGCTTTCACAGAAATGTTAATATTGGAACAATCTAAGTTGTTGAACATGGGGTTTCTCAAGTCTTCAAAGTCCAAGGCTTTGGTGGCTAATCAAGGGAATCAAGGAAGTCAAGGCAAAGATTCCAATAAGAAGAAGAAGCACTCTAAGTCTAAGCCACACCAGGAAAAAGGACAATCATCCTCTCCATCACAAGGTGATTTTTCATCCTCTTCCAAGAAGGGGACACCACCTAAGAAGGATAAACCAACTTGTGCATATTGCAAGAAGTATGGTCATGATGAGCATCGATGCCACGCAAAGCAAGTTGACGAGTTAACTAATCTTCTTAAGAAAAACAACATCAACTTGCCATCCGCCTACATAAAGAAGGATTCATCTCCTTCCTCTTCCTCACAGTCTAAGGGAAAAGGCAAAGCATTTGTGGCTACAACAGGTTCTTCACAACAATGGATACTTGATTCGGGTGCCTCATATCACATGGGTTCTATAAAGGAGCAGTTTTCTTCATTGGAGCCATCTAAGGTACCTCACATTTACATAGGTGATGATACTCAAGTAGAGGTTGAAGGGAAAGGTTCAGTTGACATGGATGATGGAGCATTTGAGAATGTTCTCTATGTTCCTAACTTGTCTACCAACCTTCTCTCCATCTACCAAATCACTCACTATGGGAATGGGAAAAAGGTTGAGTTTACACCAGAATCAGTTGTGGTAAAGGAACTTGATGATGATGCCTTGGTAGCAGTGGGACAAGTCAATGACAACTCAAGGCTTTATTCATTCTCCCATTTTGTGCCAAGTTCACCTTCTAGGGCCTTTCTTACTCATTCAAATTCAGAAAGTAAGCTATGGCATGAGCGGTTTGGTCACCTCAACTACCACTACCTTCAGTAGCTAAGCACTAAAGACATGGTCACAGGTCTACCTTGAATCGGATTTTCAAAGGGTGTATGTTCAGGTTGTTCCATGGGCAAGCATCCCGA
The DNA here is from genome assembly GCF_030272615.1 of Cryptomeria japonica. Taxonomy (NCBI): domain Eukaryota; kingdom Viridiplantae; phylum Streptophyta; class Pinopsida; order Cupressales; family Cupressaceae; genus Cryptomeria; species Cryptomeria japonica. The sequence continues at coordinate 503,518,999 of NC_081407.1, read as the reverse complement.
AGAGAAGTTTGATAAAGGGAAAGCTTGGAGAGCTTTGGAAGTTCTTCAACTTGTTCACAGCGATGTAGCAGGTCCATTTCCAGCACCTTCATTTAGTAAGGCCCACTATGTTCTTACCTTCATTGATGACTACTCCCGCTTCACTTGGGTCTACTTTCTCATTCATAAGAGTGAAGTATTTGACAGATTTCAAGACTTCAAGACTCATGTGGAGAAGCAATCAGGGAAAGTGGTCAAGATTCTTCGCACAGATAATGGAAGGGAATATGTGAACAAAAGACTTGAGGATTTTTGTACATTTGAGGGGATTGATCTTCAGCATTCTGTCGCATACACTCCACAGTAGAACGGGGTTGCAGAATGCAAGAATAGAACTCTCAAAGAAATGGCTAGCTGTATGATACATGCACGTTCTCTTGATCCCGCCTTTTGGGTAGAGGCTATCAGTTGTGCCACACACATCTAGAATCGGGTTCCTCACAAAGCTTTACAAGGTATTACTCCTTTTGAAGCTTGGGCTAGTAGGAAACCGATTGTGAGACATTTCCGAGTCTTTGGGTGTCCAACATGGGCTCGCATACCTCCGCAGAAACGCAAGGCATTGGAACCTCAGAGTCAGCCTTGCATATTTGTTGGATATCCTGAGGGTGTTAAGGCATACAGATTGATGGATCCAGAGACACATGAAGTGTTCATTGAGAGGAGTGTTCACTTTGAGGAAAGCTCTCCTAGCTTAGCCTCTCTACCTCCTCCACCTTCCTCCATTGTGGATAGTGATTTTAGTGATTCAGATGATGAGACTCCTTCAACTCCGACTCGTAGGGTTACACCTCCGCAGGGTCCACTTGCAGTTGAGGAGCCTCATTCTCCACCTCCACCTAGACCTCATTGGGCTCGACAGACACTTGAGTCTGTGGGTTCTCTTGTTGGGGATCCTTCAGATACATAGAGAACTCGATCACAGCATCAGGATCTACCACATGCATTCATTGCTACCACTTCCGATCCATAGACATTTAGGGAAGCATCAGGGGTTCCTAAGTGGGACCATGCTATGGAGGAAGAGTATAGTTCCTTGATGAGGAACAACACATGGGATTTAGTCCATCTCCCTAAGGGGAGAAAGATGGTTCGATGTAAGTGGATCTATCGGACCAAGTTTGCAGCAGATGGTAGTGTGGATAAGTATAAGGCTCGGCTTGTTGCGAAAGGTTTCTCGCAGGTTGTAGGTGTTGACTATACTGAGACCTTTGCACCCATAGCTAAGATGAACTCCATTCGTTTGACACTTGCTATTGCTGTAGCTCATGGTTGGGTTGTACATCAGATGGATGTGAAGAGTGCTTTTCTTCATGGTGATCTTGATGAGGAGATTTATATGGAGCAGCCATAGGGTTTCATCCAGGATACTTCCTTGGTTTGCAGACTAAGGAAATCTCTCTATGGCCTTAAGCAGGCCCCCAAGGCTTGGTACGCCAAGATGGATTCCTTTCTTCTCTCCGCAGGGTTCACCAGGTGTCATTCAAATCCGAATGTCTACATTTTGCGATAGGATGACTCTCACTTGATACTTGTGCTCTATGTTGATGACTTGATCATTACAGGGAGTACTTCATCCATCATTAGCAGGGTCAAATCTGCTTTGCATGATAGATTTGCTATGACTGACTTGGGTCTTTTGCACTACTTTCTCGGGATAGAGATTTCACAGTCACCTTCCGGGATTACACTATCGCAGCCCAAGTATGCTCTTGATCTACTTGCACGCTTTCATATGGTTGATTGTAAGCCTGCCCTGACTCCCTTTCTTTCAGGAGTCAAGCTTGAGGCTCAGTGTTCTTCTCCACCAGTTGATGCCACTTTGTATTGTCAGCTTGTGGGTAGTCTCATCTACTTGACTCATACACGCCCTGATATTTCATTTGCAGTTGGCATGGTTTCCCGCTTCATGCAGGAACCACAAGAGCTTCATTGGAAAGCTACCAAATGCATCCTTCATTACATCCAGGGTAAACATCACTATGGGATTCACTATGCAGCAGGCACAAGACTTCGCTTGGCTGGTTACACAGACTCCGATTGGGTTGGCGATCTAGTTGATCGTAAGTCTACTTCTGGTTACAGTTTTCACCTTGGTTCGGGCCCCATTTGTTGGCAGAGCAAGAAGCAACATGCTATTGCTCTCTCTTCAACTGAGGCTGAGTATCGAGGTGCTGTTAATGCAACGATTGAGACCATTTGGCTCCAGCAGATTCCAACAGAGTTTGGCTTCACCACTCCACGACCGATAGTTCTACATTGCGACAATCAGAGTGCTATTGCAATCTCAAAGAACTCGGTCTAGCACCAGCGGACCAAACACATCGAGATTCATATGCACTATATCCAAGAGCTCATCCAGGAGTAGGTCATTGATTTGCAGTATTGTCCTACAACAGAGCAGGTTGCTGACATATTCACCAAACCTTTCACCGAGAGTAAGTTCCAGCAGTTGCGAGCTCTCTTGGGGGTGCGGGATGTGTCATTAGGGGGGGTCAGCTAACTTCTCCTTCCTCTCTTATGGGGTGGACTTTTTCCTCTTTGAGGTTTTGTCCTTCTTCTTTGAGAATCTTTTGTACATTCATCTCTCTTTTGGGGGGGAGTTTTTTCCCACTGGGTTTTCTCCCTTTCTTCATTTGTGAGAGATTGCATTGCATAGTTTTGCTTGCATTTGCATATTGTACATGGGTACCTATCATGGCCTAGTAGCTGGGACCCATCTTGCATTGTTGACTTGAGTCTTCATTCCCCTAAGTTGCACTTAAGGGGGGGTGTTGGTGTAAATAAATATTCATTTTGGATATTATTACACTTACTTAAGTTAACTTAGGATAATGCATCTCTTCGTAGTTTGGATTTGAGACACTTAGGGAAGTGTGCACATAGGGATAGAGCTTGTAGGAGAAATTCCACCTTTTGTGGTCTTATTTTTCTGTTACACTCCACATTCGGTGGGTCATCCACCTCTTGTGGAATATTATATTATTTCTCTTACCTACCCCTAGTATTTCTTACCTACCCTTGTTTCTCATTGAGCCACATGTCATATTTGTGTGCTCATACATCCATATGGCCTTGCCTATATAAGAAGGCCTATATTCATTGTATTGGTTAATCCAGTTGATCATTTGCATATTGATGAGAATACAGTTTGTTCTTGTCATTCTATTGTCTCTTTTTATGCTTTTCATTGTGCCCTTGATCTTGGCAAAATCCTACACAAAGTATGAGCATAGTATGAAGTATAAGTATCCATTATAACCATTGTCATTAGTATAACAAGTAAGAAGCCATTGTCATGTCAAACATAATGCAGGATAAGCCATCATAAAAATGAACCAAAGAACTCATAGAATAATTAACAACTAACAAAATTGGGAGGAAGGATGGTACATGAAAGCTCCCCCTATGAAAATGCATGGAGCTGAATCAAGGCAAAGCATTGAAGGACTCCAAGTCTCTCCCGTAATTCTTCAAATAGTTCCTTTGGTAAAGGATTTGTAAATATGTTAGCCACCTGCTCTTTTGAGGTCACATATTCCAAAAGAACTTCATTGGACAAGATATTTTCTCGTAGAAAATGGTATCTTATAGCTATATGTTTAGTTTTGGAATGCATGATAGGGTTTTTAGAAATATTAATAGTGATGGTATTGTCATAGAGAATATGTAAAATTTGAGTCACCTCAACCTTAATGCCCTTAAGTGTCTGTACCATTCAAAGAACTTGAGTGCGGCAAGAGGAAGACACAATGTACTCTGCTTTGGCTATGGACAAGGCTACATAGTCCTGTTTTTTACTATGCCATGCAATTAATCTGCCTCCTAAGAAGAAGGTGTTGGATATTGTTGGTCATTTCTTCTTCTAGGATATGTTGTTGGCATTGATGTCAACATATTCTCATGATTTGCTCCGGTGATTGCAGATTGGGAAGATTTTCTGATCCGGTTTGTAGTGTTGGTGTGTTGATCATTGTTTTGCAGAGTCCGGTATATCCTCTAGTATATTTCGGTGTGATCAGATCTGGTGTTGAGGTTTTGGGATATTTCTTGGGATGCTCTTGCGTATCTTCATTTCAGTTGGATCATGATTTGGTTCTCCACAAGTTATCTTTCTTCGTGACAATTGTTGATTGGTTGTGTTCTTGAGATTTCAGATGTTGACCGATGAAGATTTGAAAAGTGGTGTTGGTGCAATTGTTTTCGATGATTCTAACGTGCTTTCTAGTGTTTCTTAGCCATGTCCTATTTTTTTTAGCAATCTACATTGATCATTATGTGATTTTTTGGTGGTTTCTATCAATCGGTGATGATTTGCATGTTATGCAGTATTTATGGTGGTGTAGTGTGTTGCAGTTGATCTTGGCATGATTTCCAATGAAGACTAATTCACCCCCCCTCTCAATCTTCCCTCTTGGCTGCTGCCAACAATTGGTATTAGATCTAGATCCTCCGGTAGAAGCTTAACCACTTAAGGAGATCCGGGATGGCAGCTCAAGGTGTAGTCTTTCAGAAGGACAGTCCGAGATTTGATGGAAGTAACTATGCTATAAAGAAGGACCAAATGGAAGTGCACTTGAAATTTCTTGGTGAAGATTATTGGAAGATTACAAAGAATGTCTATGTTGTTCCTTAGAATGGACCATCTACCCCTGATGAGGTTAAGGAAGTAGAACATAGTATTAGAGCGAAGGAAGCATTTCTTAGTGCCTTGATTGATTCTGAGATGACAAATGTAATGGGACTTCAGACCGCACATGAGATCTAAGTGAAGCTTGAGGTGTTGTATGAAGGTGATAAACAAGTGAAAGTTTCTAAGTTGTAGAATTTAAAAGGAAAGTATGAGACATTGAAGATGGGAGATGATGAGAACATACACTCTTTTATGGCTAAGGTGAATGACCTTGTCCTAGGTATCAAATATGTCAGTGGAACCATTGAGGAAGATGAAATTGTTGCTAAGGTGCTGAGATCTTTGCCTCTTGCCTATAAACATAAGGTTGCTGCTATTGATGAGATCTAGAGTGTGACTACTGTGACAAGAGATATGTTGGTTGGAAAACTTGTTGCATTTGAGCTGAGTGAATTTGGAGAATCACATGGAAATTCTGAGATAACATTTAGAGCATCTGCATCTGTGTTTGTATCCGGTAAGAAGAAATATGATCCTAATGAGTGCAAAATATCTAGAAATGAAAGAGAGAGAAGAGAGATGGAAGAGCAAGAGAGGAACCTGGATGAACTTGAAGCACTAATTGCCCGAAGATTGCCTAAAGGTGTCGGTAAGTATGATGGAAAGTTGCCTTTGAAATGTTTCTCTTGTAACAAGATAGGACATTTTGCTTCTAGATGCCCATAGAGAATGGCTAAGTATGATAGACATGATAAGTTTGATAGGAATGATAGATATGACAAGCGTGAGAAGTATGACAAGCCTAACTAGAAGTATAGGAATCAGAAGAACTACTATTATGCTGCTAATGATGGTATTATAGATGAAGAATCTGAACGAGATGAAGTTGCATTCCTTGCCATTAAGGAAGATGGACCTGTACCTATTAATTCCACTAGTTGTATTATTGAGGAGAAAGGTTTAGCTGCTAAAGTTGAAGAGAAAGATGAATGAGTGATTGACAATGGTTGTTCACATCATATGACCAGTGATAAAAGAAAATTTGTAAGCATGGAAAGATATGATGGTGGAATAATCATATTTGGAGATGACAAAGCTTGTGTGATCCATGGGAAAGGTTTTATTTCTTTTGATGGTAAGCATAACATTGATTATATCTTGTATGTTGAATGTTTGAAGCATAATCTTTTGAGTGTTGGACATATGGTTGATAAGGGTTATGATCTACAATTCAAGGATGGTAAATGCAAGAACTTAAATGCCTCTAGTATAGAGATTACATCTGGAACTAAGAATGAAGGTAACATTTTTCATTTGAATGCTGATGAGAAAAGTTGTTTGATTGCTCAGATTGATGAGAGTTGGTTATGGCATAGGAGAATGTATCATGTAAATTTTGATTCAATGATTAAGATATGTTCTACACACATGTTGTTAAAGATCTACCTAAGATTGTTAAGCTTGCTAATCTAGTATGTAAGGAATGTCAGTTGGGTAAGCAAACAAGAATTTATTTCAAAAGAAAACAATATACATCTGATGGATTGCTATATCTTGTGCATACTGACCTATGTGGACCTACAAATTCTAGAAGAGTGCAAGGTGATGGATATTTTATGATGCTAATAGATGATTATTCTAGGATGATATGGGTTGTATTTTTGAAGGCGAAATCATAAGCATTTGATAAATTCAAGATATTCAAAGCTAAGGTTGAGACTGAGTCTAGATTGAAGGTGAAGTGTCTGAGATCTAATAGAGGTGAATAATTCTATTCTGGTGAGTTCAATTTATTCTGTGAGAAGCATGGGATTAGAAGACAATTATCTTCTCTTATAACCCCTCAATAGAATGGAGTCATTGAGAGGAAGAACATAACTTATTTGGATGCTGCAAGGACTATGCTGATTGAAGGGAATTTTCCAAAGATCTACTAGAGAGAAGCTATTAGTACTGTTGTTTACACATTCAACAAAGTTCACATCAAAGGAGATACCGGTAAGACCCCTTATGAGCTTTGGTTTGGTCATTTTCCTACTATAAGATATTTCAGAGTATTTGGTAGCACATGTTATATCAAAAGAGATGCGGATATAGGAAAGTTTGATGCTAGAAGTGATGAAGGTATTTTCTTGGGATATTCAAGAAAGAGCAAGGCCTATCAGTGCTACAATAAGAGACTGAGAAAGATAGTAGAAAGTGAAAATGTGAAGGTGGATGAGAACGCTGGGAAAGAGGTCAGAGAATGTGGTTATGATGATGGTCAACATATTGTTTTAGATCCTATTAAACCTGAAGAGCCTAAGAAGAATGATCTGATAGAGATTGTGAATCTGGATGTTGCTGGTGAAGGAATGCAGGAACCTGAGAATCAGAACAATCAGAAGACTTCGAGGTATGTAAGATTGAAACATTCTAAAAGTTAGATTATTGGTGATAAAAATAACGATGTTATGACTAGAAGAAGGTTAGCTACTGATGAAGTATGTTTGATTTCCAAAGTTGAACCTAAACATGTTGCTGAAGCCTATAAAGATGAAAGTTGGATGAGAGTTATGGAAGAAGAACTAGATCAGATTGAAAAGAATAACACTTGGGAACTTGTGCCTAGAGCTAAGGATAAGAATGTTATTGGTACTAAATGGGTATTCAGAAACAAATTGAATGAACCCAGTGAAGTTGTCAGAAATAAAGCTAGTTTGGTCTGCAAAGGGTATTCAAACAAGAAGGGATTGATTATGATGAGACTTTTGCTCTGGTTGCCAAACTTGAAGCTATTAGACTGTTGCTTGCTTATGATTCTTATAAAGATTTCAAGGTATATCAGATGGATGTCAAATCTACCTTTTTGAATGGTGATCTTGAGGATGAAGTTTACATTGAACAACCTGATGGATTTTTATTTTCAGATGATGGAGACATGGTATGTAAGTTGAAGAAATCTATTTATGGACAGAAACAAGCTCCTAGAATTTGGTATGCTAGACTAGATAAATACTTGTTGAAATTAGGATTTAGTAAAGGTGTTGTTGACAATAATCTATACTTTAAGATAGAAAATGATATCATCCTAATTGTTGAAGTCTTTGTTGATGATATAATCTTTGGTGGTAATGATAACTTGAGCATGAAGTTTGTCGATGATATGCAGAAGGAATTTGAGATGTCTATGATTGGTGAAATGAAATTTTTCTTAGGTTTAAAGATTGCATAGACTGGAAAAGTTATATTCATATCTCAAACTAAGTATGTGAAGGAATTGTTGAAGAAGTTTGGATTAGATGAATCCAAACCGGTTAGAACTCCTATGATGACTGGTTGCAAATTGTCTAAGAATGATGAATCTCCTAAAGCTAATCAAAGTTTGTACAGATCTATGTTTGGTGGACTGTTGTATCTTACTTAGACTAGGCCGGACATTATGCATGCTGTGTGCATGGTTGCTAGATATCAAGTTGATCCAAAAGAGAGTCATGTCACTGCTATAAAGAGGATATTCAGATACCTGAAGGGAACTGTGGAGTATGGATTATGGTATCTTAGGAATGATGTTTTTGTGCTATGTGCCTATACTGATGCTCATTGGACTGGTGATGTTGATGAGCGGAAGAGAACTACCGATGGAGCATTATTTTTGGGTAAGAATTTGGTTTCATGGGCTAGCAAGAAACAAGATTCAGTATCCTTATCTACTGTTGAATCTGAGTACATTGCTAGTTCTAGTAATTCAACTCAGGTAGTTTGGATGAAGCAAATGTTGAAGGATATCAACGTTATTTATGATGAGCCTACTATTATATACTATGATAATTCCAGTGCTATCAACATGTCAAAGAATTTGGTGCAACATTCAAAGACTAAACATGTGTTAATCAAATATCATTACTTGAGAGAACAAGTCAGTGAAGAGAAGGTGAAGCTAGAGTATGTATCTACAAAGGAACAAATAACTGATATTTTCACTAAACCTTTGCCTGCAGATACATTTGTCTACTTGAGAGACAAGTTAGGGGTATCCACCCCTCCTAATGAGAACTAGATGCATTAAGTTGCATCAATCCGATGGATTTAAGAACCTTATCTTCTTATCTGGATTGGTGAGTTGGTGTTGCTCCTCTGGTGGAGTAGTTTGTTGATTTGGTTATGTAGTTCTGGAGGAGAGATATTCACGTTTCTATTTTTGGGGAGAGATTTTGGTTTTCTATTTTGTCAGCTTTGGCATTGTTGTCAAAGAGGGAGAGAGTTCATGTGAAAAACTTCTTTCTAAGTCTTGATCTTAGGGGGAGTTTGCTTGAGTTTGTTGGTGATGTCTTCTTTCTTTGCATTGATTGTTTTTCACATTCATATGTTGCCATCAGTGCCAAAGGGGGATATTGTTGGATATTGTTAGGATATGTTGTTATTAGCAATGTCAACATATTCCTATGATTTTCTCTGCTGATTGTAGATTGGGAAGATTTTATGATCCAGTTTGTAGTGTTGGTTTGTTGATCACTATTTTGTAGAGTCTAGTATATCCTCTGGTATATTTTGGTGTGATCAGATCTGGTGCTGAGATTTTGGGATATTTCTTGGGATGGTATTGTGTATCTTCATTTCAGTTGGATCATGATTTGGTGCTCCACAAGTTATCTTTCTCCATGACAGTTGTTGATTGGTTGTGTTCTTGAGCTTTCAGACGTTGACTGATGAACATTTCAAAAGTGGTGTTAGTGTAGCTATTCTGGATGATTCTAACATGCTTGTTGGTGTTTCATAGTCATGTCTTATTTGTTTTGGTGATCTGCATTGATCGTTGTGTGAGTTTTTGGTGGTTTCTATCAACTGGTGATGATTTACATGTTATGCAGTATTTCTGGTGGTGTAGCGTGTTGCGGTTGATCTTGGCGTGATTTTTGGTGAAGATTGATTCACCCCACCCCACCCCCCCTCTTAGTCTTCCCTCTTGGCTACCGCTAATAGAAGGGACCTCCTGAAGTACTCTTTTTGTCATCAAGACAACCACCCCAGTCAACATCAGTATATGCCACCAATGTAAAATCATTATATCTAGGATACCATAATCCATAATCAAGAGTACCAATCACATATTTGAGTATTTATTTCACAACATTAAGATGTGGTTGTTTAGGAGGAAATTGAAATCTAGAAGCTAATCAAACAACTTGCATTATATTAGGCCTAGTGGCAATAAGATATAGAAGATTTCCTATCGTGGATCTGTACAATGTGTGATCTACAATAGGCAGATCAACATGTTTGATTAATTTGTAGCTTGTTTCAATGGGTGTGCCAAAAGGTTTGCTTTCTTCCATTTGAATTTTTTACAACATCTCTTTAGCATATTTCATTTGAGAGATGAATATGCCCTTTTCAAGTTGTGCAACTTGTAAGCCCAAAAAGAATGACAATTCCCCCATCATTGATATTTCAAATTCAACTTTCATCATATTTGAAAAATCTGAACATATAGTGTCATCGTCACTTCCAAAAATGATATCATCAACATAAATAACAAGAATATTGTCACCTTTTGTTTTATAATATAAGTTGCTATCAAATCTGCCTTTGATAAAACCTTGTTCCTGCAAATATCTGTCCAGCCTAGAGTACCATGCTCTAGGTGCTTGTTTAAGGCCATATAGAGCCTTTTTTAATCTGAGAACAAAATCACCCTCAACCTGAAAGCCTTCAAGTTGTTCCATGTAAACCTCCTCTTCACGAAATCCATTAGAAAAAGTAGATTTCATAGCTAATTGATAAACTTTAAAATTCTTATAAATATAGAAGGCTAAGAACATCCTTATAGCTTCTAACCTTGCTATAGGTGCAAAGGTCGCATTGAATCTATACCCTCAACCAAAGAGTATCCCTTACAAACTAATCTTGCTTTATTCCTTGCTATGTTTCCATTTTCATCTAATTTATTTCTGAAAAACCCATTTTGCACCTATAATATTCTTATCTTCTTGCCTAGGAACCAGTTCCCATGTTTTTTTCTTCTCTATTTGGCTTATTTCCTCTTCCATAGCCCTAACCCAAGACTCATCTTGACTTGCTTCAATATAATTTTTAGGCCCTAAAGAAGATAATCGACCAAAATTTCTTATTTCGCCCGATTTAGAAAATTTTCTTCTTGTTTGAACACCTGCATTTTTGTCACCTATAATATGATCTTGTGGGTGATTTCTTTGCATAGATTTCAAAGGTATTTTGGTAGGGGCTTCTATTGGATTCTCTGGTGCATTTTTGGGAGTTTTATTTTCTTTTGATGCTTCTTGTTCTTGTTTAGTATTCAATAGATCATCACCATCTTCTTCATGTTCATTAGACTGCAAGTTATCAACAACCTTAACGTTAGCACTCTCTACTATTTTCTTTAGTTTCTTATTAAAGCATCTAAATGCCTTACTATGAGTAGAGTAGCCAAGGAAGGTAGATTCAAAAAATTCCTAAACTTTCTTCATTTCTTTTAATGAAACACTTGCTACCAAAAATCTTAAAATAGCCAACATTAGAAAACTTACGATACCAAAGTTCATAAGGGGTTAAATTAGTCTTCACCCTTAATTGAACTCTGTTTAGTGTATAAATTGTTGTATGAAAAACCTCTTTGCATAAACTATTAGGTAGCCTAGCACTGAGTAGAAGTGTTCTAGCCATCTCTTTCACTGTTATATTCTTATGTTTAACTACACCATTCTGTTGTGGTGTTCTTACTGCTGCAAACTACCTCTTGATACCATGTTGCTCACAATAATCAGTAAACTCTTGAGAGGTAAGCTCTCCTCCTTTATCAAATCTCAAACATTTCAGTGTGTAATCTAATTCCTTCTCAACCATGTTTTTAAAAATCTTAAATCTATTAAAATCTTCAACTTTGTATTTAAGGAATGTTACCCAGGTCATTCTGGAGAAATAATCCACAAAGAGCATAAAGTATCTCTCTCCATTTAGGGCCCATTTTTTGGTGGGTCCACATAAGTTTGTTTGAACAATCTATAAATGCCTAGTTGAAAAATATTATTTTGTTTTGAAACTACCTCTGGTTTGTTTACCATGTTGACACTCATTGCAAATGTCATTATCAGGTCTATTAATAGGTGGTAGATTCCTGACATTTTTATTTTTACTCACTTTGACAATATTGTCAAAGTTTAAGTGTCCGAGCCTTTTATGCCATAACCAACTCTCTTCATTGTCCGAGCCTTTTATGCCATAACCAACTCTCTTCAACTTGACTAATGAGACAAAGGTTTGTGTTACTGTCAGTTTTTGTTCCTGTTAGACTATACAAGTTACTTCTAGTTCTTATACCATTAGCTATTGATTTTCCCAATTTATTTTTTATTTCACATCCCTTCGAGTCAAAAGAGACATGAAATCCATTTTCACGGATTTGAATCACACTCAAAAGGTTATGTTTAAGTCCTTCAACATAGTACACATCATGAATAGGTGTTTGGTTATCCAGAAGTAGAGTACCTTTACCTTTAATTTGTAAGCCTGAATTATCACCTTGTGTGACAAACCCTCCATCAAAGTCTTCCAGATTGATAAATTTACTTGTATCCCTTGTCATGTGGTTTTGAACAACCACTGCTAATGATCCACAAGTCTTTATTTTTTACATGTAGAGCAACTTCTACAAACAGTAAATTTTTCAGGAAGACTTTGCTTTGGTCTCCAAACATGTTTAGTTTTGGATTTTTCTTTTAGCAAGTGATACTCTTGCTCCAGACTTTGCTCTTTCATATTTAGTCTACAAAATTTAGTTGTGGCCAACTTTGTTACAACTGAAACACCGTATATGGCTTATCATCACAAAAGGAGATCTATAAACAAAGTTTGACTTTCTTTTCAACATACTACAATTATTTGCTCTATGTCCATATTCGTTACAATAAAAGCAATATTCTAATAAAAATGACCCAAACCTTGGATACATACTCCTATTATAATTGGACCTCATATGGTGTTAAGTTGTATTATGAGGAGAAAGAGTGTTGCATTGGTCTTTTTGTAGATTGGAAGAACTTGAGCATTGGCCTATTTCAAAACCTAGACTTGTTTTGTCTCTATTATGCTTTTGCCCTTTCAAAATATATTCTAACTTGCTATTGTCGTACTTCTCAATATTCTTTCTCAATAACACAATTTTTGCTTCTAAATCTTGACATAATTTTTCTTTTGTTTCCAGTGCTTTCTTAGTGACCTCTTCTATTCTTTTACTTTCTGCAAGTTGAGTTTCTAAGTCAACAACTCATTGACTGGCATTGGTTAAGAGATCTTCATATTTTGTCAACTCCCTTTTTAATCTCTTTATTTCCTTAAGAGCACAAAGTAGTTCATCTTCAAGATCAATCTCTACATCTTGCTGATCTTGCCGAGTCTCTTTAGCAGAGTGAGTAGCAATGAAAAGAACTTCCCGATTTTCATCATTAGAGATATCTAAGCTATTTTCAGAGTCTTTGATTACGAGACTCTTCTTTTTGAGACTTTTCTTTCTTTTAAAATTGTATTGCCTCTTTTTTACCTTGTCTTTTATAGTCTTCATGTTCATTTTCAGACTTGTCATATGGACATTCTGCAGCAAAATGCCCTCTCTTTTCCACAAATAAAACATTTAAAGGGAAGTTTTCCCCTGCATTTTCCTGAGCCTCTTTTTAATCTTCTAGCTAGGTTCAGTTATTTTTCATCCAAATCCTCAGATTCTGAATCTGATTATTCTTCTTTGAAGTTTTAAATGCAACTTCTTTACTTATGGGTTGCTGGTCCAGGAGCACCTAGTGAAGCTCATGGAGCACTTCATCAAATTTTGGTTTGAAATGGACTATGTTGGTCTCAATTGAATAATGGACTTGTTGTATGTCCAAAGGGTGTGTTTAGTGTGTTTAAGTGTGCTTTATGCCTTAGTTTTGTTGTTTGTTGAGTTTTTGGTCTATTTTTGACATTTTATGCTTTGTAAGCCTGGAATGGGCAAAATGTGGAAAAATGGTCAATATGCCTTATAAAGCCTTGTTAGAAATTGAAATATATTTGTGTGGTTATAGTAAACCATTTCACATGGTGGAGTTAAGTATATTTGGCTCACAAGTCAAAAATGCTCATTGTACTAAAAATTGTCAAAGCTGTCAAGCAACATTTTGAAATTTTTTGGAAAATTTGTAAAAATAAGGCAAAAGGTGGTTATTGGTCTGTACCTAGGAATGATTTGAGTGGTGAGTGTCTATTTAAATCCTCACATAACTTTGTATCAGGTTGGCATTCAAAGAAAAGAAGATTTCAATACAAAAACTCAAGATTTTGTCATTTTTCTTACACTTTTTTACTCCAAATGGTATAGCAATCCATACTTCCTGAGCATTTGGCTGTACTATTTTCATTTGGGAAGTTGTTACATGTTGTGTTAAATCTTTCTCAACTAGGTTTGTGTGCTGGTGTGGAATTTTAGCATTGTAGCAAAATTATTTTGTTTTTGCCATGTTCTTGGTTGAGTAAGGGTTTGGCTTTAATAATGGAAGCAACTTGATTTTCTTTGGCTCTTTCTCCATGGCCTCTGAGAGTCAAGTTTCTGTACATACAAGTTTTTTTTTATTGGTAATGGCAAAGAAAGTGATTTTTGTTGCTAACTAGGCGAGCTCCCATAGCCCGGCTAGTGAACTTTCATGGTGAAAACAAAGTTGCTCTACAAACCCACACCAAGTGAACCTTATTTTGGTTTCCCAAGGTGGAATGAAGTTTGATCAGATATTTTAAGCCATATGGAAGAGTGTTCCAATGAATAATTAGTTGAGAAATGCATTTTGAGCAGCCAAAGTATTGAAATACAATAGTTTTTTAGCACTTTTCCTCTTGAAACTTGGTTGCACATCAAATGTTTGTCGTTATGCTTGCAGGGTAGGAAGTTGGAAGGATTCATAATGATGGTACAGACCTTCTCAAAATATTTCGTGGTCTGAAGAAGAGTTTGGAATGGTGATAAGGTGTTTGAAGACTTAAAACCCTTGAAAACCCTTATTTTTAGGCACATTTATAGGACAACAGTTGTACGGTCCTGTCAAACCTCCTCATAGCACAAATTTGAAATATCTCCATAAAGGGTATCCATAAATGAAAATGTTTCATGAGTTTTTTTGGAAGTTTGTGGAGTTATAAGCATTTTAGCAGTTTTGGAGGGCTAATTGGGGCTCTTTTCTTGTAGCCCTGTTTTGAGCTTTTCCTCAAATCGAGTAAGAAGACAAATTGAAAGACCATCAAACCAAGTTGAATTAACCCTAAGAGGATGTTAGAGAATTTCCTAAACCTTCTGCAACTCTTGGTGAGTGATCTTAGTGTTTGGAGCTAAGAAGCTAAGTTTCATTTTTGTGAGACTTGAGAGCAAGTTTGAGTGAAAATAAGAACTGACATGGTAGGAAGATCTCAGGGTTGATATGAATCTTAGAGAAGGAAAGACATCAAAGAAACAATACCTAAAAAAGTGACAAAACCTTCAACAATTACCTTTGAGAGAACTTGCAAGCCAAATTTATTGCAAACACACAAGTTGAGCCAATTCTTGAGTATCTCCCTATCATAGTGGTATCAGAGCAAGAAGTAAGTCATGGGTAGAAGTGAGTAGTTTCAAGATAGTGACCAATGCTGACTTATCCAAGAAGGTAGAAGACAACGAAGAGGAAAATAGAGCACTAAGGGAGAGATTGGAGCAGCTAGAGATAAAACTAGTTTCAGTAGAGGCCAGGACTAGAGAAGTGAGTGATAAGGTTGGCAATAAGGGAAAATTGGTAGCAATAGAAGATGAGATCCCTATACCTGACCCTTTTCTTTAACAAGAACCTTTCTTGAAGGATTTTAAAGCATTGAGTGGCAAAACCTTAGAAGGTGTAGCCCTTTTTAGTGGCAAGATGGATCCAGATTCAGTCATGGAGTGGATTGAAGGCCTGGAGAATCACTTTGAATGTGATGGGGTGACAGAGGCCCAAAAGGTGAAGGTAGCTAAGTCTAGGTTGAGAGGGGATGCCTTAACATGGTGGAAGTTCATTCAAGATGAGAGAGAAAAAGAGGGGAAACAACCTATAGCAACCTGGAAAGGAATGGTGTCTAAGGTCAAGGAAACCTACATACCAGATGATTATGAAATCCAACTACATAAGAAGAGGCATAATTTGAGGCAAAGGGAGTTAGATGTGAGCAGCCATATAGAGGAGTTTCAAAGACTATGTTTGAGGTCAAAGGTTGTGGAAGATGAGAACATAAAAGTTGCAATATATCTCAATGGCTTGAGATGGAATATACAAGAAGAGTTGAGTTTGTTGTGTCCCAATACAGTGCAGAAATGCTACCAACTGGCACTCAAAGTGGAGGACAAAAGTAGGAAGAAACAAGAACAAAGAAACAGAGGCAGATGTAGGGGAAGAGATGGTAGAGGCCATAGAGGCAATTTTGGTGGAAGAGGAGTTGATCAAAGGTCCCAAGGTGAGTCCAAACTTATAGAGAAAAGTGGAGATTCTAATAGCAAGAGCAGCTATAGAGGAAGGGGATCTAGCAAACCAGGAAGAGGTAGATCTAGTGGACCAGGAAGAGGGTCCTACTTCTCCACCATGAAGTGTTACAATTGCCAAAAGTTGGGTCATCCCGCCTATAGATGCCCTGACAAGTATTCTTCATCTCAAGGAAGTGAAAGAAGAGTGACATATGTGCAAGAAGATGTAGCAAGCGGTAAGACACAAGAAGTGAGTTTAGCTTTAGAAGATGGGGATATTTTAATGACGAGAAGAGTCTTGATCAAGGAGCCAAACAAAGAGGAACCAACTCAAAGAAGATCTTTATTTAGAATCAAGAGCAAGATCATGGGTAAGGTTTGCAAAGTGGTGATATATTCAAGGTCTACAGACAATATTGTATTAGAGGAAGCAACAAATAAACTTAAATTGGAGAGAGTTCCACATGGTAGTCCATATAAGGTCACTTGGCTCAACAAGGAGTAGCATGTGGTGGTGAATGAACAAGCTTGGGTTGAGTTCACAATAGGGGGTTATAAGGATAAAATCCTGTGTGATATACTCCCAATGGATGCTTGCCACCTACTTTTGGGTAGGCCATGGCAATTTGATAGAAAAGCCATTCATAATGGTGAGAAGAACTCTTATTCTTTTCAAAAAGATGGAGTCACATATAAAATTCAGTCCTTAAATGATGAAGGAGAGGGTAGCAAGTCCAAAAACCCAAATGCCTTGTTGGTGAGTGAAAAAAAGTTCATAAACACTCTTGAAGAGGGTGAAGGAGTGGGATTTTCTCTCATAGTGAAACCAAAAGAAGAAAAGAAAGAAAAGAAGGTTCAAATACCTCATGAAGTGCAGAAAATACTAGACAACTTTAAAGAAATCATAAGTGATGGAGCACCAGCAACCCTACCACCTACTAGAGCCATAAGCCATCAAATTGACTTCATTCTAGGAGACTCACAACCCAACAAAGCAGCCTATAAGATGACCCCAAAATAGAATAAAGAAATGGCTAGACAAAAACAAGAGTTGTTAGATCAAGGTTTGATAAGGAAGAGCATAAGTCCTTGTGGCGTACCTACAGTGTTAGGACCAAAGAAAGGATGAACATGGAGACTATGCACAGATTCAAGAGCCATTAACAGAATCACTATTAGATATAGATTCCCTATCCCAAGGATTGAAGATTTGATGGATTGCTTGGGAGGTGCAAATTTTTTCACCAAGATTGATCTCAAGAGTGGTTACCACCAGATCATGATAAAGGAAGGTGATGAGTGGAAAACAGTCTTCAAAACTAATGAAGGACTTTATGAGTGGCTTGTTATGCCATTTGGTCTCACTAATGCTCCTAGTACATTCATGAGACTAATGAATGAAGTGCTTAAAGATTTTATTGGTAAATCTGTTGTTGTATACTTAGATGATATCTTGATTTTCAGTAGAATGAAATATGAACATCTAAAGCATCTTAAATTTGTATTGCAACAATTGTATGATGAGCAACTAACAATAAACTTGGAGAAGTGTGAATTTATGAAGCAGGAACTAGTCTATCTTGGTTTTGTAGTTTCAGGTGAAGACTTGAAAATGGACACATCAAAGGTGGAAGCTATCACCAATTGGCCAACACCAAAAACAACAAGTGAAGTGTGAAGCTTTCATGGTTTGGCACATTTCTACAGGAAGTTTATAAGGGGATTCAGTGAGATTTGTGTACCTATGCTAGATATTATTAAAGGTGGAGTCAAGACAAAGTTTCAGTGGACCAAAGAAGCTAATAAGGGGTTTGAACTCTTGAAACAAAAGGTAGCTACACAACCAGTACTCATTCTTCTTAGTTTTGATAAGTTGTTCACTATTGAATGTGATGCAAGTAACATAGCAGTTGGTGCTGTTTTGAGTCAAGATAACAGACCAGTAGCTTTCTTTAGTGGAAATTTCAATGATGCAAAAAAGAAGTATTCATCCTATGATCTTGAATTGTATGCTCTTGTCCAAGCTCTTCAAAAATGGAGGCACTATTTGCTACCCAAAGAGTTTGTTGTTTACATAGATAATCAAGCTCTTAGCTTTTTGAATTCACAAGATAAGTTGAGTCATAGACATGTTAAATGGGTTGAGTACTTGCAATCATATACATTTTCCATTAAGCATAAAAAGGGACAATGTAATAAAGTAGCAGATGCTTTGAGTAGAAGGCTACTAACAGTGCAAGAAGTGCAGATTTAGAGTATTGGAGTTGATTGCTTGAAGGATTTTATCCAAATGATGAAGATTTTGCAGCCATTTACAAGGTTTGTCAAGAATTTCAAAACCATTTTCATAGTGAATATGTTGACTTTACCTTGCAAAATGGTTTTTTGTTTAGAGGTGGACAGTTGTGTGTTCCCAAAGGCTCAATGAGGGAAAATATGATCCAAGAGAAGCACAATGGGTGTTTGAGTGGTCATTTTGGTCTAAACAAGACATTGGAACTTGTGCAACGTTTCTACTATTGACCAAGAATGCAAAGGGATATTAGGAGGTATGTTGAGCAATGTATGGTTTGCCAAAAGGCAAAAGACACATCTACCAATTCTGGTCTTTATCAGCCATTACCCATCCCTACAAGGCCATGGGAATGTGTGAGTATGGATTTTGTGGTTGGTTTACCCAAAACAAAGCTATGTTTTGATAGCATTTTTGTTGTTGTTGATAGATTCAAAATGGCACATTTTGTTCCTTGCAAAACTACTCATGATGCTAGTCACATTGCACATTTGTTTTTCAAAGAGGTTATTCAAATCCATGGTTTTCCTATTAGTATTGTTTCAGATAGAGATGTCAAATTCCTTGAACATTTTTGGAAAACTCTTTGGAAAAGATTGGGTACCAACTTGTCTTTTGGTTCAGCCTATCATCCCCAAATCGATGGCCAAATAGAGGTGGTCAATAGGACACTTGGTAACCTCTTAAGGTGTTTGACAAAAGAGTATGGACAGAGTTGGGATCAGATTCTTCACCAAGTAGAGTTTGCCTACAATGATAGTATCAACAAGTCTACTGGTAAGAGTCCTTTTGAGATAGTGTATTGTATGCACCCAAGGGGTGTTATGGAGTTGAGAAACCTTGGTAATGTGAAGAAAAGAAGTTTTCAAGCTGATGATGTAGCTCAATCTATGAAGGAGGTTCATGATCAAGTAAAGAAAGCTCTCCAAGATGCCTCACATAAGGTCAAAGATAGAGTTGATGCAATAAGGAAAGATGTACAATTTTCAATTGGTGACTTTGTGATGGTGCACTTGAATAAGTCCAAACTTCAAAAAGGAATTCCCAGCAAACTCCAAATGAGGAGGATAGGTCCTTGTAAGGTTTTGGCTAAGTATGGCTCTAATGCTTATAAGATTGATTTACCTAATGATGTTGCATTGTCTCCTATCTTCAATATTGCAGATTTGGTTGCATACAAAGGGAAGGTTCCCAAGGAGGATGAGAGAGTTTCAAAAGTTCACCAATCACTTTCAGACCTACCTCTTCCTTCTACACCCATGCCTCAAGCTAAAAAAGTTTTGGATTCTAGGATTCTCAAAAAGACTCGGCACCAAGTCTATATGGAGCATTTGATCAAGTGGAGGAACAAACCAGACTCTGAGGCTACTTGGATACCTGAATTAGAATTTCTTCCGTCTAGAATTGATCCCTCATTGGTTCCAAACTGATTCACTTGACATCTTTGTCTTTGGGGGAGTATGGTGCAGGAGCACCTAATGAAGCTAATGGAGCACTTCATCAAATTTTGGTTTGAAATGGCCTATATTGGTCTCAATTGAATAATGGACTTGTTGTATGTCCAAAGGGTTTTTTTAGTGTGTTTAAGTGTCCTTTGTGTCTTATTTTTGTTGTTTGTTGAGTTTTTGGTCTATTTTTGACATTTTATGATTTGTAAGCCTGGAATGGGCAAAATATGGAAAAATGGTCAAAACGCCTTATAAAGCCTTGTTAGGAACTGAAATATGTTTGTGTGGTTATAGTAAACCATTTCACATGGTGGAGTTAAGTCTATTTGGCTCACAAGTCAAAAATGCTCAACATAGGCCATTTCAAACCAAAATTTCAAGTCAAACTCCATGACCCATCATCAAGATAATAGAGAGCTAGAGGAGTAAAATGATGGATCACAGTGTGACTTGTAATGTTGAGACTAAAAAAATATTACATAGTTGAATCCAAAAACTACTAGCCTACCTATTCACAAAAATAAAACTTAAGAGCACAGTTAGTTAGCCCCTCTATAATATTTTTAATTTTAATGGTCTTGAGACCCTTCTCATGCATATGGCCTAATCTTGTGTTGAAATACTATTCCTTGCAAGTAACTTGGTCTTTTAAGTAAGAGAAGCATTAGGTACCCAAAAAACACAACCATCGAAAATAAATTTAACACATAGTTATTGTTGGTTTGAATCGCGATGATGCATATCCATTGAATCTCTTCCTATAGGAACATAAGATCTATTGAAATACATACATGTATCTAGTCAAAACAAAGTACCCAAACAAACACTCTTAGTGCATTGAAGCTCCTCACATCATAGCACCTAATGAAGCTAATGGAGCACTTCATCAAATTTTGGTTTGAAATGGCCTATGTTGGTCTCAATTGAATAATGGACTTTTTGTATGTCCAAAGGGTTTTTTTAGTGTGTTTAAGTGTCCTTTGTGTCTTATTTTTGTTGTTTGTTGAGTTTTTGGTCTATTTTTTACATTTTATGCTTTGTAAGCCTGGAATGGGCAAAATATGGAAAAATGGTCAAAAAGCCTTATAAAGCCTTGTTAGGAACTGAAATATGTTTTTGTGGTTATAGTAAACCATTTCACATGGTGGAGTTAAGTCTATTTGGCTCACAAGTCAAAAATGCTCATTGTACTAAAAATTGTCAAAGTTGTCAAGCATCATTTTGACAATTTTTGGAAAATTTGTAAAAATAAGGCAAAAGGTGGTTATTGGTCTGTAATTGGGCATGATTTGGGTGGTGATTATCTATTTAAATCCTCACACAACTTGTATCAGGATGGCATTCGAAGAAAATAATATTTCAATACAAAAACTCAAAATTTTGTCATTTTTCTTACACTTTTTTACTCCAAATGGTATAGTTGTTTGTACTTCCTGAGCATTTGTCTGCACTGTTTTCATTTGGGAAGTTGTGCCATGTTGTGTTAAATCTTTCTCATTTGGTTTTGTGTGCTAGTGTGGATTTTTAGCATTGTAGCAAAATTATTTTGTTTTTGCCCTATTCTCGGTTGAGCAAGGGTTTGGCTTCAATAATGGAAGCAACTTGATTTTCTTTGGCTCTTTTTCCATGGCCTCTAAGAGTCAAGTTTTTGTACATATCCTTCTTGTACATACAAGTTTTTGTTTATTGGAAATGGCAAAGAAAGTGGTTTTTGTTGCTAACTAGGCGAGCTCCCATAGCCCGGCTAGTGAACTTTCATGGTGAAAACAAAGTTGCTCTACAAACCCACACCAAGTGAACCTTATTTTGGTTTCCCAAGGTGGTATGAATTTTTATCAGAGCTTTTAAGCCATATGGAAGAGTGTTCCAATGAATAATTTTTTGAGAAATGCATTTTGAGCAGCCAAAGTATTGAAATGCAATGATTTTTTTAGCACTTTTCCTCTTGAAACTTGGTTGCACATCAAGTGTTTGTCTTTATGCTTGCAGGGCAAGAAGTTGGAAGGCTTCATAATGATGGTATAGACCTTCTCAAACTATTTGGTGGTCTAAAGAAGAGTTTGGAATGGTGATAAGGTGTTTGAAGATTTAAAACCCTTGAAAACCCTTGTTTTTAGGCACATTTATAGGACAATAGTTGTATGGTCCTTTCAGACCTCCTCATAGCACAAATTTGAAATATCTCCATAAATGGTATCCATAAATGTAAATATTTTATGAGGTGTTTTGCATTTTGTGGAGTTATAAGCATTTTAACAATTTTGGAGGGCTAATTGGGGCTCTTTTCTTGTAGCCCTGTTTTGAGCTTTTCCTCAAATCGAGTAAGAAGACAAATTGAAAGACCATCAAACCAAGTTTAATTAAGGCTAAGAGGATGTTAGAAAATGTCCTAAACCTCCTGTAACTCTTGGTGAGTGATCTTAGTGTTTGGAGCTAAGAAGCTAAGTTTCATTTTTGTGAGACTTTAGAGCAAGTTTGAGTGAAAACAAGAACTGACATGGTAGGAAGATCTCAGGGTTGATATGAAGCTTAGAGAAGGAAAGACATCAAATAAACAATACCTAAACAAGTGACAAAACCTTCAACAATTACCTTTGAGGGAACTTGCAAGACAAATTGATTGTAAACACACAAATTGAGCCAATTCTTGAGTATCTCCCTATCAGTTGCTCAACTTGTTATCGCATTTCATATGCAATCAAGGATCCATGAAGTTCATCTATGGTAAAAGTCTTTAAAAATTTATCCTCTTCAATTGCAAAAAATTTAGAATCAAACCTAGAAGGTAAGGATCTTAAGACCTTTTTAACAACAGTTCTGTCTTCAAATTTTTCACCAAGGCCCCTCATGGCATTGACTGTTTCATCTACTCTAAGTATATATTTTGCAACCTTTTCATCTTCATTCATTTTAAGGCTTTCAAATCTGGCCCTAAGTGTTTGAAGTTTGGCTTCTTTTATTTTCTCATCACCCTGATAAATGCTAAAAAAAATATCCCATATTTTAGCACTTTTATAGTGCATAACTTTCACAAGAATTTCATTGGTTAAACCACATAGAAGATAAGTTTTAGCTTTTACATTGCTCTCATAATCTTTACTTGCATCGGTTGTAGAAGGGCCTTTTGAAGGCAATGTATAACCTTGAGTGACTGACTCCCACACATCAAAACCCAATGAAGATAGATAAGTCTCCATTTTGACACTTCATAAGGAAAAGTTATTACCATTAAACAATGGTGCTTTGGTTGTATAGAAGCCTTCTAAATTAGTCATGACGAATACTCCACCGGGTTACCCTTAATAGACTAGGTTTTGGCTTTGATACCACTTGTTGGAGTATTGCAAAAACTGAGAGGGGAGGTGAATCAGTGTTTGAGGCCAAATTAATTTTTAAAACAAATTTGAATAATCAATTGATGAATGCAATGATATACAAGTTTCCTCACTAAGTAACATTGACACCATAATTTTCCTGAGTGGAAAACACTCCTGGGGAATAAAAACCACTCGCAAATTGCCTCACTAGCTTATGATAAAACTTTGTTTACAATAGTCTTAATGCCTTACTGGCAGAGATAATTTCAAATCTCACTGATATTCACAAACAGGTGATTGTGTCTCACTGACAAGGCCTTTAACAACTTAACAATTTGAAAGAATGAATACAGAGGGATACTCTATTTCCCTGAAGCAAATTCCAGTTCTTATAAAAACATGCTCTATAACTCATAGACTTCATTGTGAGAAGCCTACCAGATTTAAGAAATATTCATATGAAGACTATTTTTCAATAATACATCAATTCTTGCATGTAAGATTTACAATAGACTCAGTGCAAGTTGCACACAAAAATTTTCAAATGATGCTTGCAACTATCAAACAGGATGACAGAAGAAAAGAATGCCTTTTGCCCTTCTGCAATTTAAACTTATACAACTGTTTTAGAAAGATAGACTTTCAAACATAAGTACCCCAAAAAAATTAACAATAAAAAACC
Source organism: Cryptomeria japonica (assembly GCF_030272615.1). Lineage (NCBI taxonomy): Eukaryota > Viridiplantae > Streptophyta > Pinopsida > Cupressales > Cupressaceae > Cryptomeria > Cryptomeria japonica. Next base: position 503,495,105 of record NC_081407.1, on the reverse strand, counting down.
ACAAAATCTCTGTATTTTCCTTTTTTCTTTTCAAACCCTTTTCCAATAAATAAGACCCCATTTAAAGAGCTTCCAAAACCACTTTCTCAAATACACCAAAATCACAGTCAATAACTATTCTTTTAACTGAAACATGAAACCAATTTTTAACTACATGGAACAAAGAAGGTTTCAAAACATAGCATAAAGAAGCTGAATTTTATCAACCAAAGAAACGGCTTCATATTTACCATTGTCGACAATCTAGAAAAAAACTACCTTTTATTCAAAATTGAAACAAGATTACATGATTTGTGAAGTTCATCCAACTACTATGCTCTACGATCTGACCCAAAGTCCAAGATGCCACTATGAGTCCACTACGATCTCAAACTTACTATGGCAGTTGTGCCCAAGCTCAAACATACTATGGTGGTGGTTTGTAGATAGGGTTTCATGGAGAAACCAAAGCAATTCTATTGGTGCCCTAGCTCTCAATAATGAGATTTTTCATTATGCATACTAATCAAACCGAAAAGATATTGTTGTTTGACCAAATTACCTCATGTTGAATATACGTGCCACAAACTGATAACATCATTTTCACATCATAAAGGTAATAAAAAACAAATGTCGACTAAATTTTAATCACCATTGTGCCATGTGATATTCAATTCAATATTACCTAATGCCTTCAAAGTCTAGGACCTTTATATCTTTGCTAATGATATTTTCCCCTAAACAATTATCATTTAACCAAGTATGCCAATACTTCCATTTTGCATGGTGCCAAGCTGTTTGCACATGCTTGTTATGAGTATTTCAAACTCATACACAACATTAAAAAAAATATGACCATTTTTAATAACTATGATACCACATATGCCATGATCATAGAATAAAATCTTGGTTTTACCACTGTAGAGATTATAGTCAAATGTCTTGAGGTGGATACAAAATACCTTCAAGCTCTCATTATTTGACATCTATATACTTCATAGGCATTAGACTAATAATGACTTATAGTCTTTCTTTAACGAGCCATCAATATCTTATCATAAAATAATGATAAGGTGTCAATCTCTTATTAAATGCAAAACATATGAGACATTAACAACTAATACAAAATAAGATACTTAAAGTATCAAATAATAAGACTTGTCTATCAAACCATTCATTGACAATATGAAAGAGGACCAAATAGCACTGGCCAGAGTCCTGAGAATACGTTTAATCTGTCATAATGCTCATTCTCATAAACCAAACATAATGTCTTATCATGACATCAATGCCAAAAGCAATGTCAAAGGGGTCAACAGATACATTAATAACAATGATAATAAAGATGTTTATATGAGGTTTTCCCTTATATGCTAATGTTTATGGAAGTGTTGGTGTGGATGTGATTGACTTGTTGCAAAGATGGTCATATCATATTAAGATGAGGATTAGATGCATTGAAAAGTATTAAGATGAGGATTAGAAGCATAACAATAGAATGTAGGTGTTTGTGTTGATCTTGTGCATGCTACACAATGGTGGCTATATCTCTTAGTTATTTTTGAGTGAGAAGATGGTGTTTCTGGTACATTTTGGTCCTTGGAAGTTTGATGGAGTAAGTTATTGCAAGAAAGTATGCTAAAGAAAATTTGAAAGAATGTTTTGAATTACTCCATATTTTATGATATTGTCTTGAAGATTTGGACATAATGTGTATGTTCTGTGGATATTACACTAATATCTTTTCAAGTCCCTAGTGTTGTAGCTATTATGGTTGGTAATTGCAATTTGTTTGTAGTCTAGCTTGTCGACATGATTGGTTTGAAAAATTCCCTGCATTTCTCTACATTGATGTTTTAGTACCATGACTTGGAGGACATGTTTATATTGTTTGCATTGTGTCTCACATCAGGTTTTAATGTTGATATTATCTACAAGAGTTGATGATGTTTTGTTCATGAATGGTTTCTCCTAACCTTCTAGAATGAAGTGTTCTCTATCAATAATGTTGCGCTAGTATGGTTATGATGTGAAAATGAGAAATAAGTATTTGGGGATGTTGTTTGATGTTCAAGAAATGTCCTTGCATGCTTTTCACATTGCTAAAAGATTCATTTGTTGCTGCATTGGTTCTAGTATTTGTGTTTCAAGGTAACTGCTCTAGTTTGGACAACAAGATTTGTTCTCTTTCTTGTGTATCCTTTGACATCTCCAATTGCACTGAAGGTTGTGTTATGTTGTATTTGGGTTCTACATTGGTGTGTGGGGATCTGCATTGAGTCTATTCATCTAGAAGATATTTTTTTGGGCAAACTACTTGTGTGCTACATGGTTCATCTGCATGTTACCTTATTGCTGACTTTAGAAGATGTGTGTTGGCATGTGAATTATTTGAGATAGTTTAGAAAGATGTGATATGATTCTTTTAGGTTATCTATATCTCATGGATTAGACTAATTTCACCATAATTGTGTTTGGTGGCCGATTGGATAGGAGTTATGTTTTTCCCATGTTCTGGCTAACCTAAATGAGGTTTATAATGAAAAGGATAATATATATAGATGACCAAATCAGTGTTGAGAATGTGGATGTGTGTGTGAATAAATTTGTGTGTTGCACCTACATGATCATATCATTTTGTAGCGTTATTGATGTGAAGTTGAAGTAGAGGAAGATTGTGGTGATTAATTTTGAAGTTGGTCGCTTGGGACAAAGATTCAACGATAACTTCATACTTGGAGATTTTTGGAGCCAATATTGTTGAAGGCCCATTCATCTTGATTCATATGTTAATGCACCTTGCTTGGAGATAGTGACTCTCATTTGCAAGTTTTGTATCTTGCACAAAGGTAGTGAGTCTCAGTTTGCAACTCCTTTGTATCTTGTCTTGAGGCAGTGAGTTTGAACCTACAAGTCCCTTGTATCTTACCTTGGAGTAGTGCACCTCAACCCTCAAGCCCTTCAGGGAGTAGTGGGCCTAAAACATTTTGTAATCTTCTTCATATATTGTGAGTTGACTCTCACTATGGTTTTTCCTTGTCTAGGTTTTCCACATAAATGTGGTGTCCTCTTGTGCACGGTGTTCATTGTTTCATCTTTCATAGTTGTTGATAAGATTGAAGTTGAGTTGACATTCATTTGAAAAATAAAATCATAAGTGGTTGATCAATATTGATTCACCCCCTCTTAGTCTTGGGGTATGTTTAACATAGTTCTTGTATGCCTCTTACAATTCTAATGCCCCCTCTAATAGAGAAACACATGGAAATTATAAAAAAAATGCAACACATAGAAAATAAATGATCTTTCAACTTCCTTAGGAGGCCACTTAAAAAGGTGTCTTTTTAATTTTCTTACGTGGGTGCCTAAAAAGGTCTCTTTTTAAATTTTTATGTAACCATTTAATAAATACTTGTGCATGACTCTTCCCTTGTTCCCATGTCTAAAAGGGTACTTTTATGATTTTAGAATCATAAATGATAGAACATGTCTCTTCTTTAAAATTACAATTGCCTTTACATATAGGCTGCAAATATTGAATATTTCAACCCTCTATGCCTCCTTTAATAGTTTCCTGGGTAATTGGAGACCTATATATTCTTGAATTTATTTTTATTCACCTAACTAAATTTTGAAATAACAATATTTTTTGGACAATGTGGGATTGTTGTACACCCCTAGATGCTCATGCAACAAATAATAATCTACTTTATCCTTACATGAAATGTTATGTTCTTTGCTAGACATATGATAGTCTATCAAATCCAATCATAATCACCCTACAATAAAAAAACCAATTTCCACAATTGAATCTAGTGCTTAGTTTAGAGAGTGGTTTGGACCTCACTCACTTCAAATTACACGTTGAAGCACAATATAACTTTAGAGAACACCCCATAGTATAGTCTAGAGCTTACTCCAAAGGACTCTCTAGATATTAGTTTGGAGGATAACATATATAACTGAATAGTATCCTCAAAGTTGCAAGTAACTACCATGTACAAAATTTCTATATTGAAAAAATTAACCACAACCTATCACTTACTCATCTAACTAATAACACCACCCCAAAAAATAAAAACATAACCACTTGTGAATATCTTGCTATCAACTTCTCCTACCTAGTCCAAATCCACAAATAAACCAACATCACTAAGTGTTAATGCCCTATAGACTCACCATGATAACAAGTAGATTACTTTCAGCTACTTATAAATATCAAAATACCCCTTAATTACATACCAAAGAACTCATTAGCCATGAAATGAATAAAAATCCTATTGCTTAGGTAATGTATAGTATTTTAAAAAACCATAAGATATATCCATAAGGCACATGATCCATGCCATCCATTTATCTTATTTAAATTCAGACACTACTCTATAGATAACTTGTTTCCCATTGAAATAGGAACACAAAATCATCTATGACATGTCACATTGAATCTCTCCAACATTGACTTCGTATATTTTCTCTAGCCCAACCAATGTTTTCTATTTTCTCTAGCCCAACCAAAAAATAAGATAATATCAATGTATGATATGACACAAGGAATAGATCATCTATCATATAATAAATGAAATAATATGATTTGGATCTTAAAAATCTAAAACCCAACATGAAAGAGTAAAAAATTTGGTACTACATCCTAGGATACTATCTATGACCATGAAAAGTTTTTTTCAATCTACAAAACAAATATTTAATACCTTTAACAATAGAGTGCTACAGTTATGTCAAGCAGAACTCTTCCTCCAAGTTAACATGAAGGAATGTTATCTTTGCATCTATCTATTCTAATTCTAAATCAAAATTTTATTTCATTGATAATAGGAACATAACATGGGATTGCTACTGGTCAACTGATTAACTGGTCTAAAAGTTTTATTTATTTTATAAACACTCCAGAGAGAAGATAGACAAAGATTAGTAACATTTTGGTTAGCCAAATTGGGAATCTGCCTACCACCTATCTTGGCCTCCCTTTATGTCAGGTGCCTCCTAATACCGTCTAGGGCGCTCTTGTGGATAAATTTCATAAGAAGTTAGCTAGATGGAAAGGCTCTTTGCTCAGCCAAGCAGGAAAGGTCCAGCTTCTGAAATCTACTCTTCAGAATGTTGGCAGTGGGTCGGCGTCCCTCGCAAGGATTCGAGACATGGTTTAACAAAATTCTGTGGATTCTATAAGTCTAGTGGTTGTATCGGGTATTGACAGGTTGATCTTTTGGTGCAACGACAACCACACTTGTAACAAGTGGTATGAGAGCTTGGTCACAGGTTCGAATCATGCAGGCCGCGACAAGTGACGTTGGGAGGGGGATTGTTGGCAGTGGTCCAACGTCCCTTGCGAGGATTTGCGACATGGTTTAATAGCCTCCTGTGGATTCTATAAGTCTATTGGTTGTATCAGGCATTGACAGGTCGATCTTTTGGTGCAACAACAACCACACTTGTAACACAGAGTATCCCTCTCTATGCTATCAGTCTTTTTAGAATCCCTATTAAGTTTGTGAAGGCTATTGAAAAAATTCAAAGAACCTTTCTTTGGAGTGGGGTTGAGGAAAATAAGAGAATGCATTTGATTGCATGGGATAAGGTGTACAAACCTATAAGAAAAGGAGGCCTTGGTCTTAGAAGAATCAGAGATATGAATGAGTTTCTCATGGCTAAGAAGATATGGAGAGGTTATAATACTGAGGGAGAGTGGAAATTGATATGGGACAATAAGTATAAAAGACAACTCCCTACCCTTCATAGTTTCCTCAAGGCTGAAGATATTCTGATTGGTTCCAACATCTGGAAAAATGTCCCTAGAACTAGAGATATAATAGTCAAAGGAGTGAAATGGAAGGTGGGGAAGGGTAATTTCATTAAATTCTGGGACTTGGTTGTTAGACTCTCCCATTAGTGACAATCCTGATTGGGGCAAGTTTCATGATCAGTGTAAGGAAAAATTTGGTACTACTGTGGCTGACTACTGGAATTTAGACCAGTGGAAGGACTTATCCTCTATTGATCCTTCCCTTGAGCATCTGAATAAAATTATGAATTCTATGATGGTGGTTGATGACGAGGACCAGCTTATTTGGAAACTTACTGCTGATGGTAAATTTTATGTCTCCTCTCTTTATATTCAACAATATTCTAGTTAGGAGAATCCTTGCTGGGCTAAGGCTTGGGTGAAAGGACTTATTCCCAAAATTAATATTTTTTTCTGGACTGTCCTTCAAAATAAGATCCTGATGACTGACAATCTCAAAACTAGAGGTTTTTGTCTGCCTAGTATTTGTCATCTTTGTATGCAGAATGAGGAAACCATTAATCACATGTTTATCCATTGTCCCTTCTTTGCTGATATTTGGGCTAGATGTCTGGACAACTTGAATGTCAGATGGGTCTTCCCTGAAGCTATGCAAGATGTTTTTAATTCCTGGTTCCACCCTTCGAAGAATAATTCAGTTACTTTGTTATGGAGATTTTCTTTACCTCATATTTGTTGGGGAATTTGGAAAGAAAGAAATGATAGTGTTCAGATATAAGGCTTCAAAAGCTCAAATTATTTTTGAGAAAATCAAAAGACATATGGTGGAGAACCTCTACATCACTGGTGGAATAACGAAGCCCAAAGATCAAGGTGATAACATCATTTTCAAGAATTGGAGAATAAAGGGGAGTGACATCATACATGTTAATCCTACAGAAGAGGCGAGATGGGAATGCCCCCCTCATGGATGGATGAAAATTAACTTCGATGGTGCTTCTAAGGGTAACCTTGGCAATGCAGGGTGCGGTGTGGTTTTAAGGGATGAAGGGGGAATATGCAAAGCTATCAAATGTATTCTTATAGGTAATCAAACCAACCATGTTGTTGAGGCCATTGCTACTTATCATGGGTTGGTTCTTGCTAAGGATTCCAATTGCACTAAAGTTTGGGTTGAAGGCAATTCTTTGAACATTATTAATTGCTTGAATAATGTTTTCCTCCCTCTTGGTCTATACACAATGCCATCAAAACTGCGAAGGAAATTAGTGAAACTTTTGAAATGTGTATTTTCACACATGTATATAGAGAAACCAACAAGTGTTTTGATTGGACTGCCAACCTGGCTTGCCGCTCTGACAAAATCATTGCCCTTTATGGTGAGAGTAATCTCAAGTGTGAGGCGAAATCTTTGATTGAACTGGACCGTATCCAAATGAAGCAACGTGTCTTTGCTAATCACAATTTCTAATGCCTTTTCCTCATTTTTCTATGATTGTTCACTACTGCGGTGAGGCTTGTTTTATTATTAGTCATATCATATTTACTTTACATGGATTCTGGGTGGTTCTTCATAAAAACAACAAAATTGTTAGGTTTCTTCACAGAGATCACAAAGAAAATAAAAGAGCTGAGATAAGGAAGAATTGTGAAATTAAGGGTAATATGGGAGGTAATAAAAAGAGGTTTGAACCGGCTTCTTGCTCGGATTGGAAGAAAAACAATGAAGTTTGGGAGATTCTTCAAGAGGGAGGCTTGAGTGTTTTTATGGAAAGGCTATGCGACAAAGACCCTACTGTCACTAAGCATTTAATAAAAAACTAGAAGAATGGTAAGGTTATTGTTGGTACCCAGATGAAGAAGGTGGATGAAGATGTCATTGCTGAAGCTACGGGTATGGTTAAAGAAGGTATTAAATTTTACAGAGATCGAAGTGTGTCTGACAAGGCTGCGGATAGGTTTCCTGTCACTGATGGAGAAAAAAAGAAATTGGTGAAGGTGGATGATCCCTACCATTCCCCTAAGTGTATTTGTACGTCATGGAGGTTTGTGTTGTTTGCCACCATCAGATACATTACTCTGGACGAGAGATTCACAAGGGCTTATGGGCATCATTTTGTGTTGCTTAATCACTTTCGTCATGGTGACAAGGTCAGTCTGCCTTACTATCTTGCTTGATCTATGGATCATACTATTAGAGATACTATTAGAGAAGTGTAGAAAGACTCTCAAAGAGACCATGCCCTCCACCAGGGTTTAATGGTTTTAGTTTATAAGTTGTTGAAGGGGGAAACTATTGAGAAACCCATTAGTAAAGGCAAAAAAATTAGGGACGATGATACTGAAATTGAGAATAGTGGGTTCAATCTCTACTCTGAAACTGAAGGTGAGTCTGAGGATTTCAGCAACAAGGGGAAGACCAAGGGAAAGAGCAAGGGGACTACTGTGGATTCTGACCTTTCAGACTCTGAGGATGAGTCTTTTGATGATAAATTCATAAAAAGCAAGAAGAGAAAGGGTATGGGTAAGCAAACCCAAAGGACCAAGAAGACCCATAAGGGGATAAACAAAGTGAAAAGGAAGATTATTATTTCTTCTGATGAGGATACTGAGGGTAAAAAAACTGATAATAAGAAGGGTAAGGAGGAAGATGAAATGCTGGATGGTGATCATGGGGAGAACCTGAGCACACGGAGAATGCAGAATGAGGGTCAAGAGAACAACATGGGAAATCAAAATGACTGTCATGGTGACATTGGTAATGATAGCGAAATGGCGAAAGAGATTAGTGAATTGAAGACTGACCTCAATGTGATAAAAAAGGCTACTATGGGCGAGAAGCCTCTTTCTGAAAATGTTGCTATTAACAAGGTTGAAGCAATTGAGGCTATGGTTAGTAAAATTCTGTAAACATAAAAGAAGGTGAAGGAGCTGGAAGGGAACAAAGATGCTAAGGGTCTGGATACTAACCTAAACAATCTAGTCAACAGAGTGGATAGGATGGAGCTTACTGTGAAGAGGATTGCCGAGCAAAACTTCCAGATCCTTAAGGCCACTGTTGACCATATTAACATCCTGATTAACAAATTTGAACAGATTAAAGGCAAGGAGGATGATAAAGATCAGATGGAGAAGAAGGGTCATGAAAAAAGAACAAGGGCCAACACTCGGAAACAGGTTGATATCAAGCAAAAAAGAGCTAGAAGAAATGAAAAATTTTGTGATCAATATGAAGCAGATGGTGGTTCATGCTGAATAAATTATGAGAAACATTTAGCTATCCTTGTGATGTCTTTGTGCTTTCCTTTGGTTGTCTAGTGTTGCTTCCTTTGTCTTGTGTTCCCTTTTTGTTTTGACTGGGAACTGTTCTATGTGTGGGTGATCAGGCACTATTGTTTTATGCCTCTTTTATGCTTTACTTTCTCCTTCTTTGTAACAAGGTTTCAGGTTCCTTTCAAAAGCCTGTTTTTAATTAATCAAAACAAATGTTATCTTATGAAGAAGATAAAAAAATATCACCAAAGTCTATCCCATGAATATAATAATATCTTCTTACAACCTTGACTTATACTTCTCAACACTACCATATGAACCAATCTTTCTTTTGAACATTCAATTACAACCAATGGGTTTTTTCTATCAAGAAATAATATTAAGTCCCCGGTCTCACTTTTCTTCAATATAGCCATCCCCTCATCCATAACTACTCTGTATGACTTAAAATCATCCATTACTCTTTCACAATTTTAAGCTAATCTTTACTAGCAATCAAAGAAAAAATATATCTCCAACTGATATGAAAAATATGTGTATCTAGTTGTTGTATATGCCAACTTGACCTCTTCAATAGCTAAGGTGCAGGTCTCACCTCCTCTTCAATACTATCTAAAATAGTTGATCTCTCCTCTTTATGTATATCATGAGCTCTTAGCTCTTACTTCTCAATCTTTGGTGGTAGCTAAAACATATGTTTCTTCTCATCCCGTTTTGGTTGTAAATTTTTATGATAAGGCCCAATCTCTCTAAAATTTATAGTTGTCTATATAGATCTCTCTCAATCATAGGGTCCCAAAGCTTGCATACTTTAATACCAATGCCATAGCTAATAAAAATTCACTTAACTACCTTATTATCCAACTTTGACTACTCTATATGCACCATACATTTGTCATACAACAAAAAAAATGAAGACATCCTAATGAGGTTTTTACCCACCAAAATCTCCATAAGAGTATTATCCACATGAACGTGTAGCATGATCTATCAATTAGGTAACAAGTTGTAGCACTTGCTTCTACCTAGAACTTCTACTCCAAGTTGGATCCACTAAGCTTACGCTTATCTCCATCACTGTCATGTTCATTCTATCTACGACATTTTTTGAAAGGGTATATATAAATGTCTTATGTCCCTCTATTCCATTCTCTTTATAGAGTTTGTCAAAGTTTTTTAGCAAAGCACCGACATTATCAATTCTCAAAATCTTAATCTTCCTACTAGTTTTATTTTCTACAAGAGAATTAAACTCCCTAAAATGACCAAATAATTCGAATTTACTTTTAAGGATATACACTCATGTCCTTCTATAATAATCATTTATGATACATAATACAAACTTTTTGAAATCAAACGAACATTAACAAGAATATTTGTGAGAATTAAAAGAAACACCCTAGAAGATTTGTGAGAAGTAAAAGAAACAAAAAAATGTTTTTGTTTACCCTATATGCAAGTAAAGAAATTAAATTTTCATAGTCCATAATGATAAGTGAGTAGTTACAAGATTCAACTATGTAAGTATACTATCAATATTTCAAGTCAAACTCCATGACCCATCATCAAGATAATAGAGAGCTAGAGGAGTAAAATGATGGATCACAGTGTGACTTGTAATGTTGAGACTAAAAAAATATTACATAGTTGAATCCAAAAACTACTAGCCTACCTATTCACAAAAATAAAACTCAAGAGCACAGTTAGTTAGCCCCTCTATAATATTTTTAATTTTAATGGTCTTGAGACCCTTCTCATGCATATGGCCTAATCTTGTGTTGAAATATTATTCCTTGCAAGTAACTTGGTCTTTTAAGTAAGATAAGCATTAGGTACCCAAAAAACACAACCATCGAAAATAAATTTAACACATAGTTATTGTTGGTTTGAATCGCGATGATGCATATCCATTGAATCTCTTCATATAGTGTAATGCCCCTACCCTAGTCGGCCTTGTAAAACCCGTTTGACCTTGGTTGACTTCCTATGTGGCATTCTTGAATGGTTGGTTAACCGTGATGCAATGTTGTAGATTAGATAATATAAATAATTGTGCATACCTATTATTGTGCTTTTACATCAATTTTTGTGTAAATGTAGTTGTTTCCTAATTCTTGTTATAAATCTCGAGCTAATGCCTTCGTTGAATATGTATATGTATATGTATGCTTGCGTGATTCATGGGTGCAGGAGATTGCAGGTACAACACCACCTAGGGCGAGGTTCACCTCCTTCGGGATTCGCAGGGTTGAGTATACCTCCTTCATCCTTAGAATTCGGATTTGGGGGTCATAAACCTCTCGTCTTGCCTTAGCCATGGTCAGGTGAGCGTCGTGTGTGGTCCATAGGGTTTTCTTTCCGTTTGGGTTGCATGTCGTGTGAGTGGTGGACTTTCTTGGTTTGCGTGCCATGCGTGTGGGGAATTGAGTATTTTAGCTTAAGTATTTAAATTGAATTAATGTGTTCATTTACGCATTAGTAGTTGAGGAATTAAAATAAATAGGCTTCCTTCATAAGATCAATCATTTATTTAAAAGATCGCTTTATTATGTGTAGCGAGTTTAATTTAATAGTTAATTTTAAGTAACGAGTTTAATTAGTTTATACGGTTTTTTTTTAAAGAAGGAAACATTTAAAGTTATTTGAAATATAATTAATTTAATCATTTCGCATTTTGGAAAATGAAAGGGTAAAGTTTATTATTTAAAGAAAATGATTTTAATTTGTCAACTTGATATAGTATAAAAGATTGATTTTGGAAATTTAAAATTAATCTAAATGCTTGACCTTGGTCAATAGTTTCGAAATATAATATAGGCCTAAATTAATATTGAGAAATTAAAATTTAAAACTAAATAAGAGATAGGAGCATTTCAAATTTTAATTAGAAAAACGAGTTAGATTTATTGAGTAGTGGAAAAGAATGATTTCCATTTTTCATTTTCTTTTATTTAAAAAAAAGGTTATACTTAAATTCGAAATTGGAAATTAGGTCAAAAAAAAAGGGGTTCCCATTTAATCTAGTTTTTGAAAAATATCTTGGGGGGTTCTTCTTTTTGGTTATCTTTTGGGGAAAAATGGGTTTGGAAGGGAAATTGTGGATTTTGGAGAAAATGGAGTTTTGCTTTGAGTTGCAGGTGGAGCTCTTCAAAAAAAAATTCTTCCCGGAATGCGTTTTGAGGTAGGAATCTGATCATCAGTTTGATTAAAATGTTTAAAAAAAAAAAGGGGGGGGTTTGTATTTTTCTTTCTTGCAATATTGGTTTTCAGATTTTCCATTGTTGTCTGTGAGTAAGTTTCATTGTAGAAAATTGGTAAAGCTTAACTTTTGTTGGATCTTTGTGTGGAAAATGGGCTGCAAACACGGTTTTGGATTTGGTGGTTATTCATCAAACTCTTCTATTTTTTTTTGAAACCCATAACATTCTGGAAAAAGAGAAAAAAAATGGTTGTGACTGTAACAAATGAAAAAATGGGGGTTTATACGTTTTTGGGTATTTCGTTTATGGGTATTTTTTTTTTTAAAATGTTGTTAAGTCGAAACTGGTTCATATAAGAAAAAAAAAAAAAAAATATATATATATATATATATACAAAAAAATAAATAATAATAAACAAAAAAAAAAAAGAATAAAATTGGGGTTTTCGGGGGGGGGGAGCTGAAGCTCAACCCGCCCCTCCCCGCGGCACCGCCATAGCTCCTCTCGATTCCCACACAGTGGGGTCGAAGGGGACTACGTCTCCCATGGAGGCCGTAGCTCCTCCCAGCGCCACTGTGTGGGGAGCCGAAGGACCTGCGACCCCCACGGCGGGCGCAGTACCACCGACTCCACTGTAAGTGGAGGCCGAGGGGTCTGCGTCCTCCGTGGAGGCCGAAGACTCTTCGGCTAGGGCACGACCGCCCTAGGGTTTCGCCGCCTAGGGTTGGCCGCCCTCTAATTTATTTTATTGTTTTTTTTTTTTATATATGTAATTAGTATTTTATTTAAAAGTCAAAACTTGATTTGGAGTTTGTTTAGTATAAAAAAAAAAGCTTAGTAATATAAATTTATTAGTAGTATTATTTTATATTATTATTGTGAGTTGAGATGCATATTTTTAGCAAGTAATGTTTTAAAAAAAAAAAAAAAAAAGGATAAATGGATATATTAAAATATATGCTAATATAGATAATATCTAATTAGCATATATTATTAATTATATATATTGATTATTGGACTAAATATAGCAATGATTTCCATTATATTTACAATTGTTGAAATGTTGTATTTAATTTTTATTTCATTTAAGTGGGAAAATATTGGGACTCATGTTCAAATGCGAATGAGTAAACCGAATGGTGGTATTAGTCTTTAATTTTTTTTAAATGTATGCAATAGAAGCTTAATTTAGCTCGGAAATGATTTTTCCATTTCTTTATTTACTCTTAATGTATTTTGTTCTTATATAGTAAAAGGGTAATTTTTGTGCAGCTAGAGAAGGGGCTAGATTATTTATGTAAAACCAACTTGTCATTGGTGTTTATCTAAGGGTTATACAATCTATTTAGATGCTTAAGTCAACTTGAGAAAATGTTGTATTTACCCGTTAACGCTTGAGCATGGCTTAATATTTTGGTAATCGTTATGTCTATTATAATAGCCCGTCCTTGAATAGGTATGTTGGGTCCTTGTCGTCTGGTGGTTTTTGTCTAGTCATAGTCAGTCAAGTCTCCATTTAGGGCACCGACAGTTAAGAAATCCTTGTTTTTGCTTTGATGTATTTGGTAGGATCCGCTTCAAAAGGGATCGTTATGTAATTTTCGACCGAGGTGGCTGTTGTATATTGGTTGTGTTCGCCTAAGTGGCAAAGATGTAAAAGATATGTAAGTTATGTATTCCTAACCATATTAAATGCCAGAGGGGTCTTGCAGTTGAGCAGACCCGGAGATGTAGCCCTCTAGGGGTGAACTCCGTGATCATATCCGTGCTATGCGATGCCTTGTCTCTTTTATTTCATACTTTAAGTTATCATGTATGGTTGTTTTTCATAAGTGTATAATGGGAATTTAATGAAGCTAAATCAAAGTGCATAAAATTAGTCATCTTGATAAATGTAGTAATCAGGTTCATAAAATATTGTAATTATGATTATGGAAAAAGTATTTTGTTTATGTTAATTAAAAGAAGTAATAGTGGAAAGAATCTCGCTAGGTTACCATTATTGTTTTAGCTTGATATAAGTTGGTAAATTGAATGAATGTGAATGGGTAACAAAGTTAGAATTAATGTCGTAATTTCTAAATTTGAAATCTAAAGGATGAACATCATATAGGTATTTACCTCTTTATCTTAGTAAATGAGTATCGCCATGTTAATTATATTTCACTATATTGGATAAATTTATTTAGTTATTTATGTTTTAATCTTAACAAATAATCCTTACCAGATTAATTTGATAATTGGGTGAACTCAACTAGTTATCCATGTTATAACCCTATTAAATGAATTTCTTTATGATTAGCTAAAATTGACCTAAAAGGGGAAGGATTCAATTAGTTGTTTATATCTTAATCTTAGCAAATGTATCTCTTCATATTAACTTTATTTTAACTAAAAAGAGTGACACACATTAAGTTAGTTATATTTTAATCCTAATGGATGAACGTCACTATGTACTTATATTTTTAATCCTGAAGGAATGAATATCATCTTGCTAACTATATTTTAATTAAAGGGATGAACTCATGTGGTCCTAGTACATTTTCACCTTACTGAATTGAGCACCATCTATTAACATTATTTTAACTCCAATGAAAGAACTCTATGGCTACTTACATTTTATCCTCCATAAACGAACTACGACTCATTAGTTGGTTTTGCTTAAAATCAAATGAAGGAACCTCGTTTTATTATTTGTAGTTTAATCCTAAATGGGTGAATCTCATTAGGCATACTTTTAATTATAAAGGATGATATCAATTGTGGGTGTTTACCTTTAACCCAAATAAACGAACTTCGTTATAGTAGTCGTATTGTACCTTAATGGGTGGACTCTTAAGTTAATTATGTTTTAAGGAGCATTGAGTAAATAACCTCATGTTAGCCTCCTATCCATTCAAAATAAATGAACACTTCCTAAAATTCTAAGACATCAATTTATCAAACTTAATATATATCCATGTCTTAAGCATTAACTCATAATTAAGATATCCAGCTTATTGGATCAATTGTCGCAAGTTGAATTAGGTGTAAGGTTACGTAATCGCGTTGGGAAACTCCTTAGGTTCGTTTAGTCTTCCGCTATGTTATCTAAGCTTTAGATAACTCCAAATTATCTTAAGGTTGTAACTAATCAGTAATACTCTTAATTATTATTATAAAAAAAAAATATTTACACTATATTTGAGTGTTTTTAACTTAAACCCTTTGGGGTTTCCTGGCGGGGCATTACACTTGGTATCAGAGCCAACTTGCAACACTGGGATCTCTGGTTTCGCTTGTGCCCTCAGTTGGTGTGTGTTTGTCTACCTTATGTTGTATGCTTGTCCTCCTTAATATGAGGGTGTGATTGAACAAACCCTACTTGTGTGTAATGCATGTGTTCACACCTTGTTTTCACCGTTTTGATGTGGGTGTTTTGGGAATGATTATAGGTGTTTTGTCTGCTTATTGAGGTCTTGGTCTGCGATTTCTCTTACTCCGAAAGAGAGTTGTATGTACCTTCATTCTTGACTTGTTTTAACTCTTTTGACTAGCCATCTTGATTGTTTGGTATTGTCTTGACTCTAAAAGTATGAAATGTGCTTGTTTATGGTTTTGATCTGTCTTAATGATTGTCCTCTTGAAAGACTAGTATGGCAAAATATTAATGCTTATTATGTAGTAAATTGAGTGATTATGACTCTTCCTCTTCTCTCTCTCTAGTAAATTAAAAGGATTTGATATGGGTAATTATCTCTTATTTAAGTTTTCTTATTGCAAGAGAAAGGATGATATTTCTTGAGCCCTTGTGTGAGCCTTATAACGTTTTTGTGTTTTAGATAGTGAAAGGGTTTTGGTTTGGAAGTTAATTTTGGGTAATGATAGAAAATTGTATGTTTGCATTAAGGCCTCTCCATGTGCTTGGTAGGAGTAATATAATTAAATTCCATCGTAAGTAAGGTGCATTAAAATGCGCATAGTCAATTTTGTGAAAATTGCTTGTTGTGAAAGGAATACCAAAAGAGGACATGTTATAGTAGCTTCAGGAGTGTATTAATGTGCTCCTGGAAAGATTGTTTTATGTGCTTATTCAACTAGTGTGATTTAGGACCTATTCAATGACGCACCACTTAACTTGCTTTGGATATAGATAATTGTCTTATTGTGTTTAAGAAAGAGTAAATGAAAGACTTGTTAATTTGTATGCATTAAATGTGTAATAACTAGTGGATAGCTCTTCATTTACCTTCTTGTCGTATTATAAACTTTCGATGTTATATTTGATGTATTATTGTATTGTATTACGAATAATGATTGTTCTCAAGAAGACTAGTATTACAAAAAAAAATTGTTTGTCTTGAATTCTTGATTGAAAAAAAAAACTAGAACATTATAGTGCAACAATAATGATTAGAAATGTCATGTTAGATTGCTTTGGAACCCTCCTAAAAGATAGCGAAATGAAAACCGTGCAACTAAAATGATAGACTTATATCCGAGAATATGGTGTGATCTTGTAGTTCTTGTGTATTCGTAGGAAATAGTTGATTTTCCAACTCTCTCCCTCCTCTTGCCTAAAATATAGGATTTGTTGTTTTTGAAATACTATTTAGAATGCAGTGATTTAAAAAAAGAATTCTTATAACGCATATGAAATTGTATGTTGCTTTGGGCTTCTAATTGAAAGGGGAAATTTTTTCGCCTTGGAAAAGGAAATTGCATAGTTAGTAATGTGAATGAAAATGCTTAGAGAAAGATATCAGAATGATGTTATTTCTTTGTATAAATTTGATTTGTTGAGAATTTCAGTACGTGTATCTAGAGTAAACTATATTTAGTGATTCATGTGTAAAGCATAATTAAAACTTCCCTTAAGTATATGTTAGCATAATGTAAAGTATTCCCCGTAAATGTGACTAAACCAGTAATGGTGCTATTCTGTGTGTGTTGTAAGAAACCCGTAATTGCTATGTGCGCCCATGGGATGGTGAAGTAATCAACCATGGGGAATATGTTTGCTTATGAGAATGGGAAACCATACCTATCTATGTGATGTTGCTTATTTGTTTCCTTACTGAGTGCCAACCCACGGGTTGTTGATAAGTCAGTATGTGAAGGGGTAGTAGTAGAAGTCACCATTCCTTGAATAGTATGAACAGCGTACGAGTAATGTCGATGCAAAGCGACTTTAGCTTCCCTATTTTGAGTAAAAATATAGTTTTGTAATGAAACTGTAACATAGGTGAACTCAATACTTCCCCTTGTGATGAACCGATCTATGAGGTTCATGTGTGCCAGCCTATTCCTATCCGTAATTTTGAGCATATAGATGAACAATTCTTGAGCACATTGATGTATTTTATTGGAGTATCTTTTGCCTTGTCTTCATGAGAGGCGTGTTATTCTCTTACATGAATTGCCAATTGACTAGTGTTGGTAGACTTGTGGGTAGACCTTAGCCATGTATACCTCTGGCTTACGGCGAGTATCCTGAGAGGAACATCGCTATGCGGGGTGTGACCGGCGCATGCCTTATCCGCGGGGTACAGTGCTATGCGGGATACGTCCATTGCATGCCCTGTCCGCTTGGAGTATTGCCATGCCGTGCTGAGACACGATGCGAGATGTAGTAGACATTTCCATGCGGCCTACCGATAGGTATAGGGTAGAGCCATGCCACGTGACGACGTGATGTAGGGTGATGTCGAGGTGCACACTGCCATGCCATGCGGATGTGTGACTTGGCCACACCACATGATGAGCTACTAGGATAGCTAGACGATTGTCCCTTCCTTCCTCATTGGTGGCTAGCTGCTAGTCACGTAGTGATGTAATGTGCACTTATGATTTTCTTTTATTATTTATTTATTACCTTGTGGGCCAGCAATTTATTTTATTTTGACCTTGACAATTTAGCCACGATCTTGCAATCTTGATCTTACTTGATTTGATGTTGCAAATCCGGAAATTATTTTCTTCTCTTATTGTTGGAATTGATAATTATTATCTTTATTCTTTTGTACTTTGGTGGCTAAACCGGTTTATCCTTGTTGTTTTTGTATGCTGGTCTTGTGTTGCAATGTGAATTCCTCTCCAAGAACGTAGGAGACGGTCTTGGATGAGTGTATACGAGGAAGTAGACGTAGGGAACCTTGAGGATGGAGGTATGTGAGGCTGTGAGACAACTAGGATCCACTACCTACCTATGAGTGGTGACTATCTCTTGGAGGCTAAACACCTTACGCAACAAGGGATATTCACGAGGGACTTGTATGGAAGGTAGCACCACTATGGTGTACCCTAGCACCATCAAGCCCTTGAGTGAGACGATGGATATTGATGATCATGTATTTGTTCTGAGAGCAGGCATAGAGATGTTGATTGTATATGTTACCTTTGACCAAGCATTAGACATGCTCACATGTGGCCTTTTGTGTTGTGCAAACCAGTCTTGTGGATGGTTATTATGTGTAATCATGGATTTAAATGGTATTAACTTATTACTATGTTATGGGGCATAGTCATTGGGAAGTTCTTATATGTCTGGAAAGTGTAAGCAATTGAGTTCTTATGTTGCTCTTATTTGTCGAAATGTTAACTTGGTTGTAGAAATTGATTTTTGAAGCTAGTCCTATGCGATAAATGGTTGCTAAAAGAGGTATGGGTGAAACAATTTAATCTTGATGGCATGTTTTCTTGTCATGTTTGATAGGAGATTTTCGTAACTATTGACTATATCTTGTAATGCAATAAATTGGTGTAATGAAAGGAAGGAAAAATTCTCGTTTTCTACTATGATTGTGTGTAAATTCTAGAATATTTTAAGAAGTGTATGAGTTTAGATGCATTTTGTTAATGGATAATGACATTCGTAGAGGATTTATAAATAATGTTTTAAAAGGTTGACAAAATAGTTGTTTGTGCAAATTGATAATTGTTAATTGAGTTTAAGGGCTAATACGTGTTGCATGACTTCCACTTAGCCTTGCGACTTCCAGGAGTAAGTCGGAGCCTAGGGGGGAGAATGTAATGCCCCTACCCTAGTCGGCCTTGTAAAACCCGTTTGACCTTGGTTGACTTCCTATGTGGCATTCTTGAATGGTTGGTTAACCGTGATGCAGTGTTGTAGATTAGATAATATAAATAATTGTGCATACCTATTATTGTGCTTTTACATCGATTTTTGTGTAAATGTAGTTGTTTCCTAATTCTTGTTATAAATCTCGCGCTAACGCCTTCATTGAATATGTATATGTATATGTATGCTTGCGTGATTCATGGGTGCAGGAGATTGTAGGTACAACACCGCCTAGGTCGAGGTTCATCTCCTTCGGGATTCGTAGGGTTGAGTATACCTCCTTCATCCTTAGAATTTGGATTTGGGGGTCATAAACCTCTCATCTTGCCTTAGCCATGGTCAGGTGAGCGTCGTGTGTGGTCCATAGGGTTTTCTTTCCGTTTGGGTTGCATGTCGTGTGAGTGGTGGACTTTCTTGGTTTGTGTGCCATGCGTGAGGGGAATTGAGTATTTTAGCTTAAGTATTTAAATTGAATTAATGTGTTCATTTATGCATTAGTAGTTGAGGAATTAAAATAAATAGGCTTCCTTCATAAGATCAATCATTTATTTAAAAGATCGCTTTATTATGTGTAGCGAGTTTAATTTAATAGTTAATTTTAAGTAATGAGTTTAATTAGTTTATACGTTTTTGTTTTTTTAAAAGGAAACATTTAAAGTTATTTGAAATATAATTAATTTAATCATTTCGCATTTTGGAAAATGAAAGGGTAAAGTTTATTATTTAAAGAAAATGATTTTAATTTGTCAAGTTGATATAGTATAAAAGATTGATTTTGGAAATTTAAAATTAATCTAAATGCTTGACCTTGGTCAATAGTTTCGAAATATAATATAGGCCTAAATTAATATTGAGAAATTAAAATTTAAAACTAAATAAGAGATAGGAGCATTTCAAATTTTAATTAGAAAAACGAGTTAGATTTATTGAGTAGTGGAAAAGAATGATTTCCATTTTTCATTTTCTTTTATTTAAAAAAAAGGTTATACTTAAATTCGAAATTGGAAATTAGGTCAAAAAAAAAGGGGTTCCCATTTAATCTAGTTTTTGAAAAATATCTTGGGGGGTTCTTCTTTTTGGTTATCTTTTGGGGAAAAATGGGTTTGGAAGGGAGATTGGGGATTTTGGAGAAAATGGAGTTTTGCTTTGAGTTGCAGGTGGAGCTCTTCAAAAAAAAATTCTTCCCGGAATGCGTTTTGAGGTAGGAATCTGATCATCAGTTTGATTAAAATGTTTTAAAAAAAAAAAGGGTTTTGTATTTTTCTTTCTTGCAATATTGGTTTTCAGATTTTCCATTGTTGTCTGTGAGTAAGTTTCATTGTAGAAAATTGGTAAAGCTTAACTTTTGTTGGATCTTTGTGTGGAAAATGGGCTGCAAACACTGTTTTGGATTTGGTGGTTATTCATCAAACTCTTCTATTTTTTTTTGAAACCCATAACATTCTGGAAAAAGAGAAAAAAAAATGGTTGTGACTGTAACAAATGAAAAAATGGGGGTTTATACGTTTTTGGGTATTTCGTTTATGGGTATTTTTTATAAAAAAATGTTGTTAAGTTGAAACTGGTTCATATAAGAAAAAAAAAAAATTAAAAAAAAAATAAAAAAATATATATATATATATATAAATAAAAATAATAATAATAATAATAATAAACAAAAAAAAAGAGAGTAAAATTGGGGTTTTCGGGGGGGCAGCTAAAGCTCAACCCGCCCCTCCCCACGGCGGCGCCGCAGCTCCTCTTGGTTCCCACACAGTGGGGGACGAAGGGGACTGCGTCTCCCATGTAGGCCGCAGCTCCTCCTAGCGCCACTGTGTGGGGAGCCGAAGGGCCTGCGACCCCCATGGCGGGCGCAGTACCCTCGACTCCACTGTAAGTGGAGGCCGAGGGGCCTGCGTCCTCCGTGGAGGCCGCAGACTCTTCGGCTAGGGCACGGCCGCCCTAGGGTTTCGCCGCCTAGGGTTGGCCGCCCTCTAATTTATTTTATTGTTTTTTTTTAATATATGTAATTAGTATTTTATTTAAAAGTCAAAACTTGATTTGGAGTTTGTTTAGTATAAAAAAAAAATCCTTAGTAATATAAATTTATTAGTAGTATTATTTTATATTATTATTGTGAGTTGAGATGCATATTTTTAGCAAGTAATGTTTTAAAAAAAAAAAAAAAAAAAAAGATAAATGGATATATTAAAATATATGCTAATATAGATAATATCTAATTAGCATATATTATTAATTATATATATTGATTATTGGACTAAATATAGCAATGATTTCCATTATATTTACAATTGTTGAAATGTTGTATTTAATTTTTATTTCATTTAAGTGGGAAAATATTGGGACTCATGTTCAAATGCGAATGAGTAAACCGAATGGTGGTATTAGTCTTTAATTTTTTTTAAATGTATGCAATAGAAGCTTAATTTAGCTCGAAAATGATTTTTCCATTTCTTTATTTACTCTTAATGTATTTTGTTCTTATATAGTAAAAGGGTAATTTTTGTGCAGCTAGAGAAGGGGCTAGATTATTTTTGTAAAACCAACTTGTCATTGGTGTTTATCTAAGGGTTATATAATCTGTTTAGATGCTTAAGTCAACTTGAGAAAATGTTGTATTTACCCGTTAACGCTTGAGCATGGCTTAATATTTTGGTAATCGTTATGTCTATTATAATAGCCCGTCCTTGAATAGGTATGTTGGGTCCTTGTCGTCTGGTGGTTTTTGTTTGGTCATAGTCGGTCAAGTCTCCATTTAGGGCACCGACAGTTAAGAAATCCTTGTTTTTGCTTTGATGTATTTGGTAGGATCCGCTTCAAAAGGGATCGTTATGTAATTTTCGACCGAGGTGACTGTTGTATATTGGTTGTGTTCGCCTAAGTGGCAAAGATGTAAAAGATATGTAAGTTATGTATTCCTAACGATATTAAATGCCAGAGGGGTCTTGCAGTTGAGCAGACCAGGAGATGTAGCCCTCTAGGGGTGACCTCCAAGATCATATCCGTGTTATGTGATGCCTTGTCTCTTTTATTTCATACTTTAAGTTATCATGTATGGTTGCTTTTCATAAGTGTATAATGGGAATTTAATGAAGCTAAATCAAAGTGCATAAAATTAGTCATCTTGATAAATGTAGTAATTAGGTTCATAAAATATTGTAATTATGATTATGGAAAAAGTATTTTGTTTATGTTAATTAAAAGAAGTAATAGTGGAAAGAATCTCGCTAGGTTACCATTATTGTTTTAGCTTGATATAAGTTGGTAAATTGAACGAATGTGAATGGGTAACAAAGTTAGAATTAATGTCATAATTTCTAAATTTGAAATCTAAAGGATGAACATCATATAGGTATTTACCTCTTTATCTTAGAAAATGAGTATCGCCATGTTAATTATATTTCACTATATTGGATGAATTTATTTAGTTATTTATGTTTTAATCTTAATAAATAATCCTTGCCAGATTAATTTGATAATTGGGTGAGCTCAACTAGTTATCCATGTTATAACCCTATTAAATGAATTTCTTTATGATTAGCTAAAATTGAACTAAAAGGGGAAGGATTCAATTAGTTGGTTATATCTTAATCTTAGCAAATGTATCTCTTCATATTAACTTTATTTTAACTAAAAAGAGTGACACACATTAAGTTAGTTATATTTTAATCCTAATGGATGAACGTCACTATGTACTTATATTTTTAATCCTGAAGGAATGAATATCATCTTGCTAACTATATTTTAATTAAAGGGATGAACTCATGTGGTCCTAGTACATTTTCACCTTACTGAATTGAGCACCATCTATTAACATTATTTTAACTCCAATGAAAGAACTCTATGGCTACTTACATTTTATCCTCCATAAACGAACTACGACTCATTAGTTGGTTTTGCTTAAAATCAAATGAAGGAACCTCGTTTTATTATTTGTAGTTTAATCCTAAATGGGTGAATCTCATTAGACATACTTTTAATTATAAAGGATGATATCAATTGTGGGTGTTTACCTTTAACCCAAATAAACGAACTTCGTTATAGTAGTCGTATTGTACCTTAATGGGTGGACTCTTAAGTTAATTATGTTTTAAGGAGCATTGAGTAAATAACCTCATGTTAGCCTCCTATCCATTCAAAATAAATGAACGCTTCCTAAAATTCTAAGACGTTAATTTATCAAACTTAATATATATCCATGTCTTAAGCATTAACTCATAATTAAGATATCCAGCTTATTGGATCAATTGTCGCAAGTTGAGTTAGGTGTAAGATTACGTAATCGCGTTGGGAAACTCCTTAGGTTCGTTTAGTCTTCCGCTATGTTATCTAAGCTTTAGATAACTCCAAATTATCTTAAGGTTGTAACTAATCAGTAATACTCTTAATTATTATTATAAAAAAAAAAATATTTACACTCTATTTGAGTGTTTTTAACTTAAACCCTTTGGGGTTTCCTGGCGGGGCATTACATAAAGGAACATAAGATCTATTGAAATACATACATGTATCTAGTCAAAACAAAGTACCCAAACAAACACTCTTAGTGCATTGAAGCTCCTCACATCATATTACACCATATACTAGAGAAATTAATTTGCACACCCATATCAGTAAGATTGATAACTAAAAATAAGGTTTGTACCAAACAAGGTCTATATAGTACAATATTGAGCCCTTTCACACATCCATCAAGGAAGTAGATCAAGACACTTCAATGACTAATAATCATAAGACAAGATTCATATCTAAGGTACACTTTCTTGCCATCATATTTTTCATACTTTGTGAAAACCAACCCTAATGTGAAGTGTTGTGGAAGGAATCTCAAGTGTCTATCAATATTCACCTTCAAATGCATGTGTTTCCAGGAATATGATAAGCACATTAACATCTCAGTTATTGATGCCAATTATATAGTAATGTACGATTTTGTGTTTGTAGGTGTATGAAGCTACAAGTTGCAGATAAAAGTTTATCCATTAAGAAGATCAATTTATTTGAAGTTTCATAGCTCTACATCAAAGTGAAGTTGCATTATTTTTCGTTGTCCCAATATAGACATGTATGTCCATATATATGATTTATAGCAGCCCTTATTGATATAATGAGAGATCTTGAAGCCCTTACTAAAATGCCATTTCAATGTTCTAATCATTTTATTGAAGATTGATAGAAGAATTTTCATTTGCAATCAACCTATGTAGCCGTGTAGAGTATGTTGTTTTTTGAAATTGTGTTCGAGGAGGAGAACCCTTCATTAAGTGGTATTAGAGTGGGATTTCCTAAATATGCAAATAGATCATTGAATGTGAGGTAGTTTGCACTAGAACTTGAGTTTGTTGGCACACACTTCAAGAGGAGTTGCATAGAGATTTTGAGAGGTTGCAGATTGTGAGTAAGAGTATCATGGTACTTGAGAGTTGCACTTAGATGGGAGTTATAATTCCATTTTGCATGTTAGAGTTCATATTTATTTTCCAAAATTGAAAGGATAGCAAATTCAAGACTTGGGAAAAATTTTAGTCAAGTTGCATCCAAAAGATTAGAGTTGAACATTTCCAATTTTATTTTATGTGCAACTATTGCAAATGGACATCATAGTTGTCATTTTTAACCTTGTAGAACTAATTTCCTAAGTCGTTTACAACCCATTCAACTATTGCAAGTATTCTTGGAACATTGTTGTTGGTAACTTCTCACTCAAGACTTGGCAAAGTAAAGAAAAGTTGAAGTGAAACACAAAATTGTAGCATAAAACCAAGGAGGCGTTTAGTACAACAATGTACATGTGTATGAAGTTGCAAGTTGAATATTACAAGTTATCCATCAAGACAGTGAACAATTTTGAAGTCTCATAGCTTTGAATTGTAGCGAAGTAACTTTGTTTTGCTTTATTGTCTCAATTTAGACATTTACATCTATGTATCTAATGTATAATAACACTTGCTTTGTTTTTTTATCTTTTCAATGTTGTAATTTTTTAAATTTATAATAAATGTCATATGCAACCAACTCGTTCAATTGTGTAGAGTGTTATTGTTTGAAGTTGTGTTTGAGGGGGAGTACCATTCATTATAACAAGATAAAAAAGATCTACAAGAAATGCAATCAACAATAAAAGCCCTCTTGTGAAAGCACCAATTACTATCGAAAGTTGATTATTTTTTGCCAATACTAATCTCTACCTTTAAATTCAATAAGGTAAAATAATTTATTTCAATGGTGATATTGGGAGAAGATGCAAACTTGGTGCAGTCACCGGTTAGGAGGGATCTCAAAGAGATCAATTCAGACAGGGCAACAAGAGTAAACACAATGGAAACAAGAGGTTATGATGGAGGCAATGCAAAATTGAATATATTAGATCATGAAAATTGATTACAGATAACCGATAACATCTGGGTTACGAGATTCAACTCACTAGCCTGCTACAAACATGCTTAATTACATAATAGGTCACTCCCAGACCTCCAAACCTAAGATCTATCTACTATGTTCTATCTTATTTCCTTCTTATTGACTTCTACTCCTCAATTACAATGATTTATATGATCCAAGAAGATCCGGTCGGCCCAAAAGGGATCAAATACTGAAGAACAAGACCAAACGTGTAAAACCAATAGGTCGACCTCAACCAAAGACATTCCTCCGGAAAATCCAAAGGATGAAGTGAGGATCAAAGGGAAGGTCAGCCAAATGCCAAGGGACATTGCAATCAATGCACAGGGATTTGCAAGCTACAGAAGGGATCCGATAGATTCACCAATACAAATAGGTCCAAACGGTTCCGATGCCAGAAAACTGTCTCGAAATCCAGAATCGATAACTTGTCGGAAAATGAACCAAATGCTCTGTGGTTTAGGAATAAGGGATATGTTCATGTCCTCAAGAAAAATCCAACTCCATAAGATCCGGTGAGCCAATGAAAGAAAATGCAGAATGAAATGTTGAAACTGCAAAACAGAAAACAAACAAAAAATAAATATTTTTGGTTGATGCAAGATTGCCAAGAACCGAGGATTCTCTTGCATCAGACATCCGAGGTTGTTGAAAAAGTGAGTCTCTCACTTTGCTGAGGTTAGAGGAAAACCAAGGCGGTCTACCTCTACCCGAGGAATCCAAGATGAATCTTCAACTGGTATATCCTTCAATTTTACAAGATACTCCTTATACTGACTGCTCCGAGTGCTACACCCAATCCTACTGTCCAAAATGTCTTCAATCTGATCTGGCTCCTTCCGGGGTAACTGTTTCTCCAAGTCTCCAATACTTTCCTCACTGAATTTCGGTTCATGATACTGATGTAGATCTGCAATGTCAAATATTAGGTGAAATACTCGAACTATTTGGTAACTCCACTTCATATGCATTTCCAGAACTGAACTTCCTCAAGATCTTACAAGGTCCAAACTTCCTCATCTACAACTTGTTATAGGTTCCAACTGGAATTATTTCTTTTCTCAAATACACCATCACTTCATCGCCAACTTCATATTCCTTATGTCTTCTCTTGTCATCTGCTTTCTCCTTATACTTGTTGTTCATGTCCTCCAAATGTTTCTTAACCTAAATATGCAAGGTCTTCATGTGATCTACAAATTCTTCTACCTCTGTACTGCACTTGTCTTCACTACTTACATCTCTTAATTCTGATATACCTCTAGGGTGTGCTCCGGTAACAGTCTCAAAAGGTGTTCTTCCGGTACTCTTATTCACTGAATTATTATAGGCAAACTCTTCTTGTGCAAGAATCAAATCCCAACTTCTAGTCTTTTCTCCAACCAAGCATCTCAACAAATTTTCCAAGCTCTAGTTTACTACTTCTGTCTGTCCATCGGTCCGTGGGTGAAAAGTAGAACTGAATTTCAAATCCGTCTTCATCTTTTTCGAAAGTGTTCTCCAAAAATAACCAACAAACCTAGTATCTTTGTCTGAAACTATGCTCTTAGGTAATCTATGCAATCTCACCACTTCCTTGAAAAATAGGTCAGCTATATGCACTGCATATGATGTTTTCTTAAAAGGTATGAAATGAGCCATCTTCGAGAATCTATCCACTATGATAAATATAGAATCATTCCCTCTCTATGTCTTAGGCAATCCAAGTATGAAATCCATTCTTATATCCTCCCAAGGTCTTTCTGGTATTGTCAAAGGCTTATACAATCCCACATTCTGACTACTGCCTTTTGCAACTTGACAAACTCTACAAATCTGCACAAATTTCCTAACATCCTTATGAATTTGAGGCCAAAAGTAACGCTCACTAACCAATGCTACTATCTTATCAACAACAAAGTGTCTGGCTAATCCTCCACTATGCTTCTCCTTTATCAGATTCTCCCTCATAAAAATCTTAGGTATACAGAATTGAACTCCTCTGAATAACATCCCATCCTGAATGAAAATCCAACCACTTGCTTCTATCTACCATAACCGGTTCTCTACATACTCTCCAAGGTTCCGCGAAATTCGGGTCATCATCATACAAGTTCTTCAACTCCTCAAATCCTAATACTATCACTCTCATCTCTGTCAACAAATTCCTCCTTCTACTCAATGAATCAACAACTTTGTTTGACTTCCCACTCCTATGCTTCAACACAAAGGTGTAACTCTGTAAAAATTCTACCCATATCACATGTCTCTAAATCAACTTAGTCTTATTGTTCAAATACTGTAAGGCTTGATGATCAGTATATAACACAAACTCCTTAGGCAACATGTAATGTCTCCATTTCTTCAAGGCTTGAACTATGGCATAAAATTCCTGATCATACACTGAATATCTCCTCTTGGCATCATTCAACTTCTCACTGAAATAAGCTACTGCTCTCCCTTCCTGACTCAATACGGCTCCAATTGCAGTTCCACTTGCATCATAATCTACTTGAAACACTTTGTTGAAATCCGGTAAAGCTAACATAGGCTGCTCAATCACTTTCTGCTTCAACAATTCAAAACTTTTGTTTTCTCTAGTTGTCCACTTGAATTCCTTCCTATCCCCCCTCATTGTCTCAGCCATAGGGTTACAAACTGAACTGAAATTTCTGATGAACTTCCGATAGAAACTAGCCAATCCATGAAATGATCTTACCTCTCCAATGCTTTCTAGTGTAGGCCATTCAACAATTGCTTTTACTTTCTCAGGGTCCATCCTCAATCCATCCGCAGATATCACAAATCCCAAATAGACTAACTCTTCCTTCATGAAAGTATACTTCTTAAGGTTTATCAACAACCTTTGTTCTCTCAACCTCTGCAAAACTTGTTTTAAATGCAACAAATTCTCCTCTTTTGTCTTACTGAAAATCACAATGTCATCCAAATTTACAATAACAAATTTACCCAAGAATTTTTTTAATACCTCATTCATCAATCTCATGAAAGTACTAGGTGCATTAGTCAACCCAAAAGGCATCACCAACCATTCATACAATCCTTCATTTCTCTCGAACGTTGTCTTCCATTCATCTCCTTCCTTGATTCTGATATGATGATATCCACTCTTCAAGTCTATCTTTGTGTAGTAGTTGGCTCCACTCAAACAATCCATTATGTCATCCATCCCTGGTAAAGGAAACCGACACTTCACTCTAATCTTGTTTATTGATCTAGGATCGGTACACATCCTCCATTCTCCATTCTTCTTAGGTGCTAATATTGTTGGCATTGCACAAGGACTCAGACTTTCTCTAATCAAACCTTTCTTCAACAATTCCTACACTTGTCTATTCATCTCTTCATTCTTTGCCGATGTCAATCGGTTTGCAGCTTTGTTAGGTAAACTAGCTCCGGGAATCAAGTCCATGCAATGACTGATACTTTTCACATGTGGTAATCCATCATGCACATTATCTGAATTGATGTCTTCATACTTTGATAGTAACTGCTTTATCTCTTCCATTTGTTCTTCTTCATGCTCTGGATACCCAATCTTCTTTGGAACTAAGGCAAACCACACATTCTCATGTCTCATACCATCCAGGAATTTCCTTCCATCCACCAAACAGATTCTATCATTCGT
The DNA here is from genome assembly GCF_030272615.1 of Cryptomeria japonica. NCBI lineage: Eukaryota > Viridiplantae > Streptophyta > Pinopsida > Cupressales > Cupressaceae > Cryptomeria > Cryptomeria japonica. The sequence continues at coordinate 503,465,802 of NC_081407.1, read as the reverse complement.
ACAGACTTCACTCTTCAGGGGTTCCTCCAAGGGTAACAAGGTTTGTTTCATCCCATTTGCTACAATATTGTATATGTTCTTTCTCCCATCATGTATTCGTTGTCTATCAAACTACCAAGGTTTACCCAACAAAAGATGACAAATATCCATAAGCATAATATCACACAAGACTTCATCATGATAGTTCCCAATTTTCAATTTTACCAAACATTGCTCACTCACTAACAACTTATGATCATCTCGAATCCATGTTAGCTGATAAGGCTTAGGGTGTATCAATCTTTCCAACTTCAATTTATTCACCATCTATTTTGAAACAAGATATCTGAACTACCACTATCAATAACAACTTTACAACACTTACCAGATACCTTACATCTGGTTTTGAACAAATTTCTCCTCTACAAGGGCTCCTCATCTTCTCCGCTATGACACAAAGCTCTCCTAATCGTCAACAGTTCTCCATCTTCCGGTTTGTTAACTGATCCGGTGGGGCATTCTTCTACCAATGTTGTTATCCCAGTGTTCTCTATCTTCTTACATTCGAAAGAACGATGTCCTTCTCCTCCGCACTTATAGAAAGTTCCTCTAAACACTCTTGTCTTGCCTTTTGTCATCCTTTCCAAAATTTTCACTCTGGTAGCCATCAAGTTCTCTCCTCTGGTAAAAATTTATGTCATCCTTCCGGTATGAATTACATTATTTTCTTACTTCCTTGTCCTCGTTCTGATCCGTAAAGGTTCCTCTTCCTCCAGAATAGCCTCTTCCTCCTTGAAATCTTCCTCCGAAAAACCTTCCACCTCTACCTCGATGTCTCTACTCCTGTCTTTTGTTCATCTTGTCTTCTACTTTCAAGGCATACTAGTACACTTCTTCAACACTCTATAACTTGATCAAATTGAGTTCATATTGTATAGACATTTGTAGTCCATTCAAATATCTTGCAACTTGTTCAACCTCATCATCGACATGTCCGGATCTGATATTCAACTTGTAGAATGCTTCGGTGTACTCCTTCACACTAGATTCCTTCTGCTTCAAGTTCTACAACTTCTGAAACAAATTTACATATAATCAATCCGCTCCCATGATTTGATCTTCTCTTTACCTCTTCTTTGTCTATCAACCTGCAAATGTTCCCACCAAAGAGATGCATGACCTTTAAACCGGGTACAAGCATACTTCACCTTTCTTTCCTTTGCGGTGTTCTCAAAATCAAAATACTTATCCATCTTCGAGATCCAATCCATCAATTCATCCAAATCCAACTTTCCATCATACTCCAGTGGGGTAAAATATGGTTTAGTGCAAGGTTGATGACAAACCGGTTTGAGGGTTTAATCGATAGGGTTAGTAAATCGGTAGATGAACCTGGTAATGGAGTTGGTCAGTGATCCAATCCATATCGACATAGATGTTCAAGCAAAGGTGGATGCTGACATGGTTGCCATGTGGAGTTGAAGTGGAAATCTCGCAGAGGTCGGTGATGTGCCGTGTAGGGATAGGTGTTTCTATAGTTGTATATTTAATATGGAGCCCAAGATTTGTGGATCGGATCAGAAGAGTGCGGCTCGAAGAAGAGTCAACGACATAGAAAGATTAGGGAGTTGTTGGCACCTGAATCGAAGCAAGGAAATCAGATTACAAGAGGACCTCAAGATGGAAACAACTGAGATATTTATGGCATTTTGACAGATGCAGGTCGATATACAGGGCCGTGTTTGCTAAGTTTAGAAAATGTGTATTGGAAGACACGTTAATGACGGTGATGTGCAGATAGTTGTCTGGGCGATTGGATTAGATAAGATCTGATTGTATTTGGGTTGTTTCGAGGTTGATGAGAAAACCCTAACTGCTTGAATTTGAATTGGCTTTTGGCGAGAAAACCAGGTTATAAATATGCAAGCCAAAATCATTAAGAGTTTCCGCTGGATGAGGGATTGTTGCTGCATGTAAAGAGAAATCAATCAAGTGCTCATCAAGAAGAAGAAGAAGAGACTAACTGTGAGGAACAATAAGGTTGAAATGTTTAACCGACAACAGAAGTGTAGAACCGACAGTGACCATACCAGCAGAGAAGAAGTGAAGGAAACGACAGAGAAGGCAGACATAGAACCGACAAAGTGTAGTATCGGTGGAGAGCAGCAGAGCAACAGAGAGAAGAGGCGAACATAAGAGAGAACCGACAATGAATTGGATAGAAGATCCAACAGAGAGATTTGAAGAAGAGTTACAAAATCCATTTGTAACAAGAAGATAACTTGGTATCAAAATATGTTTTTGCATTCACTGAGTTGGAGCTCGGTGCAAGGGTTGTAGCTCCTTGGGTTGGTGCCCTAAATCAAGGGTTGGTGCCCTAAAATCAAGGGTTGGTGCTCCTTGGGTTGGTGCCCTAAAATCAAGGGTTGGTGCTCCTTGGGTTGGTGCCCTAAACATTGTAATTAGATATTCATTGTGAGGCTAGATTGGAGCAGTAGTATCCAACAATATTTCTCATCGAGTTTTTTCCCATCTTGGGTTTTCCTCGTATATGTTGGTGTTATGTGATGTCCCTTTGTGTGTGATTGCATTTGTGTTGGTCTCCCCACTAACCGATGAGTCTGCATTAAGTTAGATCTGATAACTGGTATACACACATAGAATAGTTTAAGGGAAAATATTGAGAACCATTGATTCACCCCCCTCTCAGTGGTGCATTGTATCTAACACCAATGCCTTCTTTTCTTTTGGGCTACAGAGACACCCTCTTCAAGACCCTCGCATATAACTCTATGAGACAATTTTTTAAATTCACCACTTGGATGAATCATGAATCTGTCAGCTAATCTAACCCTCAATACTATTTAATTAATGTTGGCTACAACAATTAGTCCAATTCAATTTAGCTTTCCTTGAAAGACCAGTTAGACAAGAAACATAAGGACAAGGAACTCACAAATGACTCTTGTTCATTAAATTGCCATGACAACAAATAATTCTTTCGTAAGAAGATTTAAGATAGAAATTATTTATATAAAATAAAAATCATAGAGAACTGATCTGGAACAAAGATTTTTCGCAACACAATTGAAAGGAAAATACTAATTGTATTACTTAAAATAATATTACATTTGATATCACATTATATTTCTCCTACATTAAAAAATTTAACTTTTAATCTTCACACTTCAAGTAATAATACTCCCCATGCGCTAGCAACTTCCTACTCACGTGTGATACCCTTTTGAAATGATACTTTTATTTTCCTCAAAATAATTCTTTCCTTCCATTAATAAAAAGCCTTCTCCTTTTAATCACCTTCATGGAATACTAATAAAAAGCCTTCTCCTTTTAATCACCTTCATGGATCAAAACTAGAAAATATTTCATCATTGGGATAAAATATTATTACCTTAGTAATCTTCCACCTTTAAAACAAATTTAATATTTTCTTATGTGCTTGAAAATTATTTTATAAAATCAAATATTATAGTTTCCTTTTGCTCACCATCAAAATAAATTTATTTTCCAACATTAATCCATTACCAAATTTGTAAAAATATTCCTCACCTTTGAATAATAAACTTGTTTTTAACTGGACAAAGTAAATATTCCTCTTTTAAAAAACACTTATTCTACTTTCTTTTATGAAGGGTATTTTATAGCAAAATTATTTGGTTTCCACTTCACCCCACTCCTTTATGTCTCACTTCTTTATCAATGAAACTCTTCCTTTGGATGAAATCTTTTCTAGTTTTGATCGAAATGCTGATGAGATTTAACTCTTGGGTTTTTCAATTCTTTTCATCTGAAGAACATCTTCACGGTGAATTGATGGATAATCTTATCCTGAACATCTGCCACATTTGAGAAATAATAACTACTCACTGCAGCAGAGCCTCCACCATTTTGGAAAACAGATATCAACATTGTCCGTCCGCCTTTAACTTGGCATAACTAGTTTTGCCAATTCCATTCACTTGAATGCTTCTTTAATGACTCAATATTGTGCATATCATGTATTCAATGCATTCTCTAATCACTCCTCCGAATTGCATTAGCTGGACAGATTTTAAAGCCTTCAACAAACATATTTTATGCATCTTCACCAATCATGGCACTTCATGAGAATACATTTGGCAATAGTTCACACCAATATCCGTATTTATAGGGAATATCTGATAAAATCTCCAGCCACCATTCGTGTTCAAACCTCCCTAGTCCCTGCTAGTAAAACAAATAAAATCATCTTTTATTCTACAACTTCATAGCAAATGCCTACATGCAGCGAGGATGCTAGAAAGGTTGTGGAGTATGGCTTTATGGCTACCAATTGCATTCGCTTGAAAGTTCATGAAACTTTCTCAACATATTCATTTATTCTTGGAAGCGCTCAATCAAATAGCTCACATATTGACTCTAAAATTTTATAATCATTTGATTCATCACCTTCTCCAATAGTTGCCCTAATGCCAAATTTAAAATATTTAAAATGTTTTTAAATATTGCTTTATTGAAACTATATAGAATATAGGCAGAATTTTAATTTCTCCTGTCACTGTTTTGGAGTAATTTCATTGCGAGCAAACCGAGCATCCTCAAGCTACGAAAAACTGGCAAGCAAACATGATATTTAAAATAAAACATGGGTTTCTCATCTATTTCTGATCAGCTCGCCAAATTGAAGTACCTCCTTTGTAAATCGACCTTGCAGGCTACAATACTTGCTCGAGAAAAGATAAAAATAATCTGCCATATGATCTCGGATGATCATGAAATCGGAACCTGAATCACCTGAGACTAAAATAATAAGTGGGTTGCTTTCATAATCTGAAAATTTGAAAAAAAAATTGGGCGCATTTTTTGGCTCGAAGCAGTCAAAAAGCAATTTAAAAGCTTATCAAAACTCCTCCAATCTTCATGAAAACGCATAGGCGCGCAACCATGTGTGCCAAAAAACTTTCTACCAGACAGAATTGCAAGATTGTTCCTGGATTTTAAAATTTTAATCATCAAAGTAGGCTTCTGTAGCATGTATCTTTGAAAGTGCAATGAGTGAACTCTTTCAAACTGCTTATTGTTCAAGCCCTAAAAAGATGTCAAATTGGATCATGAAGACTTGCAATCTCGCACAGGGGTAAATAGACATATAGTGAATTGCTAGGATCAATCAGCTTGACTTAAAAGTCATTAGATTGTGAAAAATTAATTTTCAAAGTAGGCCTTTTGATTAATAACAACATTGTGCAAATAACAATTTGCATAAATTGCATTTGGTTTTGGCTTGGAACAAATATCAAATGGACTGATGGGGCTCTAAAACCTAGCACCAGAGGTCATTGTGATACAAACAATTGCATGGATCAATTGGTTTAGCTTGAAGGTAAGCTGGGTGTGAAATATTAATCTCAACAAAAGGCTACTTTGATAAAACTTTGCAATGTGTAGTCAACAATTTGAAAAAATTACAAACGGATTGGGTTTGGAAAAAATATTAAATGAGGCCCTGATATTCTGAAAATGGGCATATGGGTACATTAACATAGGGAAAATTGTGTGGAGCAATTGGTTTGATGAGAAATTCATTAAGTATTGAGTTATTGGCTTTAGAAAGAGGCTTACTCAAAAGATTTTAAAACGTGCACTGTATAGCTAGTCCAAAACCCTAAAACTTGGTACCTGAAAGATATGTCAGATTTAACTGTAGGGGATGGGAAATGGACAAACATACTTATTTATGGTAGAGGAACATGATTTCAGAGTGAATTTTCTTGCTAGCCATCAACTTTAAGGATGCATCTTTAAGGCTATCACTTATTTTCTTAGCATATGGAACTCCAAATTTTGTGAAAAATTAGGGTTCCAACACTCCCTTTGTACAAACTATATAGCACTACTTTCTTCTCCAATTTAACATCGTTAAAGATTATATCTTTCCTTCGACAACTCATGGTTTGATGAGATGTTTGCACTAGTTTTTACCCCGCGGTCCCACTTCTTTGATCCTACAATTAATACCATTACTTTTGTTCTAATATAGATTTGCCTATAGAAATCTCCATGAGAGATGTTGAACTTGCTAAAAAAATGACCATTTAAGTGGACACTTAGTCAAAATGGTCTTAAAATTGGTGGATCCCAACTACAAATTTATCCAAGCCTATACTTACACTCTCATAATCTATTCATCTTTGGATACATGGATTCAACTCCTAGACATTTAAGGTTCACTTATGATGTGCTTTTGCTACGACTCGATTGAACACAAAATTGTCATGTAACTTTACTTAAAATGAGATCAATAACCTAAAGAAATGGGTGAAAAATTCAATTCCCCTAGTAGACTTCCTTTGGAAAAATCATGGATTTTTTTTAATTTTAAAACCCCCAACATTTTTACTAACCTTGTTATTGAACCTAAAATCCATGAGGTTTGCTCCAAATATTTAGAAAGTACAACTACCCCTTTTTAAGAACCACTTAGACAATAGTTTGAAGGCATAAATTTGATATTAGAGGATGAGAGATTTCTATACAACTCAAAACATATGATAGCTATGGAAAATCTCCTCATGGATGGGTAAGAAGATGATTGTTGTATTATATTAATAAAGAAGACAATTTCATTCCCTTTCCTAAAAGTGCTACTATTGCCAAACCAAACTAAAATTCCTCAAGTAAGATGAGATGGTAAATAAGGGCAACAATGTTATGCCTAAAAAAATCAATGATTCAATTGATGATAGACTTAGTGACTATGGATGCACTTCTCACTAGAATAGGAGGATGCTTTCCACGAAATGTTTCATCACCTCCTACCATAAAGTTATATTTGGTACCTACAAAACCTCTTTTATTTCCTCTTGTAACTTTGGTTTCTCTTCAACTCTGTGATTCTTAAACTTTACAATTCCTTTTGATTAAATATCTATCAACCCTATAAACCTCTTTTATTTCCTCTTGTAACTTTGATTTCTCTTCACCAACTTTTTAATTCTTATACTTCACAATTTCTTTTGGTTAAATATCTATCAACCTTAATTTTTCTCAAGATAGATTAAAAATCATGATTTCTTGCTCCCTATCTCACAAGTGTTAAGTTCCTTCTTTTGATTGATTTCAATATTATTAAAAACATGGAATAAGCCTTCATCCCACACTTACCAAAAAAAATATATATAAATATATTTTTTTAAAGTTAGAATGAACTCAACTATTTATTAATTACATACTTTGTACATTAGAAATTCGGATTAATATTTTTTAATATTCATTGAGAGTCTATCTTTTAAAGTAATTACAATGCAAGTGTCACCCTATCAAAAAAATACTTTAGATTTTGACAACATTAAAAGTCACCGCTATAAAACATTGTGTAACTTCAAAGTTATCTTTCTATCTAATCTATAACTTCGGAATCAAACAAATGTTTTTTCCTCGAATACACTGGAAGAATTATATAGTCAATTCTAATTACCTCTAATTGCCCATTAACATACAAAAATCAAATTAACTCAAATAATCTTGTATATAGACAGTTCTCATATTAGATGCAAACACAATAGGATGTAAATCTTCAACATAGAATGCAATGCGTATACACACAACCTGGAGGGTAAGAAGAGCTATGACTAAACACTAAATTTGATAGTGAGAGTTATAAAGAATCATCTTACACAAAGATGCTTACAACAGTAAATTCCCACCTGCTTGCTTCAATGAGGATTACATTACGTAGTTTTATTTTGTTTTGCTGACAACTCTTTATCACTAGTAAATTAAGATTGCTCATAAAATGCTCCAACATTTACATTGTTATCGTAATTTTCAAAATTGCAACGCTCAACATAACCGCTTTCACAATGTCATTTTAGCTGCTTTCAAGAAAAATGTTTACATGATAATTGCATCAGCAGCTGCTTGATGAACTCCAACTTCTTTGTGAAAAGAAGCTATGCACTTATTATGTGCTATCCTAAATTCATCATAGAACAATCCTCGACTTAAAATTTTTAAAATATGTTGTTGCAATGGAAGTTCGAGAATATAAGTGGAAGAACTAGTGTGAATATTGTGATGAAAAAGTGATCCAACATTGTGAGTTGCTTTAGTTTATCATTCCCAACTTAGGATAAACTAGGATACAACAACATCACAACACGCTTTATAGACTTCATAGGAGCCTCTAGAAATGTTTTCCCTTGCGTATCTGAAAAAAAAAATGACATGTTTTAGAAATGTCAATAAAGTAAAACCAAATATTAATTTTTAAATTTCAAAGTAAAAGACAACATTTAAAGAACACTTTTTAATGCCAATTTACAATTACACAATTTACTAGGACTATATGAAGATCTTAAATTTATATTAAGACAATTTCAATTATTATTTACTTTTAAAAGAGTGCTGAAATCACCAATTTGGTATTATCAATAATTAATATCTAACATGTTTGAACGAGACAAGATAATCAATACTAGAGTTATATTACTAAAAATTATAAATTAAATAATTAATAATGTTTGATAGTAGTCTTTTATCTGGTAAGCCTCCCATTTGCAGTCAATTATATTACATTTAACCATAATTATTAAATTATCATTATATTAATATAAACTTGTTTAGAGATGATACACATCATCTATATTTTAAATACTCAACCTTAGTATGGGGAATAATTATACTTTCTTGTCCTCTACATTACATAAGGAGGCTTTGTTTGAATAAAATATAATTGGTGTTGTCTATAAAAAAAATAAAAATGTAACAATATATGATTTTGCAAATGTTTTAATTCACATTTTTTAGAAACAAAATAAATGTACAACACAATCATTCTTTAAATTAGAAGGGAAGCTCTTTGTAAATATTAATCTAATTGTATGCTATAAATTGCTATTCACAATCCATACAACGTTTTCTAAGATGTATTCATACTCATGTTAAATAAAATTGTATATCTTTTTCGATTCACCTAAACAAAAACATTGATACACACTTCCATACAAAGTAACATTTTAATTTGTATATTAACAATTTTCTAAGAAGTGTTCATACGCACTAAATAAAATCTTTTTGGATTCACCTAAAAGCAAAATATAGACACATACTTCAATGCAAATTGTTAACATATTAATTTGTATATTACTAAACAACAAAAATGGAAAAACATGTATAGTAGAACCATTCTTAATATTACAAGGGTAAGCTCCCTAAAATCTAACTAAACCTAAAAACCTAAAAGCTTTATACAAAACTTAAAAAGTAAGAACATTTAACAAGATTTCAAGGGGTTTTGGCATTAAATGTAAATATATAATTGACTATATTTTTATACTAGATACAACCATGAACTATCAACAATCAAGAACTATAGTGAGATTTTCAAATTTTAAACATGCTAAACTAATTTACATAGTCGGCTTCTTACTCGCTAAAACAAAGACTAGTATTTGATTGTAAACAAATATTATAAGGAAGAACACAAATGGATGTGGACTATTGAGTAAATCATAGACCAATAAATTAAATAGAAGAATGGCACAAGATTCCAAAAAATTGATTATTAAGATATGCAAAGTTATTACTTTCACAAACGACATGCAATAATTAATATAAAGCTTCATAAAGCTTCACAAAGTTACTCAATTCAATTTAACTAATGGAATTAAAAACACTACATCAACCTCAACATAAGTTTATGCACCATAACTTAACATCAAGTCACATTTATTTCACTTTCACAAGAACACAATATCTTCAAATTAAATTTTTCATAATAAGTCTATCCACAACTCCCATTAACAATCACGTGTTCAAAGCATTATAAAAAGCTTTCAAGAGACATCTTTTAAGGATAAGTGTTATTACTTATTTCCAAAAAAGTATTGTTTTAGAGCTATCGTATCCCTATGTACAAAATAAAGAGAATAAAACACTTTCAAAGAAAATTAATTTTATGAGAAGGCTTATGCAAACTTTTGGTAATTATAAAAACATCCCCTTCATTGTGGCAAGGAGTTAATATTGGGAGAGTTTCATGATAGCATTGACAGTTGGAGGGAAAGGGCTCAAGGTCCCTACTTCAAGAGATTTAAGTGACAAGTAGTTCAAAGATGCTATGCAGATGAAAAAGAATTGTGCAATGGCAAAAGTATGGATGCTCAATTCTTTGAGATGGTTAGATAGATGGAAGAATCCACTCTTATCAATTTTATAGTGGCTTCAAATCGTGTAATGGTTTTCCTAAAGTTAATTGATGCATCCAACATAATAAAGAATGCAGAAAATTTGAGCTTGATATTGGAGGAGGTTGTTTTAGAGGTGGGCATACAAAATGTTGTCCAAGTAGTTACTAACAATGAAGCGACATATGTAGCAGTTGGAAGATTGCTTCAAGTTGTCCATCCAAAAAAAAATTGTACCCCTTGTGCAACTCATTGCCTTGACCTTCTTTTGGAGAACATAGGCAAAATTGATTGGATGAAACCAATTGTAGAAGCAAGAGATATAACAAAATACACACATACAAAATCACCATGGGTTTATCAATTGATGAAAGAGCACACCAAAAAGAAAGAACATGTTCGATCAAGAGCTACAAGGTTTGCAACTAATTTTCTAATGTTCCAAAGTGTCACTAGTTTATTGTCTCCTTTGAAACAAATGTTTGTGAGTTAACCATGGGTAGACTCAAGTTACTAAACAAAGGCTGATAGAGAAAAGACTGTAAGAATAATTTTTGATGGCGAATTTGCAACTAGAGCATTAGAGAATGTCAAGGTAACTTCAACTTAATTTAATTTTCGAAATGAATCCTTTATTTTTAATTGTAAACTTTAGAAAATATTACATTTTATTGAAGTTGTAATTTATATTTGGTTCTACTTTGTACTTTGTAGGTGACTAAGCCATTGTTGAGGGTGTTGCGCTTGGTGGATTGCGATAAAACTGTGATGGGGTATAATTATGAGGCAATGGATAGGGCAAAAGAGGCCATCCAAGACTATTACATGAGGGATGCAAATAGATTTGCCAATATTTGGGAGATCATTGATCAGAGGTGGAACAATCAACTCCACCAACCTATTCATGCAATAGGGTACTTTTTCAACCCCAAGTTCTACTTCTTTGATAGCTCCATGAATGCTAATAGGGAGTTTATGGAAGGCCTATCCACATGTATTGAGAGGATGACATCTACAACTACAATGAGAGTCCTTATCATTTCAAAGTTGCAGAATTATACAACAGATGGGGGAATGTTGCTTTTTTCCAAATTAGCTATGACAAGAGAGATCTAAACACCAAGTAAGAAAAAGTGAAGCCTTATATGTTGCAAGTTATGAAGTACAATTATTGATAGAATATTAATTATTTACAAAAAATTCAATATCTTATTTGTAGGTTCTTGGTGTTAAGATTAGGGTGGAAATGCCCCGAATTTGAAAAGGGTAGCCCTCAAAATTTTGTCTCAAGCTTGTAGTTCTTTTGGCTGTGAGTGTAGTTGGCATTTATTTGATGCCATTCACATGACGTAGTGTAATAAGTTAACAACGCCTCAATGATCTTGTTTTTGTGCAATGTAACCTTCGGCCTCACATAAGAAAGGCGCAAATACCGGCCGGACAAACTCATTGATATTGCTATAATTAGAGTATACTTCATACGATCTTGTTTTTGTGCAATGTAACCTTCGGTTTCACATAAGAAAGGAAGACATAATTTGGAGTATACTTCATATTGCTATAACAGAAACAACTACCGATCAACATAGCATAATTTCCAATTGTTATATCAGAGAAGGCTAATATCATTTAGTAGTGAGACACGTTGATATTAAGATAATCTTTGCAAATTTGTCAATAATTTATATCCGAGATAGCGAGATAATCTTATATTATTGCACTGAGTATTGATATACAGACCAAATCATCTTGCATATATCTAATTGATTGAATCAGAGATAGCAGTGATATTGTCTCATATATCCTATCATTTGTATAGCATAAACATTAGAAGTCGTCTCACAGATTAATATCCTTAGTGTTATTTGAGACTTTGAGGAAAGAAGTCTGTTGCAATTGATTTCGCAAGTTAATTGTACCAAATTTATAAGTTACAACAAAAGGGGGCATTACAAGTGGTATCAAAGCATTGCATTTTGTGGTTATATTGCGTTGTTCCTAGAAAGGGGCATTACACTGCCACCTACCAATATGGTGGAGCCATAGGCACAATCTTCTACACCAAGCAGGGATCCAAAATCGAGTGCGGGGACCATACCCTCTACCTCCCATTTTTTTTGTAGGGCAGGGAAGAGAAAGATGGAAAAACTTGTAATGTCTAAGTTGCCTAGATATGAAATTTATGAAATAATTTTCAAATACAACCATCATAAATTCATAATAGTTATTAGTTAGTAGCTAGCTATTGTATCCACTTCCACTATCTAGCTTTGTATGATGATGCCACTTTGTGATCCCTATGTATTAAATAATCAAATTTAATAGAAAACACCTCCCCATGGTTTTTAGACTCATTTGACACATTTTGTAATTAAATTTTCCAAAAAAATGTTTTTATAAGAATTTGTATTTTTAAGTTGCTGAGTACTCTCCGAGTTCGAGTATGTAATCTTTGATTGCAACAATATAAATTGATGCACTAAGAAATAAACAGCAGGTGGTTTCAGATTTGTACAAGGGACTCATAGTTCATATACCAAATCCTGAAAATGAACACCCAATTCATTTGCCAACAAACTGAAAGTCTGATCTGAGACAACAATTACAACCTGCAGATATGGTGCTGCACAAAAGGGGTGGCTATCTTTCAAAACTATGGATAAAATATTCTCACCTCTAATGTCCCTACAAACTTGGGTGAATGTTCCTTAACCCTGGTCGCCCAATTTAGGACACAAATCTGATGGAACTCCGTGTGAAAAGAACCATTCAAACACAAGTTATACCTCCCAAACCTGTACCGACTGCAGGAAAAAATCGGTCCCTTTCAAGGAGAATCTGCCCAGATCAAATCTTTCAATCAATATCACTGCTATCTAGACATTGTAACTGAAAGCTTTAGACATTGTAGAAAGCTTTCAAGGAGAAAGCTTTAGACATTGTAGCAATACCCATAACTGAAAGCTTTAGTTCATGCCCTTTATTAATATCTAATGTGATATGGCTTCCTCAGAAAATAAGGGCGATCAGCTACAGAACTTGCCAAACTACACAAGCCAAGTGAACTTGCTAATCTTCCTCTATGATTAGCGAAGATAGATTATAATATTATTTCAACTCACTTTGCCAAGTCCACATCCAACAACAAGAAGAATACCAATAATCTCCAACAATCATCGGAAAAATATTAGAACCATTGAATTTTATCTTTTACAAAGACCTCATAAATTTCATGTCAAACTCATTGAAGTGCAGATGCAAAATGTGATTGACTCTACCAAAACACTAGCTAGGAAGGAATCTTCACAACTGAAACTAATTTTCCCAAGAGGGTTTTCGTCCTCCAAAAGCTGAGATGAACCAAGTCCAATCTCCAGAACCACAAGGGTTTCAATAAGAGAAATAAACTCCATAATACCAAATGAGCCCTCAAACTCCTTTTTATAAGCATTTTTTAGAACTTCTGAAAAACTCCTTTATTAGATTACTTTATTAATTTAATAAGCTTATAACCCTGAAAAGTGATTTAATTCATTTTTTAAAAACATTTCTGACACTTGAAGTTAGTTTCAAGTATCCCAACATTCAAAACTTTCTGTTCTCTTTCCAATGAGCTATAATACTGAGGAACCCCATAAATTATTTTAATTGAAATGGCAACCTTGGTAAAATGAATTAAATATAGCTCAAAATTGCAACCAAGTAGCGGCAATGGTTGAAATGCATCAGAATCAAGAATTGACTGTGCAGGAGTGATACTGATAATGAAAATGATAATCGGACCTGTTTGGATGACTTACTAAAAATAGTCACTCCTCTAAACAATTTGAGTTCACCGGTAACATCAAATTACCCCTCTAATTAGGCTGACACACACACAAAAGGTCAGCGCCAACTGCAGCACAAGAGAACCCGAGAATGGGTACACTACATGATTGTACACATAAACTCCATCTTCTACCACAGAGGTGGTTTTCAACTTATCTTCTTCCGCTATACTTATTCGATTATCCTTGGATAGGTTGTCCATAAAAGAGTAAATTTCATAGCCTCTGATTTCCTTAAGAATCGAATTAGTGAAGGGATTCAGAAATGAATCCTTGATGGTAACTATATTAAGACTTTTGACATTCACGCATAGCTAGATTTCTTCAAATTCCTTTTTGAGTGATATAACAGTTAGAGGCATGTAATGTCCCCATTTTCATGAGGATCAGTCGACAGAAGGGTTTGGCCTATTACTTGACCCTCGTAGGCCAAGGAGTTGATGAGAGGGTTGTTTGGGCAGCTGCTTGTGGCTTCACATTCTATTTTTATATGATTTTTGGTGAGATAATGTATTCTCACGTATGATGTCACGTGTGTTGCACTTTATATTATAATGAGAATTATCTAAAGTGCAATTAAATAATAATATTATTTTAAGGGGAATCTTCTACAAAGTTCAATTAAATATTATTTTATTTCTTCTAGAAGGAGGCCGACCTCTTGAAGGAAAAGAATAAATAGAGGGGGCAGCCTCGTTGTTGGGCATCCAGTTGTTGAATATTTCTTTGTTTGATAGCTTGTGGAGCCAAGGGTTTCTGCAGTTAATCTTCAACCATTGAGAAAGGAAACTCTCAATTGGTAATGCGATTTTGAGGTTGTGAAAGATCTTCTGAATTATCGCTGGTTCTGAGCTCTACCTTAGGAGTTCAACTTGGAGCTTATTGTGTTTTTGCAGCTGAGAGGAAGACATTTCAGTCTTTCTAATTGAGCTTCATTGGTGGCCATAGGCCAAATTTTCTGAGGTCATCTTGCATAGCAGATTGGAAATCGAATTGAGAGAATGCTTCAGATTCATGATCAATTGATATCTGCACTTTAATCAGGAGTTGGGCGATTTCTTGGAGGTATTTTTAGTGGCTGTTTGGAGGGGTTTGAAGGTGATTTTCAGTCCAAATCATGGTCTTCTGTGGAGGCCGATCAGACCTACCGAGACACATTTTTGCTCATCACTTGAGATTGAGGAGGCAGATTTTTGTGGGCACTTGTTCATTCAATTCGGCTGGCCTTGGTAATCATTTTCATCATTCATTGGAGGAAAGGAAGGGCTGCATTTATTTGTTATTACATCTGCAACTTAGGGTATTTGGCGGCCAGCCTCTAGTGAGGCGATTTCATACTATGAGCCTTCAAAAAATATGGTGACAACTCCTACATGGTCGCTAGAATCCATCCTTCCTTTGAGCATCATTAAATCAGGTTCTTGATCAGTATTTGTAAGCAGAAATTGGAAGTCAGACATTAGAGTTCTTCAATAACATCTTGTACCTGCATCGATAATAGTTATAGTTTATTTATGAAGTCTGAAATAAGATCTGAAATTAGTTTCAGCAGTAGTATAGTTCAGACTCATTATTTCTGAAGTTTGCATGTCAAATGTTTGTGGAAATGTCTCTTGGCTGTACGTACACATTTATCTTTTGAAATTCATATATATGCCTTGGAAAGATCAAAAGAATCATTATGCATTGAGTTTGTAATGTTAGATATCATTGAAATCTTTTGCAAATACATTCCATGTGTATCAGTGTCAAAAACACGCAAGGTTATGCAAAGGCTGTCCAGTGTCAAAAACACGCAAGTTATCAGTCTGAAACTTTAGAACAGCAGATTGAAGGTTGGAAGACAATTGTTCATCATTATTCCTTGCACATTTCAGTCATATAACAGCAGGGGATATTACAAGGCACCCAATCATTGGTTTTTACCTTGAAAATTATACCTACTTTCCATCATTTTCGTTATTTATTCTTGGACTTATATAACATAATTCTTGTTCATCCTATATGATCTTTTTCGTACAAATTGTGGTCCTAGTACCAAGGCAATTTTGTTCACACAAACTTTTGGTGGTAATACTTTCAAGCCTTTATATGTACATGCAAAAGTATCTTTATACTATAGAAAAACTTTCAATGCTAGAAACCTTAAATATAGGATCCCAATTATCTTCTACTATAATTACGTTGGAACTACCTTCTCCCAAGTTTAGTTTTTTTGTTGATGGTTCCTCATACTTTATTGCCTTGTCTCATTCAAAGTCATGTGCCAGTGTGTCATCCAATTTTGCAACTCCTTGTACTCTGGAGGGAAAGTACAACTTGTTGTCGCCCAACAGTTTTCTTCCTCTTCTCCAATTTCTCCAATTTGTATCATATTACAATCTTGTTGGAACACTCCATAATCATCCATCTACCAATGAAAAAGCATGCTTAAAGAGCTAGTTTCGTCTTCTAATCGATGTTGACGATCAAGTAAACCATCATTCGGATCCATGGGACCTTTTTCTTTTGCCCATGTTTCCCCTACATCCAAGTGTAAATCGAAGGAAGTAACCTCTTCTCTCACTTCCTAATTTCTTAGGTCTATATTGTAGCTCCTTCCATTGTTTTCTATTGACAGAGTATTCTTCTTCTAGTTACAATCAACCTTAGTTCCTATCAGCCATCCTCTACCCAATAGTGCATCATAAGCTTTTCTAAAGGAATGACCACAAAGTTCAAAATAAATTGAGTCCCAGCTGTTACATTCTATGCCAATATGACTCTCCGATGTTGGTTTGCTCCTAATAGTTGGAGTGTGAATGACCAAAGGGCTGGTTTCCCAACCATTTACATGAGTCTTCTAGAAATACATTTACTCCAGATCCTCTATCAACACTTGTGTTTGTCAAATTTTTCCCCAAAATTTGCATATGTACAATGGTCAATTTCTTTTCCATAGTCAACTTATTTTCCATATTTATTGTGGGTAGCATAGAATCGATGACATGCTTGTGTGCATTAGCAGTTCTATTATTATATCTACATTTTTGTCTTCACCACTTCCTTCTTGACTTTGATTTTGGTCATTCTCCACTGTATTGGTGATTGCCACTCTCAATTGTGGCATACTCTTCAAAAGATCTACCATCCTTACTGGTATAGTGGTTTATAGGAATCTTCTTGCAATGTTTTTATCGTATTCAGACCATGGAGAGTACATGCTTTTCATAGGAATTCCTTTGTTCCTTTGCAATGGCATGTTCTACCTTCACTTTGCTTCTTGAAGCCTTTCTTTCTCCGTGCGAGGGTATAGATATGTAACCTTTTTGGTTTGTGTCAAGTGACAACAAAATTTGCCTTATCTTGTTCTTCCACACAAATCATATTAATGTTGCCTTTTTGTTTTGGGCAATTTGTGTCTTCATGGTTGCCTAGTTCGCACTATTTGCACAACATCATAGCCTTGTTCTAGTTACTTTCACATTCTTTGGTGAAGTGCCCCTATTCATTGCGTTGATGACATTGTATCCTAGGTCATCCTTTTGCATCACACTGGGTTCAGCTTCTCGCCCCACTATTACTATTCAATCCATTATTATTCCCTCTCCTATCCAATACCCACCAAGTGATGCATTTTTTTATAATTATTTTGTTGTTTTGGCAATGTATTTGGTGGGGTAGACTATTCACCTTGTGTACACAACACTTGTGTGCTTCTAAATTTTAATTGTATGAGCATTCCTTGATAGAATGTCCTAGAACTTGGCAAATATTATAGGATAACTTTTTAGGAAAATTTGTTTTAATATGACCCTTATTTTTTTAATCAATAAATTGTGGGATTAGGGTGCACTCCCATTATATGAACAAATAAAATAATGAAGATTGATTCAAGCCCATGAATGGGGAGAACAAAAAATAATGAACTGATTAAAGAGTCCTAAAGAGAGCTCAAAAATTCAAAGGACAGCTTAAGTCAAAGAAAAACAATAGGTAGACAAAAATTGGTACAATCGCACGAACAATAGAGTGTACCAACCAATAGACCAACCAATAGAAACCATTCACTCCACCTTTTTGTATCCCCTTCCTCATGGTCCTAGTGAGGAAGGCATCCATGGTCCATTGAGTACCTTCATCAACAACATCTCTACCTTCAATGCAGAGCTTCTTTACTTTAGATTTGTGTCCCTCCTTCCTTTTGGTTGGGAAGTTTGGCTTGAAGATGGCACTATCAGTTTGGGAAACGGTGCATTATTTGACAAGAACAACCACATCATCTAAATCCAAATCATCCATCAAAGGAAAGGAGCCCTCAAAGACATACCCATTTCTAGCCACCACAATTGGTTAATCATGACTAGTAGGCACCGTTGGGGACTAGATAGGCGGTGGCTCGCAAGGGACACCAATGGGCATAGAAGAAGGTTGCTCCAAAGGAGTTGAGTCTACAATCAAGGACTCTGGAATAAGCTCAGGATCATCACAAGCAGCCATAAACTTCCCATGATTACGCCAAATCAAATTTGCATATGAATTTCAAAACTTCTTATCCCATTTTTTGAAGTTGAAACTCCTTTAAGTGATCGCTTTGGTAGAAGCAACCAACAATCTTGGGACCAAATTTGTTGTAGTGAAAACACCTAAAAGAGAGATCTTCGTAATTTAGATATTGGGTCCAAGTGTCGCGAGAAGAATGGATCAAAATAGAATGGTGCACAGGCTTAGAGATATGAATCATGGCACAAACCCTTGTGTACCTGCTATAGGGAGCAACTAAAATCCAGCTTAACAAACAAGCCAATTTGCTCGATCATGCTTTTAATGAGCTTTGACACATGCATAACCAACAAGAGGTTATATAGTCCGATCCAAATGGGAACAAAAGTGATCTTAGCAGCTATAGGGTCAAAGAAACAAGTCCTAGCTGAAATGCATAGGGCCAACTAGCCATATAAAACCAAGGGCCATTCTGCAACACAAAATTACAATATTCCACAAAAGTGAAACGAAGTAAAAAGAAACCAAAATCAAGAATGTCCAAATCAGGAGTGGAAAGGTTGCTCCAAGTAAACTTCATCCATATAACAAATTGATCAACTAGTAGATGCTTGCTCAAATAGCGAACAAGAAGAGATTTATTCCCAATCTCACCCAAAACCTCCTTAATGCTTGAATCCATTGGATCGTCCACCAAAGAAATTTTAGAATCCCCCTAAGAGAACACATGCGCATTGTGTCAAGCTGCACCAAGATCAAAGGAGTCTAGTTGGAGCGAAGTTGGTGTTGGTTTAGGGTTTTCCTTGATGACTTGTATTTTGCAAAAATCAAAATAGATGTGGTAGGGGTTTTTCATATTTCTACACTACTCGATGAGGAGAGGAGCCAAAGGCTGGATCAACAACCAAAGCAAAGCAAGTGGAAGGGATGCACAAAAATCCTCCTAGGCGAGCCTTGGTGGGTCATAAGTCTAGCCACCCTTAGCACCTTTAGTTGATCTCTTCTTCATGCAATTCTAGAAGGTCGTGGAGCCACATGCATGACCTTGCAACCCAATCTTTTGCTGCATATCGACGCCCGAGTACTGCCGCCTTCCATTTGCACCAACACCTGTGACTAAGTTTGCCTCACCACCTGCAGCTAGGTTCGTGCCCTCACATCGCACATTCAATTGATTTATGATCTATAATATGACCCTCATTTTTTGTATATCATGCACCATAGCTCTTTTCTTTCCTTAGTGGCTTCTTTCTCGACCTTCAGTTCTTTCATCATTTTCATCATGTCCTTCCTCAATGCTTGGATGGTCTATATTCACTATTAATACTATCTATTGAACTCTTGTCTTCTTATGTTTTCTTTTTCCCTCAAGAGGAGGCTTTACCTCACACTCTATGTCTATTGTTCGATTATAAGCAGACAATGGTGACAATAATTTCATTTTTTTCCTTTGTGAACCAAGTAGCACTTCAATGAACCACCACTTTTTAGACTTCTTGGTTTGTTGGTTTTCCAATTTGACTAGTTCTCTGATTATATGATAGTAAACTTTTACGTTGTCATGCTTTCCTTGCTTCGTATTGTAGATTTCTGCTACAATCTCATTGTCATCTTGAAGTTTGAATTCATCTTCGAATACTTTCCTTAACAATTTCCATGTAGCTTTCGATGTTGCTTCAATCTATATGTACCAGTCTATCACCATGTCCTTAAGGTTGTTGGAACTGATCTTAGGTAGCAGAATCTTGAAGAGCACACGGTTATACTAATAGGAAGGGGGAAGAAGGGGGGCATGGAATATAACAACAAATTTTACAAAATTTAAACTTTATCAATCAAAATAGCAGTATTCACTAGCTTTGAACAATCATACACATAAGAACACAATAACATGATGTTTAATGTGGAAATCCTAATGGGAGAAAACCATGGCAAATCAATGCTTTTTATATAATACTTCTTTTACAATGTTTGTAGGCACCAACCTACTAGAGCCACCAACCCCTAACTTAGTTTGTGAGCACCAACTCCCACTTCTAAATTTGTAGGCAACAACCCACTGAAAACACCAACAACCACAACTGAGCACTAACTCAGCAAGAGACACCAATCTCTTATTTGATAGGCACCAACCTACTAATTCTTCAATGGATGATATTCTTCTCCCTTCATCACAAATCTGATTACAACTTCTGATCTTGAATGATATATATCTTTTCTTTACAAATCTGATCCAAGCTTCTGTACTATTCTTTCTTCACAAATCTGATCACAACTCAAGCAATAAAATTCTTTCACAAGACGATCATAAACATCTCACTGTCTTCCTTCAAAATCTGCTCTTACACATCATATATGTTCTTTGTATATATCTGCATTTATCCTTTATACATGGGCTGCATATATTCTTTGATATGAATCTGAATCACACTTCATATTTCTGCCCCTTCTCTTCCTTTATCTCTGCGTTAAATTAAAAAATAAATCATTACTTACTTTCCTGTACAGATCTGGACGTGTAGATCTGATATATCTTTTATTTCTTCACACACAGTCTCACCAACTCCAAAAGCCTTATATCTTTTTACACCTCATTATCTTCCTTGGAGACATCTCCTTTCATATCAAATAGTCACAGCTTTGAGAAAAGTCACATCTCTTCAAAATGAATATTGTTTATGCACATCGATTCTTCATTAATAAATCTTCCTTATCAAAACTGATCACTAGTTTTCCTTTTTCCTAACTGCTGCCTTTAAAAAACTAAATTAATACAACCTTTTTTTTTATCACTGCCTATGGATCATACATTTTCATTAAATATGAATTGCTGTCTTTTGACTTCAGTTTTTGCCTTTGAAAATTAATCGCTTTCTTTTAGTTTACCTTTATACAAACCGCATCTCTTCTCAAATTTGCCTTTTATGTTCTCTTTGCTGTCTTTTAAATTATGACAAATTGATAGTCAAATTAGCCTTTTATGTTCTCTCCATGGATTACTTACTTTCTTTTGTTTTGTGTAATTACGAGGTTTTCAGTTTTGCCAAGTCCATGATGAGTCCTGAGTCCGAGTCCTAAAACCATGCTCACAGCAATGGACAACCATGGAGAAGCTGATAATAGAGAAAGAAAGAGATAAACAAATGACTGAGGTACAAAAGATTGTGATTCTGGATTTGGGGACAATGAAAATTGAGTATAGACAGGATCCTTTGCTCTGATACGACTTGTGAAGTCACCTCATTAGGTATGAAGATGTCAAATATATTCCATTATAAGAAAAGCCCATTTTTATGTTTAATTGAGGTTATCACCATCTCTCTAAATTGATGTAATCCATTTTACTATCCATATTGAATTCTTCTTGTTAATTATTTTTTATCTAGGTACATTATATTGAATCTAACAATGCATCAAGAAGTCAGAAGTGTTTATGGGAATAGTCTCCTTATAACTATTTTCCAGCAAAAGATCTTCCCAAAAATAAGAACAATTTAAAATACACAATTGTCGCAATAAAATCTCACCTGAAATTAAACTTTTGTACTCCTTTGAAAAGTCATCCAAACGAACCGATACTGGACTGATTCCACAGATCCGTGTAACACAAAGCTCCAAGTATAGTGATTGTTCCATAATTCTCAAAAGTAAAAGACACACACTTTGAATTTGAGGCTCAATGGGATCTTGTTTCCTGGAGCTGCATAATTCTGTGACAATATTAAATGCTTGATCCTGCAATGAACATAAAAACTAAAAACATTAGAGTACAATAAAACATAATCTGTTCCTTTCAGTTTTCTCTACAATAACCTAATAGATATGATCTAATAGAATTATAAAAATGACCTGAAGACCATGAAAAATCTCAGGCACTGGAAGCTCTGGGAAATGAACAAGATCAACATTTCCATCTTCCTCAACTCCTTTTATTGCTGCTTGTGCTTGCATGCACAAAAAATTTAAAATCAGAAGAGTTATTCTGTATACATGTAAGGCAATCATATCTGAATATTCTGTGCAGAAAAGAGGAATAGCATCCAATTCTGCTCCGCCTTTAGTGAAGGATAATGGTACAATGCTCTTTACAGGATCAGGTGCAGTTTGTTGTGATGATAGTGATTGCCTGTTTTTGGTCACATAACCTCTTGCTGCAACTGAAAACCATCCACTCTTGCAATTTACTACAGAAGGATTTACAAGCGCAGCTATCTCTTCCTTTTGTAGGTGAGAGCATTGTAAAAGCATACTTTTGTAAGGCATGTCTCCAGAACATAAATGGGCTTCTTTGCTAATAAAAGATAAGAGATGTATAATATTTTCCCTCATTTCTGAATCCACATATTGCATCATATCTGGCCGTGTCACTCTGTTCTTTGCAAGCTGACTCATAAGAGTAATGGCATGCTCGGTGTTTTGTAAGGCAATAACTGAGGTTTGAGGCATCCGATTTCTTGTTTGTTTTCTGCCAAGTGCATCAGTCAGATTATCTGGGGCTTTTATTGCACACAAGATGTAATCTTTTTCTGATATGAAGTAAGTCAACGCATTGCATAGAACTGCAACCCCTGCATCATTTTCTCCAACTGACATCACCATTGCCGTTATGACGACTAATCCCAGACCCCATAACCTATCAGAAAGTCCCCATTTGTTCCAAAGAGAGAATGGACCCTCTGTTTGTCCAGAACTCAATGAAATTTCATTCCTTACAAACTGGCTAAATGTTGACAAGCATGAAAAAAAGCCAGCTGACTGAAGCATCTCAGCACCTTCTCTCACACGAGCTAAAGATAAACATAAATTCAAAACAACTGGAGCAGATTCTTGCCACTTGTCATGTCGAATTCGACAAATTACTAACTTTGTTGGAAAATGCTTTTGCAAAACAGGTAGCCAGGCATGAGGTGCCAAAAATCCTTTCAAGAGTACATCAGTTATAGCTAAGGAGAGGTTACCAAACTTGTCATTTTCAACACAATTGCAAAGAACAGGTAGAAACTCCAAGCTCATAAGTGAAACATCAGCAAAAGCATCTCCCAAATTCTGCATGTCTGACTTTGACTGTCTGCTTGCATTGTGCTCTATGTTTTGAGAATTAATAAGTTCTAATGATATCAGGAGTACTGCAAGGAGACATCTAACAATAGTCTCAATCCCATCATGAACAAATGGTTTGGTATCCATCAATACTCTTAGGTTTGTGATAACAGTTCTAATCACTCTTGCATAAAGTGGCCAGGCTTGCATACCATTCTTCCTTGATGTGATACAACCATACATCCACCAAACAAAAATCAGCAAAAGCTGTGCCTGTATAATGATGAAATTTGGCATATGATTTGTTGGGTCCCCAACAGGTCCCAATAACTGCATAGATGTATGTAAATAGTCACACAGACCTTTAATGCACGACTCTATTGATGTTTCAGACAAGATTGCATCTGGCATTACTGTCCGTACATCTGTCCCCTGTTTAGCAAGACATAGGATAACTCAAGACTACTATTTACAGACTGCTACAGAGAGAGAGATTGGCAGAAAAGAAAATCTAGAATTACGTATACTAGTCAAATATTGAAGAAAATAAAAATAAAGGCACTATTCCTTTCCAGCTATTTAGTAAGAACACACAAGGAACAGTAAAATATCAGGCCTTTTAATATATCATATATTAAAGAACTTACAGTATTTTTGTCAAATATTGTTAATGTTAGTAAAGTCATCCATGCTTTTAATGCATTTTTCTGTGAATCTGCAAGGGAAAATGCTACGTTTGCATGCTTCAAAACCTGCAGCATCTTTTGTGCTGCAACAATGGAACCTTTCTCATCAGAATCAGACCACCACTCCATACCCAATTCTGCTTCAAGGGATTTGGTATCATAAATATAGTCATCACCATACAGTGGATGAAGATCTTGTGATCGGACATGCACGCTGCTTTGCAAAATTGAATCTAGATTCAGCTTTACGAGATAGTCTGAAACTTTCTGAAATGATCCAGGAGGGATTTGTCGACCTTCTAACTCTCCTTGAAGATGATAGTACAAATCATTTACAATTAAAGCATGAAGACCTCTCTCTGAACTGCCAAACCAAATGAATGTTTTAGTTCAGGGCAAGAATATAGACATCATCTATAGAAGCCATCAATATGATTGAGAGACAAAAGTACATAAAAATTACAATGAAGACACAATAACTACAAGAGAGAAAGCATCCTTCTTAAAGAATATAGAATTCTGAGCATGTTCAATAAAATTTCTTTTCTTTTTTTATTTCGTTACAAGTTATAGAACACAATTCCATAGTAAGAATCTTATGGATAAGATCAAATTCTTCTTATAGTTAAACTAGACTTGTTATGATTTTTTTCTATAGCAGGACTTATGGAAAAAATCAATAGTTAAAAAAAATGAACTGGCTCAAACGATGGCCAAATTGATAGTTGAACTAGGGACTGGCCAAACTGGAGGCAGTCATGACTGCTGAACCAGAATTAAATAATCTATCACGGACAGCATTTAATCCCCATGGTTTGAGGTGGTAAAAAAAGCCCAAAAAAATAGTGCAAAGGAAGCATATTAATAAAAATGTTACTTGCTCTTGATTAGTACTATCTCTTCAAAATAAATGTTAGGGACCAGTCAAGCTATTAGGTAGCAAGATAGACAACAGGAAAATTAAGTTCAGGTTTAGTTTCATAATATCATGACCTTTAAATAAGCTGAGAAACAATTTTAAAAAAGAAAATACACCGAAATCTATTTTTAGTATATAATACTGCGAAATTGTCTCATTCAAAAATCAAGAAGTATACTGTTCTTCTACTCGGGTCATGAGGTTTTTGAACGCTTTTTTCAGTAACCGTACTTTAATTGCGGTTGTAAAAGTTCTTTGCAGAGACTAACAGCCATTATATTTAATTGTCATTTTTCAAGCTCCACAGCAACTAGGATACCAAAAAAAATGCAAGAGTTTGACAGCAGTTGATCCAAGATATGCTTATAGATTAATCAAAACATTTATCAATGTCCAAGAATAACCCAATGAGTTACTGCAATAATTTAACCCAGATGGGAACTGTACAGCACAGCTGCAATTGAAGATTAAACAACTTAATATGATGCAAAGAATTCAGAGCAGAAAGTACTTATTTACAAGATGTAGTTTTTTAAAACCCATGATCAGATTATGTGGGATGCTTTGGTATGTTGTTCTCACCATATTTTGCTTTAAAGACAAGATCTTTTGTGAGGACTATTTCTGTCAACATGTTGTCTAAGTTTCAAGAGTTCAATTCAACAGCTAACTGTGTTCTTTTACCTACACTATGTGATGTCCTCATCTAATCCAAACAAGTAAACAGTATGTGAGAGAAAGATCCTTGAATTATCTTCACAAATGATGAAAACATTCATACAAGGAATGCCAAAACTATACTCGAGCGTAACCAAAGTATGATACGGATATTGAGTTCACATGATGTCAAGTTTGACGATCTTGTGGGTCACAAACCTTATCAACATGAAGATCATGATTTTACCATTGATTACATTAACTCAATGTGATCAACATAATCAGGCATGTCCATAAGATGGCAACCCACATATCAATCATAAAGATATACTGATCGTCATGCAGAAGCAGCATGATATATCAATCATTATAATCACTATAGTATCCATCAATCATTATCAATTTGTTTAGATCAGCAAAGAATAGTTATATCAAACGTGAAGGAGCATACTATCTTACTGCCACCCAAGGGAAGGTCAAGATAACTGAATTACAAATGAAGTACATAAAGTAATGCAGTGAATTATACTCAGTGATGCAAAGGCAGCGATTAATAATAAAGGCACAATTTGTACAAATAACAAATGTTCATGAAAAGGTGTGATTTAGATAATAAGCCAATTTGTGTAAAAAATGAAAGTATGGGAAATTGGAAGGGGCATGTCTATTCCAAGCAAGGGATGCAACTATTAGTTGTCATAAGATATTTAAAGAAGATCGATTGCATTCCTAGCAGCATCATCCAATCATTCTTATTTACTTCTTTTTATCCATATTTGGATTGCTCTCTTGAAGAAGTTGCCTTCTTGGCACAAAATCAGTGGCATACATTTAAGGCTATTAATCAGGAACAGCACCATACATTGCAGACTTCTAATGGCCAAATCAGAAACAGCAATTACCTTATATTGCTATAAGAAATATTGAAGACCTTTGCATACTTATAAAGTGTATAACAGAAACAGTGAGTTATATCATCACTATAAACGATAGAAAGTATACTTAAGCATATTTCATATTGCCATATCAAGAATGTTTATAAGCAATATTGAAAAGACTTACAGCATATCTCACGTCAATATATCAGAAACAGCAATAAGCATTTGGAAAGAGACTAACAGCACGATTCACATTGGTATATCAGAAATAGCAGAGTTAACTCCATAAGTGCAGATTGGAGTTTAGCAAGAGATCGTCATTGCATAATCCCCATAGTCTATATCAGAGATAGCAGCGATTATCCACCTTATTGCAGATCTGAATTCTTGACGGACATACAATGATTAATATTATCAAAATATATTCATTTACAATAGGTATATCATATAGTGATCAAGATCATCATATTATAAGTGGTATTGATTGTATATCCTAAGGATAAACAATAAGCAGATCATAATATATCATTTTTATACTAAGTGGTATCAATTATCATCAATATAAGTTTATAAAGGATTTTTAGAGTCTTTGATTGGAAAGAAGTCTCTTGCAATTGATTTTGTGAGTCGATAGTCCCTAGTTCCTAAGAATTTACATAAAGGGCATCACAAGTTGTATCAGAGCTAATGAACCTGCTAGACTGTGGGAAAACATTTCAGATGAGCAGAAAATGAGAACAATTCAAAGGATGGTACAAACTCAATGATAAAATGAATCCATCCATGGCACAACATAAAGACACTCAAGAAAGAGTGACTCAATTGTTGGACATGCTACCACAATAAAACAATAATTGCAACAAAGGAGGCAATAAAAAAATCCATCAATGATCAAATTCCAAATAAACGTATGCCTCGAGGTTAATGATATCAACATTTCCACCTAAAGCAGAATATCAAGAAGACAAAGAACCCACATTGATTGATCTACAAAATCAATTTCAATAAGATTAAAAAAAAAAAAGGTTTACAACATGATAAGTCTCTAGGAGATTACATAGGCTTAAGAATGAAGTACTTGCCTAAAGGACGTAGAAATCATCTTGACCCAAGGAGAAAAAGTGAAAAGCATAAACACTTAAATGAACAGAGGATGAATGATTGTGACCCATAAATGGCATCAAGAGTTTCACACATACACTCCTCACAACAAATGTCATTAGAAGCCTTGAAGATTGTCACACCTAAGGAAGAAATTGGAAAGTGTTTGACAACTGCAAATCATGAAACATTAGGAAAGGTTAATCCGATAAAAAACCATCAAGCACTACAAGAAAATCAGAATATAGTCACCAAACATTTCAAGGAGCCAAAGATACAAGGAGAGGAAATAGTTTTCAACACTTCTAAAGAAATAGAAGCAGTTGATTCTTCATGTGTTTCTTCTATCACAACTGAACTAAGTACATGGATTCATTAGGATTGTGAGATTAATCTTACATCATCCCAAACATCATGCATTGAAGATGCCATGGTAGGGATTGAATCTAAGGATCATGGTTCAGACCTTGCGGAGCTACTTAGTGATAAGGATGTTGACCGAAATCTCTCTCTCACCTTCAAAGAGTACTTAGTGTCCACTAACAAAGCAATGTTTAGTAATATTTCTAATTACCGTGATTCAGAATTTACATCATGTGACCAATCTTGGAGCATAGACCTGCTGGATTCCAAGAATATACGAGCCCAAAGAAAGTGACTCAATGACATGTGTCTCAAATCCTAATGGTAGGACTGCTTCATACTCCACCAAGGAATCACCAACATGATGGGGTTGTGTCTCAACAGCATTGATCTCCTCGAATTCTTTATATATAGCTAAAGGCCCATCCGAATTTGAATCACCCATGTCTATCTCTACATGTAGGCATAACACTAGTGGCTGATCCCCAAGGTGTGTGATCAACTACCCAATCCATGTCCATGTCTCGAACTAAATGGCTCTCCAAAAGTGGTAATACATAACCCTCATGGTACAAACAAATTTTCTGAGTCATATGTCTTCTCTTGTTCACACACATCTGCATGTTCTTCTTGCTTCCTCACCTCAAAAGGCTCATGCTCAACCTCTACACATTCTTCCCTTTGAAAAAATAACGTTCCAAGGTGAGCTTCCCTTTGTTGTCTTGCTTGATCTATGTGGTTGACTTATTCTTTGATTTTTTGAAGGTGCTGTCTTGTATGGGTAGACAATACCTTAGCTTCCTTAGCTCTTTTCTTACATCCATCACATAAACTTTGGGTCTTCAATACATCTTCCATGCTGTGATAGATTAAATCAGACCTCTTGTAGATTGAATCTACATCA
This sequence comes from Cryptomeria japonica, assembly GCF_030272615.1. Classification (NCBI taxonomy): domain Eukaryota; kingdom Viridiplantae; phylum Streptophyta; class Pinopsida; order Cupressales; family Cupressaceae; genus Cryptomeria; species Cryptomeria japonica. The sequence continues at coordinate 503,436,779 of NC_081407.1, read as the reverse complement.
AAAACATCATGTCTAACTCTTGAATGTTGAGAGCCATCATTGGAAGACTCAATAAAACTTATATCTTCATGCCTTAGGATTGCCATCTCATGATTGCAAGAAGATAAGTGACTGTTGTTGTAACTCAGAAAATTAGAAATTGTTTAATTCCTTAGAGTAGAGTCATCAACACCCTCAAGTACTTCTCCTTCCATGTGAAGTTGCCTATCAACAAGTGCTGATTTATGAGATATTTCCAACTGAAAGTCAAGTGTATCATCCATCATAAATGTTGCCACATGGCTGCAAGTGAAGTCTTCATTAATACCGAATGGTTTTTTTTCTAGCAGTACAATCATTCATGGAAGCATCAAGATAATTCATCTCTTCACATGGCTTATCAAACATGACCTCTAAGTCACCCACCAAGAGACTATTGCAATCCTTACTTTTATCAACAAATGATTCTATAATTTCATGAACACCATTATACCCATCTGTGATACGAAAACATGAAGGAGCAACTTTATTTTCAGATTTTTCAATCTGATAGACAGCAACGCATTCATCTTTGAGATAGAAGAACCTGCAGAATTAGCTTCAACCTCACAATTAGCTTCCTTTAAATTCTTGCTCCCCTTCTGAATTTTTTCTAGAACCCTTTTCATTTACCTTCGGTTCTCATGTTTTATTTTCAGACTCTCCCTTATACTTTGATTGTAACACTGTCTTACCATACCCCTTGATGTTTGGGTCATTCATAAGTTCGAAGAGTCCTTCTATCAGCTTAAAAATTGCCTTACTAGAAGTATCCATCTTTCCAATGTTTGTTATGCCCCTCACAAAACTCCACAGGATGACAGGTTCTTAAGCTCTAATACCACTGCAAAATCCTACCCTATTTGCACTTAGAAATTTTACGAATTCAAAATCTTCAATGTATGAGTAACACTTTGCATACTATACTGAATTTCTGAGATTTATGTCATAGGACAGCTTGTCTAAAAGTTTTGATCATAAACACACCATGAATTTATCCCAATATAAAGAGACATTTCAACAAACAATTTGCACGCCTTCTATTCGTAGAGATTTCTGATTTGCAAGTGATGCTCAAAATTTGCAGATTTTAGACATGCAACTCAAATAAAATTTCCAAGAAGATTCCTTTCAATAATCACAATACAAGACCAGATCTGATTTGCAAATAAAACCATTAGCTGCAATTTAAAGAACTCAGAAAATCAGAGAAGAAAGATTTTCATTCCTGACCTTATCTTCAGTCTCAAGTTTCAACGGATACAATGGAAAGAAACTTAGTTTTCATACTTGCAGTTTAGAAAATAAGGGATTATTTTAGAATAAATGTGGCTGCTAATTCCAACACAATAACAGAAAATTAAGTCTCTACCAAATTAAAGTCTGATGTAAAATGCTGCTACAACCAAAGCCCAATATGGCACTGTTCACGTCACTGTAGCAAGTACAGAATTACTAAAGCAGGGTACAGAATCACTGTAGAAGCTTCAAACAAAGTCTTAAATTCTTCAATAATCATAAACCCTGAAATTTGTCTCAAAGGGACTTAACAATTTCCCTTATTCTCTGCTCCAAACCCTACCAGCTGCAAACCTGCAAATAAAATACCATTTCCAGCTCGTTCTCAATGCCAAATACCTACAATAAGCTCAATGTGAGTTCTGGAATGAATCCATAGAATATGTTGAATGGGTTATTGTCCACACAACCTAGAAACTCCATGGGTTTCCGCCCTCAGATTTTCTGTAAATGAAAGCCAAAGCTCTCAAGCTTCTCAGAGAGGAATTAAATAAACCAAGTATATCTCACATGTGCTCCCAAGTGCCTTTTTATAATGTTTTCATCCCAATGCCCTAATTAGGGTTTGCACATTTTGAATTAAAAGTGACTTTTAATATTTTATAATATCCATGTCTCCAAAAGCACCATTTAAAGTGACTTTATAATTATTATATAAGCATCCACATAAAGTCCCTTTTATGTCATCATATCATAACTTGTCATTTAATATAATTAATATTATTAAAGTTAAACTTGATTTAACTTTAATAATTTGACTCAAATCATTAAACCCTTCATAATGTCCAATATCAACTCATGGGAATAATCCATCCACTATCCAGATATAGATATGATGACAACTGACCACCTCGGTGACTTACTATAAATAGTAATTATGGACCCAAACATCCAAGTGACCTACTAAAAATAGTAAGTGTATATAAACAAAGTCTGAAAGACCTCTAGAAGGCAAACCACAAATAAATTGATGCACTGAGATAGAGAGTACTGAAACAGACACCCAAAGGGTCAGTTGAATAACCTTGAATCACCCTCAAGGGAACATGTAAGGTAAACCTTTTCTTTGAATTTAAGTAGAAGCTCCCTTGTAAATAAAGACTAAACCAAAACCCTAAAGAACTTAGCTTACAGTTTTCATAACATGCGCAAAGTTTTCGTTTGGGGGTTTATAACATTGAATGAAAAAACAAGCTAACTTGCTGTATTTGTTTCTGCTTCTTGGATAAGAGCTCAAGAATTAATTAGTACATGAACACAAACAAGAGATTTCGTATTTTTAACAGATATATGAGGAAACTAACCTAACACAAGCATAAACTTGCAAGCTAGATTTCTAGAAATTGAGGTATGCAAATAAAAAACTAGATAGAAGATTTTATAACATGACAAAAAGGAAGATCCTATAACTTAAATACCTGAATATTGATATTAAAAAATCTAACACATGATAAATAACAAAAACAATTTAAAGCTTTAAATTATTATCAGCTATTGTTCCACAAAATCTTGGGGCGAGGAGATAGTAGGGCCAATGATAGGTCTAGGGGACAAGAGAACCAAGGACCTAGATTTAGGGATGCTGGCAAAATGGCAATCAATATACTTTAAAAAAATAGTTATAAGAAAATTTACAACGAATAACATATGAAACTTCAAAATACTTTGTACTTTGTACTTTGTAATCATAAGAGCAAAGGATTGATGCTTTGTACTTTGTCATTACAAAGTTGTTTTCATCAAAGAATATATCATAAGAATGGTGAAAGACTCCATGCATGTCTAACATTAGAGTAAGGGATTCGGGGGCTCCAAAAAATATTGGGTATCAAGAATTAAGGGCTGTCCACTGTAGAGGAATTAAAGTTTGGAAGTTAAGAAAACAATACTTCTATCATCTTGTTATGGCATCGAGTTAAATTTGGGTCACCCTTGCATGTTGTATGAAATTGCATCTTATATAAGTGAAATCGCTAGAATAGCAGGCTACAAAGAAAACTTATAGCAGTTGGATCATGAAGGAGGTTTTCCAATTGATTGTGGAGAAGATATAGGGGTTGGCTCATTTTGGCAATCCATCGATTGTTAAGAGGATAACTATACTTGAGACATTTGCAAAATTCAGGTTCAGTTACATTATGCTAGATATTGCTTGTGAGGGTAAGATATTTATCATCTTTTGGGCTGCCACTAATGATGTTCATACCAAGAAAATTATAACCTCCATACACTCCATCATGTCATTAACTTTAGATGAAGATGATATCTCTAAGATCTTGTTGGCTAACTTATTGGCTTTTTGGAGAAAAGAATTGGATGACTCGTGGAATGAAATCGATGTATGCATTATGATGGATTTAGTTAAAATATATCTTCATGATGGAGCTTATTCTATGATGCATCAACCTTGCATGGTGTTTGAACTTACATGTTTGAGTTTGCCAAGAATTAGGAAACACCATTACTATTGTGAGTTATAAGTAGGGTTGTGCATTTTCGTATCAATGAAGGATTCACTATGAAAATAAAAGTAGCACAATCTGAGCTTGGTGGAGTCACTTCACCATGGAGTAATTGTGCAAAGGTTCACTATATGATGTCCCCAAACAAGACCCCGTCCAGTATTGTTAATATTAAGAAAGCTCCTTGTATTATATTTATAAATGATATACAACATGGATAAACTATTACAAGACTGCATATGGAGTTTATCGCAAGAATTATGTGTTAACATCATAAATGCTGCCAACCTTCGCTGTTGTCAAATACAATAGTCACACAAGGGTATAACAAATCGAGAAGACTAAAATTAATGTCAGCAAGACTATCGATTTAAGGAAAGAACAAATTACAATAGTCTTAAAGTGATGACTCAGAACAAAGGAAGCAATCAAGCCACCAAGAGGTACGAAAGAAGAATACCGAAGACCAGCTCAAGCGGTCATTAGAATCATCTTCGATTATACACACTGAAGAAAATGACCAAACTGATACCTTTATTGGCTGCGGGAAGATTAGCACCGCTAAGGAATGTCTACCTAATAATAATATTATGTATGTATTCTGAAAGATGGGCAGTAACTAAATTACGTGAGACTAACATTGATATGGAAATATTAAAGTTAGCCACTGGGAAGACAACGACTACACACTATAACAAGCAATCATTTAAATCGGCAATATTCGTTAGTATTGGAGAATCCGACTTGGGTAATAACCAACGATGATCAAACAAGGAAGATAACTCATAGTTAAGCATTTATATTCATTAGTTAAGGAGATGATGAATGGACGTGTCTATTAACCTATGAAGGGGTATATCCTTTCAACACGCCAAAGTATATGGGATGTATATCTTCCGGCAACAAGGGGGGACACTTATCGATAATTGGTTCACTCCAGGAAGTTCATTTTGCGGCACTTGAAGTAGCAGAATAGACGGGGAAATGCAGCGATCTTATGAGGAAGGATAACATAAGTGACAACTATTTTATCCGATAAAGGAAAAAGAGATATTATGCAGCGAAGAGAAGCAATGGGTCAACTCATGTATAAACAGTGACTTAAGAGACTTAGTCTTGGTGTATGAACAGCCAGCGATCATCTAACCATATCAATCATATATGAAGACCAAACTAAGACACAAGTGTTTATGCCTTGCTTGGAATCGGTCAAGATATTTGATCAATGCATAAGAAGGATCGATAAGGGCAAAGAAATTAATGGAATTATAACGATTAGTCTAGTATGGTGTAATCTGTACGTATGCACCATAATTAGACAGAACAAATAAGGAAATTAGTGATCGATATATTCATTATCAGCTAGTTCAGTTGAGGGAAGCGGTCAAACTAATACCCATTAGTGGCCACGAGATGATTGCAGTAATCATCGATGAGGAATATGTCTTTTTGATCGAACATTGTTGCTTTTACATATATCCATACTTGGATCTGCTCCAGTAGTGCGTCTACTTTTGGCATGTTCAGGGTTGCCCAGATTAGAGATAACAATCAGGATTCAACACCATTATTTGCATATTTTCAAGAATGATCAAGACATAGCAACGAATTATTATCATATGTGACCAGCGGAAGACTAACAGCATTAGAAAGACATCTTATAAAAAGAAGATAGCAATTGCAATTATAATAAGGGCCCATGCACATATATTTAGTGCAGCAATTAATAGAAGTGTTGTAATTAATAACAGTAATAATTAATACAGAGTAATTATATAATGAAAGGCAGTGAACCATTCATTAAGAACAATCATGCATTAATAAAGGGGATCAGAACTGCAGATCCAATGAATAGGAGTGTACAAAGATTTTTCGCAGTTTCATGAAGGATTGTATGAACAAATTAGGTGAAGAGACGGTAAAGAATTCTATGACAAACCTATAAGGAGACTGTAAGAAATTCTATAGCAGATTGTAAGGAGATAGTAATCAGTTGTATGGGAGATTTATGATCAGCATAAATCCATTGCCAAATCAAGAAATCTATCAAGATAAGTCCATCTTCCAAACTATTCTTAGCATTATGAGTTAAATATTATAGTAAAATGTTTTCAGAATTAATGAAATTACATTTAATACTATATTACAATTCTCACTTTAAGTTAGAATTGTTGTTTTAGGTCTAAATCAAGGAAATTCCCGAATGGGGACATTACACACTAGCTAGGTATACTGGAGGTTTATGACGACAAAAGAACTATTCTATGGAGGATCAAGGGAAAAAAACCAGATTTGATGCAGCTTTCATTATCTCAATCAGCCATCACATGATTTTAGTTGATTGCATACAGGTGAATTGGTAAGTATTTCCAATCAAATTATAGATTATTTATTGGTTGGAGTTCATTGGCAAAGAATTTTCAGTCTTTGAAGAAGTATTTTCAATCATTTCAATGCTCACATCTCCTATGTATATTAGAATTATTAATTATTGCAGCTACTGTCCTAGTTTCACATTGTTGATTTTGGTAAAATCAGCCAATGAGTTGATTTATTTTGAGCATTTACATGTAACGTGGTGATTGATGAGTTTTATGAGGATTTCATGAGTAGGAGGCATTGCCTTTTACATATGCTAGATTTCATAACTAAGCATGAGATGGTGTTTGTGGAACCAAGCTACATATGAGATATGACATCCCATGATAGTCCTACCATTCTTTGCATAATGAAGATATCAGTACTTGTCCTCTCAGTGGTGGGACATAAGGTATGTAGGGAATCCGATATCATGATAAGTTTGCATTATACGTATCTTATGGAACAGATGATTATAGAAAGATAGATTACCTATTGGAAAGATACTTCATTATGATAATGTTTGCTTTGTTTTGGTTACTCTTTTGAGGGGGATATTGAATGAGAAAATCATGATTTGCAATTCCCAATCTGGTGTTCTCCATTCATCATTAGTGGATGAACAAATATTTCTTTCAGAAGCTTGACAGAGTTTCAGCAGTATGCAGCATATTGTGGGAGAGTTCTCAATCATGGCTCAATTGTTTCTTTCTTCAACATTGGTAATTAATGGTTGTAATCATTTCATGTTGCTAACCTTTGTATTTTCAGATGTTGCATTGGTGATTGTAGCTGAGTGCATGAACTTGTGTCCATGAGATTGCTAGTATAGCACCTGGAGGTTGAGAATTAATGAGGTGTTATAAATTTATGACAGCAGAAGTGTTCCCAAGATAACTGTGAATCTAATTTTCGGATTTAACACTGCTGTCATCATTTGTATCAGCCACTTGAAAGGGGGATATGTGATCCTTGAGGATAATTTGAGGAATCATGATCTTCCTTCCAGCCATCGTGTATATTGTGATAGAAAATTTGAAATCCAAGAATATATATAATTGGTGGAATTGCTTAATAGTGTTAAACATTGGCAGTGGATGATTGTATTAGAGTGAAGCAGTGGAATCATGGAGGATGTATATTCCTCAAATTGATTTGGGATCTTGGAATCACATTGGGTTTAATCTAGGATTGATTAGTGTATGAGTCGGCATTGTTTGAGGACAGGCAATCTTTGGGGAGGGAGGATTGTAATGTCCATCTTTTTGGCATTTAGCCAATTCATGCACATTCAGCCAGTTTCCAAGTCTTTTGAAGGCTAACTAGTTAGTTAGAGCGAACTCCAACATTCTTGGAAAAGCATTTGATCAATCTTGCAAAACGATTGTTTAGGGGTTTAAGTTCAGTCGGTTAGATGAATCCCTTTGCTTTCGGAATCAATTTCCGACCTTTTGGGCGCTCTCTAAACTTAATTTAAGGAGTAAGTTATTTTAGAAAGTCACCCGACTACCTCCAATCATCGTCCCTAGTCGTCAATATCACTGTGGTATGATCAGAATTGCAAAATCATATTATTTGGGTACTTTTCACAACTTGAATATCTTATAAAGTTATTAATATAAGATTTCACTTAAGTTGTCTAATATTGAAAATATTAGGAGGGATAACTAAGTGTAATAACTCATTTTAAAGGTGTTGAAAAGTTATTTCTAGTAGATGCCTTAGAAAAAGGACTTTATTCATCAGAAAACATTAAGGCAGGCATATTGCAGATTTGTGTCGGTCATTTCATGTAATGAGCCACCTATGAGAGTGACATGAAAATCTCCTAAACTAGGCACTGCACTGTTTGTGGACTTTCCTTATTGATAGGAAGCCCCTTGCTGTTTGGAGGATACTTGATAGAGTTTTCAGTTAAATTTTTTTTATGTTATCATGATTCAGGAGACCATACATAAATTAAACATTTAACTATATCGTATCCTTTAAGTTATTTTTCACATATATTGTCGAGATCTTTGAGATGGGATTCCGATCTTTAAGACTTATAAGGAAAATTCTAGTTCTAAAGGATCTTACTAGTTTTTAGACTTAGTCAAATTTTGGTGATCAACAGTTTTTAATGTGCTCTCAATGTGTTTTCAAGTTTGGTTGTGATAGTTAAACAACAGCAACAAGTGATATGACACCTGAACCAGCATAATATTCATCATTCATCAAGATATATTGCTGTTGTTTCAAGTTGGGTGGTTGTCCTTCATGTTGGGCATTGCTTGGTGGTGTTTTCAGTAGTGTTTTACAGTATGTTAGCATTGCAATATTCATATCAGATCTGTAGGAACTGTATCAGCCATCAAACAGTATTTCTAGTTGGGTGTGTAAATTTTAAACCCTAGGTATATTAATCAGATTTATATAATTGATTATGCCCTAGGTTGTAATCAGATTTGCAGTATTTTAGTAAACCAACATAGATTAATTATGCCCTAGATTGTAATCAGATTTGCAGTATTTAATAAGCCAACATAAATCAGAAATAAAACAGTAGACAGACAAGCATACCCTGGGAAAACCTCCAAAGAGGAAAAACCCAGCATGAAAGACCCACAGGTCAGATTATATATTCTCCTCTAAATATAAGTACAATACTTAGCTTGAATCTGATCTTCACATATCAGATCTATCCCTTGTATGCTTCAAAGACTTGCATCAAAATCCACTATGTCCTCTTGGACAATTTCGCACCAATCTGAATAAGTTCGCACTCTTCCTTGAATTCGCACAGCAGAGCTAAATCGCCTTTGTATATGATGAACTTGATGATTGTGTATTGACTTGCAAATTGTCATTTATTTATATGCATCTTTTACACTTTGAAATGTAAGTCGGCCTCCTTGGTTTTTGGCGCCAATAACTAAATGGCGTGTATTTAGCATAGCGTGGCATTGTGAATAAGAAAGGGTCACGTTACCCTAGGATAGGACCCGGTCCTAAAGGGGTTCAGATGTCGCCTTAAGGCAATCCGAACCCCTATAACCCTAGTTACAATCAACACTCCCTCTTAACTAGGGAGGAGGAGAATACATAATCTGAACCTTTAAGTTCCATCTAGCACACAAGCATAGAGTGGATCTAGCACACAAGCATAGAATTACATCTTCCACCTAACACACAAGCATAGGATGGTTCTAGCACACAAGCAAAGAAAGTGTAATACACCAGTGGGTCTTTACATTATTACAATTATCCATCTAGCACACAAGCATAGATTGGATGTAATTCATTCTTGCACACACACAAGGAATGATTCAAAGTGCTACACATAGTCACTGAGATTGAAGCTCCCTCTCAATCAGGGTTCCGTTTTCCATGACACCAATTCTATCTCTGAAGTACTCGAACTTCACTCTGGATAAAGGTTTGGTGAGGATGTCAGCAATCTGTTCATCTGTGCTAATGTACTTTAGATGAATGGCGCCTCTCTGCACCATATCCCGAATGTAATGATAGTGTGTTTCCACATGTTTGGACCGATCATGAAATACAGGATTTACTGACATCTTTATACAGCTTTGATTATCACAATGAATGGTGGTAGGATCATTGACTTGACCAAATAATCCAACAAGGAGCTTATGAAGCCACACTGCTTCTCTGGATGCAACAGATGCGGCAATGTACTCAGTTTCTGCAATGCTTAATGCTACCGAAGATTGCTTTCTGCATGCCCAAGAGATTACTGCGGAGCCCAAGTTGAAGCAGATGCCTGAAGTGCTTTTCCTGTCCTTGACACTTCTTGCCCAATCTGAATCTGAGTAGCCTTTCAGGAGAATTGGGGTATTAAGTGAATACTTCAGCCCATAACCAATCGTGCCATGTAGGTATCTTAGAATGTGCTTGGAAGCAACCAGGTGAACATGTTTAGGTGAGCTCATGAACTGATTGAGAGCATTAACAGCATAACAGATATCTGGCCTAGTATTGACTAGGTACATCAAGGAGCCAATCAACTGCCTGTACTCAGAGGGATTTGCAAAATCAGAGTTAGCTGCAGAACACTTAACTTCTTTAGGTTAGATTCCATAGGAGTACGCATAGGTTTACAATCTATCATCCTAAATCTTTTCAAAATATCAATAGTGTATTTTCCCTGACTTAGAAAGATTTCATTAGCTCTTTGCCATACCTCTAACCCTAAAAAGTAATGCATTAGACCTAAATCCTTCATTTCAAATTCTGAGGCTAATTCCTTTTTACATCTCATGATTAATTTATTTTCACCCGTGAGAAATAAATCATCTACATACAAAACTAAAATAAGCATCTCATCATTATAAACTTTCAAGTAAATGTTAGCATCAGCATCATTCTTGGAAAACCCTAAACTTAGTAAGTACTTATCAATTCTTTCATACCAAGCGCGAGGAGCCTGTTTGAGCCCATATAATGCTTTCTTCAACCTGCAAACATGAGAATCTATTTTATGGATTACATAACCTTCTGGTTGCTCAATATAGACTTCCTCCTCGATGACACCATTAAGGAAGGTTGTCTTAACGTCCATTTGATGCAACTCCCAACCTTTGGCTGCAACAATAGCTATTATAGACCTAATAGAGGTATATCTAGCAACAGGGGCAAAGGTTTCTTCATAATCTATTCCTTCCTTTTGAGAAAAACCACGTGCTACAAACCTAGCTTTATATTTTTCAATACTACCATCAGCATTATGTTTAATTTTAAACAACCATTTAGAGGAAACGACAGACTTACCTTTGGGTCTGGGTACAATGTCCCAAACATCATTCTTGATGATAGACCCATACTCTTCATCCATGGCTAATTTCCAAGCATGATGGGACATAGCTTCTCCGATATTGTGGGGTTCAGACTCAATTATATTGCACATCACAGAAATGTAGTTGGCGTGATTTTGGACACTCTTGCTATTTCTGAAGGTTCCTCTGGGAGTAGCAAACCCTTCAGCATCTTGAATCGCATTTCTAACCCAAAGTGGTCTCTTCTTGCAGACCACAATATCGTGAGGTATATCGGTAGATTGCATGGGTTCTGATGAGTCATTCTGAACTTCTTGATTTGGAAGATCAATAGACTCCTCCTGTAACTCAGGGTTAGCATCAACAATTGAATCTTGATTTTCCATCACCATATCATTATTGTTGGTTAATGAACCTTTAGATCTTTTGAAAGCAATATCTTCTTCAAAAGTTACATCTCTACTTACCTCAACACACCTTTGACCTGAAATGTACATCCTGAAGGCTTTGGAAGATTCGTTGTATCCTACTAGGATGCCTTTCTTTCCAAATGGATCCAGCTTGGTTCGTTTTTCTTTAGGCACATGAACATACACAGGGCTTCCGAATATTCTTAGGTGACTGATGTCCGGTTTGATTCCAGAATAGGCTTCTTCAAGTGTCACATCCTTTAGGACTCGATGAGGACATCTATTCTGAATATAAACTGCAGTTTTGGATGCTTCTGCCCATAGAAAAGGTTGCAAGTCCTAATCATGTATCATGGCTCTTGCAGCTTCAACAATGGTCCTGTTCTTTCTTTCAGCAACTCCATTTTGCTGAGGGTTGTAGGAAACACAGAACTCCCTCTTAATTCTTGCTTTAACACAAAATTCATAGAAGCTACCTGAGGTGTATTCACCTCCATTGTCAGACCTCAAACATTTAATTCAATTTCTTGTAGTATTTTCAACTAAGGCTTTGAATTCTTTAAATCTGTTTAGGACTTCTTCAGACTCTTTAGTTTTAAGAAAATAGATCCATGTTTTCCTAGAGAAATCATCTATGAAGATAACATAATATAGGAAACCGCTAGGAGATGCTACAGACATAGGACCACATAAATCTAAATGAATAAGCTCTAACCTTTCTTTAGCCCTACTATCGCTTTTATGAAAGGGATTCTTTACATTCTTACCCATTGCACAACCTTTACAAGCATCATCATGAGATAAACTGAGTTTAGGCATACCTTTGACCATTTTACCGAGAGTGGTAAGAGCTTCAAAGTGAAGATGACCCAATCTTCTATGCAATAGCTCGCATGATTCAGGGGTCTCATGAATGAGAGCTTGAATTGGATTAGCTGCAAGCTTATATAAACTATCACATCTATTTCCAATAATACGAGCAGATTTGAAATTAGATTTCTTAGGCCAAGCGAGTACTTTCCCTTCAGAAAATGCTATTTGCAAACCCTTTATCTTCTAAAGCCGAAATGGAAATAAGATTTCTTTTAATACCAGGTACAAAGAGAATATCACAGAGTTGTAAGGAGATACCAGAATCTAGTTTTAAAGAGGTAGTGCCAGAACCTTTTATCGAGTATCGAGCATCATCACCGATTACTACATGAAGATTGGTGTCTTTTTCAATCAAATCTGAGAGATGCTCACGAAATCCTGAGATGTGTCTGGAGGCACCACTATCAAGTATCCACGTATTGCTGTCCGTAGGAACATTGCTGGAAAGAGCAGAGATGAGAAGATAGTCTTCACTTTGTTCCGCAACTTCATTTAAGTTGGCTTCCCTTTCCTTTGGGTCATTCTGACAATCTCTAGCATAGTGACCATACTTGTCACATCTGAAGCAACGAATGTGAGAGGAATCTCTTGACTTTTTCCTTGGATCATAGGAGGAGGACCTAAAATCTTTGCCTCTCTTCTCTTTCTTCCAATGACCACCTTTCCTAGATTTAGATAAGAGAACATGATTATCTTTGAGAGAGTTCTTGAGTTTTCCTCTTACCTCAATTCGAGATTCCTCTTCGATGCAATCAGATTGAAGACGTTCAAAGTTGGGACGATCGGCTCTTCCACCAATGTTACGAATGAATGGTTCCCATTCATCAGGTAGACCATTTAATGCAATCATAACAAGGTCTTTATCTGAGATTTGGCAATCAAGACTGCTTAGCTTGTCCTTTAGTTCATTGGTCTTCATGAAGTAGGCTATGATTGAGTCTTCTTCTTTCATTTTCATGTGTAGAAGTTGCTGTCTTAGGGCAAGAGCCTTGTTGAGATTGTTGACTTCATACATGCCTTCCAAGTGTTTGATCATTTCTTTGGCAGATACAAACTTTGATATGACAGTGACAAGATGATTCTTGACGGACTCAATTATGATCCTTCTAGCTTTGAGGGAATCTTTCTTGAACAGTTTCAACTCTTCAGCATCTTCTGGAGGAGACAGCCTTTCTTCTTCTACAAATTTCAGTAGTTCATTTTCTTCAAGGACCAATAGAATACAAACTTTCCAAGCAGCAAAATCAATGGCTCCCTCAAGCCTATCTTCAGCCTTCAAACCTGACATCTTTAATCTGAACACAAACAACAGCTATATGCAACAATTGATTTGCTAAAATCGGAAGTTAATGACACCTATAGCTCTGATACCATGTAAATTTTAAACCCTGGGTATATTAATCAGATTTATATAATTGATTATGCCCTAGGTTGTAATCAGATTTGCAGTATTTTAGTAAACCAACATAGATTAATTATGCCCTAGATTGTAATCAGATTTGCAGTATTTAATAAGCCAACATAAATCAGAAATAAAATAGTAGACAAACAAGCATACCCTGGGAAAACCTCCAAAGAGGAAAAACCCAGCATGAAAGACCCACAGGTCAGATTATATATTCTCCTCTAAATATAAGTACAATACTTAGCTTGAATCCGATCTTCACATATCAGATCTGTCCCTTGTATGCTTCAAAGACTTGCATCAAAATCCACTATGTCCTCTTGGACAATTTCGCACCAATCTGAATAAGTTCGCACTCTTCCTTGAATTCGCACAGCAGAGCTAAATCGCCTTTGTATATGATGAACTTGATGATTGTGTATTGACTTGCAAATTGTCATTTATTTATATGCATCTTTTACACTTTGAAATGTAAGTCGGCCTCCTTGGTTTTTGGCGCCAATAACTAAATGGCGTGTATTTAGCATAGCGTGGCATTGTGAATAAGAAAGGGTCACGTTACCCTGGGATAGGACCCGGTCCTAAAGGGGTTCGGATGTTGCCTTAAGGCAATCCGAACCCCTATAGCCCTAGTTACAATCAACAAGGTGTTGGGTTTATGTATTTGGGCATTTGTAATGTCCCCATTTTTAGGGTCCTTTGCAGTGAGGCTGATACTGTTATTCTGAGTTGACATCAGTCATTTAAGAGAGGGGTTACATTGTCGCCAATAGGTTCAGAGTAGTTATTGGAGTTGGATGACACTTTCAGTAGTGATTTTGGACAACCCGTCCAAGACTTGCTATTTTTAGTAAGTTACTATTTTTCGTGTCAGTTTTGACCCTCATTGGTCAGTTGGGAGTGTTCCTATTCTCTTGGCAAGCTTGTTTCACAGATTTAGCAGGTTCCGTGGAGACTTGCTATTTTAAGTGCCTGCTTGACACTTATCTTTCTGGGTTTGTTCTCTTTAGTCCCCAATGAACACTGCTATTTATATTATGAGCTTGTATAAGCTTCAGTTCTCATTTTACAGATTCAATTGGTCGTAGCAGAATTCATATTTCAAAACAGACTATGATTTCAATGCTAATGTTATTTTGGACCTCATTGAGCATTCTTAAGTATTATATAAATACCGTTAAATAATATAATTAACGTTATTTAAATTATATAATGTGATATTATTGTGGTGCTTAGGGAATTATAAGGTTTTAAATAATCTAATAAAAAATTTATGGAGACAAGTGCCAACATAAGGATATTATTAGAGACTTTATATTAATGAAGAAATTATATGAGGGGCCATTTTATTATTATTTCCCATATCCAAGTTAAATATTAAAATATTAAAAGAGGGAAATTTAAATAGGGTTTCTAGAAACTTCATAAGAGGATTATAAAAGGAGATTTGAGGAAGTCATTTGATATACTTGGTTTATTTTATTTTTCTCTCTGAGAAGTTTGGGAGCTTGGTTCTCAATGCAGGAAATCTGAGGACATAAACCCTTAGAGTTTCTCTATGGTTTGTATGGAAACCCAAATCCATCTTTAGTGTGGATTCATCCAGAATTTACCATTGCGCTTCATTATCAAATTGTTGGAGGTTTCAATTGGAAATCGAGGCATAAGGAGGCATAAGGAGGCAGATCAAAACAAGGGGTTCATGCATACATTTTGGAAAGTTTATTTTCTAAGTGCTTAAAAATTCATCTTCAGATTGCAGTGAAGAGGCTTCTTGTATGGACAATTTGGTCCAAGTATTCTTCTGGTCTGCTGTTAAGAAATTTCCAGATTAATCACCAGACTGAGTATGCAGAGAAGACATTGCTAGCCTTTATTTCAAACTAC
Source organism: Cryptomeria japonica (assembly GCF_030272615.1). Classification (NCBI taxonomy): domain Eukaryota; kingdom Viridiplantae; phylum Streptophyta; class Pinopsida; order Cupressales; family Cupressaceae; genus Cryptomeria; species Cryptomeria japonica. The sequence continues at coordinate 503,421,289 of NC_081407.1, read as the reverse complement.
TAATACTATTACTCAGGTCAGAGTTTGAGCCTTTCATTGTATTTTATGCACAAGGATTTAATTAAGTAAAGCTATTTTGGATATGTTCAATATATGCTTTTCATTTTGTACTTATGAGAGATAACTAGCAAAAATCTTCATCCTAAACTCTCGAGACAACAAAAACATTGTCGTTACATCTGAAACTACTCTTAAGATCAAAAAAAGCAAACTGTTTGTCTAAATGTCTGAGTACTTAATTAGGGAAGTGAGTGTAAAAATTATCCAGATCAGGGTGGGATATTTCAGCATTCTAGTAAAGTGATTTCATCAGTACTGTTTGTATCAGCACTTGTAATAGCATTTTAAACAATATCAGCATTTATAACAGTAGAGATATCATTAGTTGCATATTTATGTTGAACTTTCATATTGTCAATTTTTTTTTTCTTTTCAAAAAAAGCAGGGGTGGTTATTACAGACCAAAAGTTCCATATTCACGTAAATGCCTCAAAAATTGCTATTCACTATTCCTAATATCAGTTTAGTCTCAAAAGCAATTAATTTTAAGCTGCAGTTTGGTATGGGATAAGATGAAGTGCAAAACTATTAAATTAGGGCACAGCATACAATTTAAGTAGAGACCAAAATCTAAATGTTTATTTGTTAGTCATTTGCCCGTACTTCATTTCTTTGATAGCTAACATGTTAAATTACTCTTCAACAATGGCTATTGCACAGGAATCAGGGCAAAGGTAGATCCTAAAAAATTTTAGTTTAACACACATTCAAATTTAAAAATTAAAAAAGAATTTAGCTCCCATAAATACTGAATTTGAAAGCAAAATTAGGTTATTCTTCTAAACCATCATTTATTGTGTACCGTTTTCCCTTGGAAATCATATTTTCTTCAATGTGACTAATTGAGAATTTGTAAATCTTTCTTTGTGCAAACAGGACTTTCATTTTGAAAACTTCAAACCCTTCATTATATGGAAACAATCATTTTGTATATTCTGATATATTTCAAATGTGAAAGGTCAAAAGAGTAATAATGATAACCTATTAAAGTAACAAACATTGACAGCTTGGGAAATTAAAAAAATAACTATAAATACCTCATGTTCTGCATATCAAATTTATTTAGACATATAAGCATTTTAGAGTTAGAATATGCAATGCCAGAATGCCTCACATCATGAAACTGATGTATTGAGTACCTGTATCCTCGTGTTGAGTATTGCTCCATTAGTTCAACAAAACCAGGATGTTCAAACAACTGTACAGAACCAGATTCATAAATCAAAACCCAAAGAAAAAAAAATATTCTTTACGTAAGAGATATAAAAACCTCAACAACATTTAGATTTTAAAAATTGGTAGGATAAATTTTGTCTTATAAAAGAAGATGAATTTCCAAGGAAGTAACTATCTTAATACAACACCAAGAAAAGTCTAAAGCAGACTAAAAGTCAAGTTTTAAAATTGATCTATTATGTCTCATAATGATCAAATCCAACCACATGCTTAAATTTAAGGAGCAGCAACCTACATCTTTTGAAGCCAATTGAATCTTCTTAATTAAGGACAAACTCAATCCTCTATTGTCACCAACCAATTCCTTCCCAATCAAAGCAACAACAAAAGCACAAGCTGTGGCCTGCATGAGAAATAAAATCAGAGTGGATTCTATCCTTCCATCCCATAAGGATTAAATGCAATATATATTAAGGTGATTATGGTGCACGATGCTTATTTAACCTTTATTGCCAATAGCAGCTCCACTTACAAGCCAAACTTGCATATAATCAACTAAATTTCCATTGCTTATTCATTTCCTATAAAGGAAACTAGAGGAACAAAATATTTATTTGTAAAGTATCAGCCTTTTAATCTGCACTTTGGAATAGATGTGCCGTAAAACTGCTATTTGAATTAAGAGAAAGCTCCATATAAACAAAAGCTAACCTAATCTGAACATGTACTTGCTATTTGCAATTTGTACAGTGTTTGTTGAGGCATTATACAATCACGTTGAGTAAAACCAAATGTGTATTTTTTGGATTCACCTAGGGCAAAAGGTTAACATGCACTTTCAACACAGAGCAAAAGATTTTATACTTATGACTAAAAGAAAACCTACAACTACATGTTTATATTGTACAACTAAATACAAAGACTAAACAATGCAATTACATACAAAAATTGAATAGGATTTAATATATACACAATTATAAGCGAAACATTACAAATGAATTCAAAGCTATAATGATCCACCTCAAACTTATTCCAATATAAAAAGCTTCCACTAATTGTCAAGTAATATCTAACTCACAGAAAAATAATAACACATAAGACAAAACACTTCAACAATAATTTAGAGTCAAAATAGGAATGATAAATTCTATTGAATGAACAACAATTTCAGCTAATACGCATGAGAATCACCATAGAAAACTAAATACAAAAATGACACTTATAAGGCTACTGAACATTGCATGAAAATAAAATTAAGAAAACTAACTACAACTTCTAATCTAAGAAAAGTTTGGTTCCATGCAAAGCAAGTTTTAGTACAAAATATCCTATCAATTAATTCTAAATCTAAAATCAGGTAGCTGCCAGTTAAACTAATGGACCAAAATACAAACTAACACTTGCTCACAGCTCATGACAAGATCTAAAACCAGATGAGCTCACAATAGCCAACTCCTAAAAAGCTTGTCACTTCAAAATTAGAAACTGCTAAAAACTGCAAATCTGAATAGGTTTCAAACATGACAAACACTCTGTAGACACTCTGAAACCCTAGCATTCTTTTTGAGGTTTGAATCTGACAACCATTTGTTGATTTCACAAAAACCTTGAGTAAAATTCCTATCAAAAGAAAAACCTGTGTTGGAAGTTTGCTAAAATCAGGCACCCTTTCATGTTGGAAGTAATCAAAGAGTGTGCGATTCCAGAATCATGATTGTTGTCTTTTGTTCATGAATGAAATTAGCTTTGAAAACTCAAAAAGATCCCTGCTGATAGTTAAAAGCTTAGGCAAAGACACAGATTTCTGATGATCAATAAAAATTGATTACTTAAATCTTGCTAAACAATAAAGATTTATATTATATAAATCTTCTAAAGATGAAATCAAACTGACAATAATTAATATTGGTTTTGCCCTTGAAATTCTGAGGAATGTTGATAAATAAGCAGATTTTCAAAACCGTGTGATCTGCTCGTGTTCTACAGCTGTACCTTTCTGTTGAAATCAGAAAAGGACATAAAGTTTTTTAAATCAGCAATTTGCTTCTATATGGCATGTCAATCATTTTATAAACAACCTCTCTCTCTTATGATGACACAGCCTATAAGTAGTGTGTCTCTACTCTTTTTTATCAATATCAACTTGAATATAGAAAAGCAAAACAACAAACAAATGCCTCTTTCATTCATAGATGGTTTGTCTATTATTGAAACTAATTAGCGATAATTCCATTAAAAAAAATTATGTGTTCTTTTAACCGATGTTGAGTTGCCCTCCACTATAGAGAGGCATCTGCCAGCATACTTCAAGCTTTAACTTGACACGGATACATGCTTCACCATTCAAAAGCACAAGAATCATTCAGAAAGTTGTGACTGCACTTTCCTTTGTTGGAGAGCACAGATACAGTGATAATTTTTTACTAGCATTGGCACATGAATCTTACTGTTAGGCGCATGCCTGTATTCCAGACATGTGCCACTACGTGTGAGTTTAAAATTTATATTCCTTAGTCAAGTGCACATGTGATTATATTTCTTTTTGTGGGCCCCCACACCTCAGCAATAACTGTTTGATAAATTTCATACACATTTAACTACATATGTCAGTTCTAACTACAAAAACAATTTTGGAAAGCACTGGAGATGGGCGCTGCAACAGATCTGGGCAGCAAGGACAACTCAATTTCACAAGCACCCAAAAGTTGATTATGCATATGAAAGTGATTATAGGTCTCTAACACTGGATTGTTAACTAATATGAGGGGCAAACATGTCTAAATCACTGCTAAAAGCACTTGAAACAATGAACAGAAGCCAGTTAATAAATTTCACAAACACTCAACTTGGTAGTGTGTGAAAAAGTTGTTGCAGGTCTGCAACATTGGACAGGTCTAATGTGGCAGGTCAAAACAGTTACAAAATTCATCACACACCTACCAAAAACATCAAAGAACACCTCTCAAAGGGGCCAAGAAATGCAGGGAATCATAACCAGCATTGATTTTCCCTATATTTTATATAGCCATCCTCCAGCCGTCCACAAAACTGGCAAAAAAATTTGCCTTCCCAGAATCCCGTCCTGACATCTCCACCCCGGAAACTCAGGGTAACATAGATCGAAGATTATTCCATATGGTGTGAGGCAGGTTAATGAACACTTTAGCATTGGGTTTGTGACTGTCTTGTGCTAACCACAACCTCCTCTTCCTGTGGTGTTAAGATTCTGAGTGGTGATTTGTATAGAATATGGTTGTTGTTGGACTTTTCTGGGCACTGTATCCTCATAAACAGCTGGGAATATGCAATTAAGACCAATCTGAGCATTGCTGGGAAGTGTGACAGACCTATACTCACCTCATTATAACTGTAATTAGTGTTGCATCTTTTGGGAAGAGTACATGTTGGAGCTGGTATATAATAAGCCAAGTTCTAAGGGAGTTGAAGCATCATTGAAGGTCATTCTCAAATTGTTCATTGCTCAATTTCAGACCTTAGTTATCTCAGAAATTTCTATAGACTGTGACAGTGTATTTGAAAAGAAATTCAGTCTTTATTTATTCATTAATGCCTCATGGAGAATAAGGTATTCATTCGGGGTTTGAATTGTGTATATTCATTTATGATTTGAGGCCTATATGCATTTATGATTTGATTGAAGGTATCAGATTTATTGTAGTTTGATAGTTACAAATGTAAGTTCATGTTGTCAGAAATCTTTTCAAATATTTTAGTTTGCAATCCATACATGCTTCAATCATTAAACTCACAGCAGCAGCAAACATTATTGCAAACTTGAAACCAATTGAGACACCAAACTCTATTTTTCATGCAAATTGTTTGACTAAATGTCTATGAAGCTGTTTGGATAAAAGAGGGAAAAAATTAGTTGCCAACTGGAGTGGGTCTTCACGTATGTATTCCCCACGTGAACTCCTTTCCATTTCTATTGACATTCTTGAAAACTTGGTGTTGCTATTCATGAAAGTTAAGAAACGAAAGATGGCAAAAGACAGAGACAAACAATACAAGACTTTGAAACATAGTTTTTGGATATGAACTAAAACGAAGTATTAGCTTGAAATTTGTCATCTTATGAAAATTTTCATTTGGGTACATCTTACAACATAAAACATGAAAGGGAAAAAGGATCAACATAATACACTTGCTAACTAATAAACTCCAAGCTTATCACATATTCTCATGTGCAAATGCACTAAATGGAGCAACTAAAAAGTAGATAGATTTCCTTTATAAATGATCCTCTTCTAAATCCTTGGGAAGGCTCCTATCGTTTTTCAAGCCTAGGGTGTGACAGCAAAACCAAAAAAAACAAATAACAAAGAAAATATATTGAACATACTGCACTGAAATGAACAAATATAATGTGGGAGCTATAAACTAACCTGCCATAATGAGATCTAATAGTCATGTGAATAATGACTACTTTATCTTTCCTTTCCCTACTAAGATGCGTGTATGTTGTCTTTCTTGTTCAACTTTGAAAAATTTAGACATCATCTGTCCAAAGAGTCTGATGATCATAAAGAAACATATTTTCTTTATTCACTACAAATTTTGAGTAACAAATTGCAGAGTGTGGAGAAGCTTATCATAGGTTACATAACTTAATTTCCATGTCCACATCAATCGGCCTTTACAAGAAGTGAATATGGGTTATAACATAAAAATGTTTCCAATATAGCACCAATTTTTTTTAAACCAAACCAAAGTTAATATTAATGCCCAAAAAAAAGGATGATTTTTATTTGCTATAAACAATGGTCCCTAGTGGACATAGGTTTTGAGAAAATTGGTAATATGGATATGAATAAAAGGACGATTACTTTCAAACATGAGCAAAAGAAATTAAACCAGAAAGCACGTACATATACAAAATCTTGAAAAGAAAGGCCTCTAAAGTATTGAAAGGCCTCTAAAGTATTGACAGAGAATATATGGCATTTCCAGTGATTAGATCATAAAGAATAGTAATGCTTACACATACAAATTGTATAAAATTATGAATAATCCTATTAGTATACAAATATAAAAAATTATAATTGAAAACAAAAGTGGAAAAGTTTAGTAACTTGTTGGCAACAATATCAGTCAATGAGAAAGAATATGCACCTTTGCATCAAGCAGGAGTTCCTTATTATACAAACATGATGCATAAGACTGAAGAATTCTACAGATGACCGAATTTTCATTCCAGTCCAACAAAACTTTTAGAGCACCAGATGATCCAGTTGACTTCGACATCATAGATTTATTATCATATCCAGTTGTGAAATTGTTAATATTATTTGATGATGCAGCAGCACGCTTAGTTAGAATCTTCTCAGCCTGTACAAGGTGATTTTGAATAAATATTTCATTGGCCATGATATGCAGCACTGAAGATTGGCAATTATACTGGAATGCTTTGGATAAAGCCTCATCAATGGTAATATTGCTGAAGGGGAATTTTGAAATAGAAGATGATATATACTTCCAAAACATGTGCTGGTTATGAAGCTTATGAAGAATATGTATGCATTCAGCACCTCCTTGCCAGTGTATCTTTAGAAAATGAAGAATTTGTGAGAGTATATAAGGTTGTCTGATGAAACAATAACAAATCACAAATATTAGATTATGTATTATTCAGGTCCATAGAAAAAGAAAATCTAATTATGAAAGGTTAAAAACTTAATCAGAGGTTATCCTTGTTTCTCAACTCCAAATAAAATGGTAACTGACCTATTCATAAGATCTTCACAATTCTGTATATAGCTCCATACCACATCAACACCATTGACTGTCATTGTCTCCTCTAATTTAATGCTTGAAGCAGACAATGCGGTGGTTATGTTGTTTTCCATAATAGAAGACTCTACAGTTCTTCCTTGAGGAAATAGCATAATCTCTACAAATGTAGGCTGAAAGAGGAAAGATTAAAATTATAAACCATTTTAGAAACACCAGATTCAAAAATAAAAAAATATTAAACTCATTTTAAACAAGAGAAATAAAAGATACTTGTGTACCTGCTGCATGTGCAAATTGTAACATTAAGTTTCAGAATAAATAAATTGTTCTTTGTACAAGTTGTGACCTAGGTATATCAAATCCAATCCTAGCCGGCCAAATATATATTTGAATCTAACAGCTGATATGGCTTGCTATCCCTACTTGGTGCCTCCTATGCACATCGTAATCCTACATATGAATTGGTATCACAATAGTAAACAAGAAAACTCATCATGGCTAGCTCTGGATATCTTTATGTAAGATTAACTTGAGCATACAAATGTTGGAAAAAATTGGGTTTTCCATATGTCAATCAAAAGTCCCAGTACACTCCACGATAAAAGGGGTGGTAGAGAAAGTAAAAAGAAAAGTGAAACCAAGCTGAAACCCCAACTGATCAAGGGTAACCCAGGCCCTGCAGGAGCAGGAATATTTTTCAGAAACTCCAAAGGTACCATTCTCCTTATACACTATGAAGCACTTGGGAAAAATTGTGACAAAGTTGCTGAGGCCACAACATTTTAAGATTTAGAGAGGACTGAAGTTGACTAAGGGAAAGGATGATCGAGATTAATAGTTAAAGGGCACTCCCAAGTTATTATCAAAGCAATTGCTAAGAGACCAAGTCACTAATAGCATCACGGAAAAATCATCCAGAGTCGAAATTCCTTCAAATAAAAATTACAACAAACAATTTTACGCACTTAATGGGCTAGAAACAAATTGGCTGATTATTAAATATTAATTATTAATGGGTACTCTCAGAAGTGTTCATTGGTGTTGGTGTACGTTTTATCATATACTAAACATTAGAATAAAGTACCCAAAGAAAATTTATCCTCTTGAAAAATCACCGCTTATGTTAAGATTGCTAGAAGATCATATGGCAATTCCAAGGTTTCTTTTGTCAGGTCTTGACGTGTGGATAAGCTCAATGGGCATTGTGATATGCTAGTAATACACAAAGGGACTTACGCTTGGATTGTTCAATTTACAATGAAGGTTTAGACAATGAAGCTCTACCATTCGGGACTTGGATCATGAAAAACTGAAAAGGAGATAAGGGTTTAGAAGTCCTAATCTATTCCTAGGAATTCAAGAGACGGTATTGACTAGGTGAACTCAATAACCACACTTTGCTTCGCCTCTCTCAGGACAACTACACAAAGCGAATGCAATCTTCAAGGGATGTGCTTATGATCGGAAGTTAAGTATACACAAAGGAAAGCTCAGACTAACTTTACACAATGAACAAAAATCATCTATCCATCAAAAGTATGAGCGAAGATACACCATAAATCAATACTTATCAAATCTTGCATTCAATCTAACAACATGAAATGATATCTAACTAAGGTGTTGAAGAAATTGAATAGCTTTCTAATCATTCAAATAATAGAGATTACAAAGCCTTAAGAAAAAGCGCACAAGTGATGTATTATCTGAAAATGACCTTCTTGCAACAATATTTCAAAAAACCTCACACTCTCCAAATGAGAGGAGGAAACCTTATATAGGCACACAGAAAGTTTGAATAGCCGAGATCGAGGAGTGATAAAGGGCCCCGATTGAAAGATCAAAACCCTAATTAGGGTTTCTTACAACTAACTACCGCTCGACCAATGGGAAAATTACATTTGGGGACACTTGTCCTTCTTGCTAAATATGAACCAACAATAAAAACAGAAGGTTGTTGCATTGTGAAGTGTGCCCTCTAGAAGCTTTTGTGGATAAGTCAGGTTCATTCAACTTGGACATATTGACTTGGAACAATCTGATTGATTGGAAGATGACGAGGCGCCACCTCAACGTATTGGATGTCTTCCCTGAATTCTCCAATTTGTGTGAAGAAATTGTCTAAGTATGGAAATTTGATTCTTCTTGTCACCATCTGATTCTGATTGGGAGCTTGTCTTTAATTTTTCAGGAGATGAAATCCTTCACGAAGTTGTCCTAATTGCTTCCATAGGTCTGGGATTGTAGATGAAATTCCCCAAGAAGTCTAAACTTCTTTTCATCAAGTCCGAGGACTTTTCTTTCTTGATGCCTAGAGATTCTTTCAAGTGCCTCAAATTTGGGGAAGAATCCCTTTGTGAAGTATTTCTCATACTTAGCCAAATTTTGGCCATCTTTATGCTCGGACAAACCTTGCTCGTGGTCCTGTCTTCAATTCTGAATTTGGCTTGAAACTCCATTTGTGTTTTATGCGATGATCCCGCCTTCAGCTGCTATTTATGACCTGCAAAACCAAAAGAAAATTATGTTAAAATTCTTACTTTGAGTGTAAATTTTGAAGGTTTGATGGCAAAGTGTGCTTTGATTCTCCAATTCCTCAGAACTTAAGAGTTTTTGACAGGTTGTAAGCACTTAGAAATTTTAGAAACCCTTGAAAACTAAATCTGATTTGAAGGTTTGCGAGTGAAATTTGTCTGAAAATGAATAAATTAGTCCCAAAATCTGTGAAATAAATGTTGAAATCAGATTCGAATTCTGGAAAATATGTGAAAATTAGACCAAGTCCCTGAAAATATCCTCCAAAACTTTGAAAAGTAGATTGAAAATCACCGAAGATGCCTTGAATCTTTATCAAAAGGTAAGGAAACAAACTAGGATACCCATGTCACCTTGAGAAATAGATGAAAACCCTTGTTTGTCTTCTCCTCAATGCCTTACAAAATTTTCGAACGATTCTTGAGGCGCCGAAAATGCTTTAGAAAACCTGAAATTATCTTTCTTCAAGTGTCTCGCTCTCCAAATTCAAACTGCTCGAATGAGAGAAATGGATACATGATTCATTCTTAAAGAGTTCGAACTTTGCAATTAGAAACCCAGTCAGTCCTTCCAAATTCAAACTAGATTTGTTTCTATTTTTCTTCCATTCACTGAACCTAGACATGTCTTGTTTCTTTGTTGAGTTTAGTCTCTTAAGAAAGTTTCTATTTTGATTTCAGTTGAACTCAGTCACTTGGGAAAGTTCTGATTCTGTTTCTAGTTTGAGTTTAGTTCCTTGAGAAAATTTCCAATTTTAATTTGAGTTCATGATTCGAACTTATTCCTTTCCTTTTCTGAATTTTGAAAACTTTCTAAAATGAATTCTTTGTCTTTCAAAATCTCAAAACTTTCTAAAATTAATTCTTCGTTCGAACTTCAATACTCGATAGCAAGGCGCACTTTAGGAGATTCTTTCCTCATGGCCAGCGGACTTCACCAAAACATTTCCTCATTATTTCTGACTTGGGCAGACTTTAGCCCTCTCTTTCCTTGAAAAAATGTCTTACTTGGGCGGACTTCACATACTCCCTTCCTCATCCTTTAAGGCGGACTTGAACAACTTTATTCCCCTAGCACATACATCCCAAGGCGGACTTCATTCATCTTATGCATTTAGTCTTTGTAGAAGGGCGGACATTATCATCTCCTTGCACCACTTACCATCTCCTTTCACCTTGGGGCAGACTTTCCTTAACTTCATGCACCTTCTCCATGGGTGGAGTTCATTGCTTCCTTTGTCCAAGTCAAGGCCGACTAGGAGAGCTTCTTCTCCATCTACATACATCATGAGGGCAGACTTCAAGAGACTCTTCACCATGTGAACATCCTTGCTGGGCGAACTTGGAGAGAGTTGATCCGTATGATAACCAGATTTGAAATCTCCATAACTTATGCATTTCAACTCGGATCTTCTTGAAATTTGAAATTCATACTCCATTTATCTACCGAATTCCCATGGATCCCTAAAATTTAGGAACCTAGCTTTTTCAGTCAAAACTTGAATTTTGAAGGAATTTGTCAATCATTTTCAGTGTAACTCGGAGCTCATAGTGCAAACCCTAGATCCCTTCACAAAAATAGAAAAAGAAAGCATCCCTAAAAATAGGAACAACTTTCTAAAAATAGCCATTTCGGGGATCGTGCTTAAAGTGCCAAAAATGAAACTTCCTAAAAAAATAGGAAAAAGCGAAAAAGCAAAACTTTCCAAAAATAGAAAGTTGTCCAAATCTACTCAAATCAATTGCAATCTTCGTCCTTCAGACTTTCTAGGCACATTGACGACGTCTAGACTCTGTTCTGACCATGGTTTACACAGACTGACTTATGACTTCCAAAACTCAGACCTTTCAAATTTGACAAAAATGGTGACGGGAAGGTTGCGAGACTCTAACAAAACCCTAAAAAGAAAAAGAAAGGACGGTCCCCATTTGCAATGGGGCGATGTGTGAAAAAGGTCACAACAATTGGCAAATAATGGATCGGATTTTTATATTTGAGCTTGCTGATTGGCTGCAGGTCGGTCACTTTAAATCATGGTTTGTTCTCATCCAGGGGAGTTGGCACATTATTTTTTGTCAAAGGAAGAGAAGGTTTTCAATTGGTGATTGCTTGGAGGTGTTTTCCAAGCACTTATGAGTTGATTTGGTGCAGCACAATGCTTTTCACACATGCTTATACTTGGGAAATATTTTGCTGGTATTTTTAGTGCTAGAAGATTGAATTAATTTCAGCAGCTGATAACCTTTTTGGAGGTTTCTGGGTCTGACATGAGCAAGAAGAGAAAAGACTTCAGAAAAGATAACTTACAGAAGAAGACAAAACAAGGAAGAAAATCAGACAAGTATTTGTATTTAGTGAGCCTGTGGACAAATTTATATCTGCATGGACATGGTTTTCTCCAGCCATTCTTATTCCTGGTTGCAGCCGATACAAATTGCTGGATACTGCTATTTAATTCCAGAATTCATTCTTATTGATATATTTCTGATTTTGCTCTTCTTTGAAATCATCCTGGCTGCTTAAACTAGACAGTGGACAGAATTAGGAGAAGTATTCGGAGTTTTGATTGCTGCTGTGCATTCACTGAATTCTTCTTGTGCTTGGGCATTGAGAATGCAACAGATTAGAGTCCTGATAAGCCTGCAACAGATTTCTGTAGATGATTGCTACTCCAAAATGTGATACGGTTGGTGAATATCTATGCAAGAGCAAGCAAGATTAAGGGATTTGTTTGTAGTGATGTCTTGGTTTATAAGTTCATGAGACTTATTAATTCATTTTGGAGTTAGTGCAAACCTGTTCTCAGACCCTGTTTCAGATCAGTTATTGTTGTTTCAGAGGCACAGACATATCGTCGGATAACTGTTCTTTCCTTGGCTTGTTGGTAGACATTCAATATCTTTCCATGTTTCTCTTATGAGAATATTTGTCACCTTAAAACATCAGGAACATTAATTTGCCTGTAATTCTTATATATGTTTTGCATTCCAAATCACTGTAATCTGAAACATGTAGCAGATCTGGATTGAAGCATATGTTGTTCATCTCTTGGTTATGTAATGCAAAATTCACTTAATATGATCGCCTTGCAAAATGAATGTTGTTTGAAACAATGCAAAACTCAAAAAAAAAAAAAACAATACAAAAACATTGCAAGCAAACTGTTTGACAAAATACCTGTGAAGCTGATTTTGAGAAGGAAAGAAAAAAAAAACAGTTGGAAAAGGGGTAACACATTACACTGTTCAATCCCAAGGAATTCTATTAGTGAAGCCATCCATCCATCCATTACATGGTCCAATTAATGATTAATATCACATAAATAATGAATGGCTTGACCAGACCTTAAAATCATGAATAGGTGTTCATTCATTATGTGTCTCAACTAAGCAATTTATGTTGATAAAGAAAGGAAGATAAGAATCAAGGAAAGGGACAAAATTAGTTCAAAAACTATTCTATTAACAAGGAGGTCATGAATCAAGAGAATTTTGAAACTGTCTTTGGTTGTGGCCATAGATTGAATAGAATAAACACCTAGACTGAATTGGGCAATTAAACAAGAAGAGCGAATAGGGTGAATTTCTTGAATCAAATAAACAACCAACTCAACTCCCAAACCCGATCTAGAGAAAGACGAAGTGCAACAAAGAAGGGAAAATGTCGTGGATTCCATTCATTGCTCTATGATGGATAGGCCAAAACTAACTAGAGCGTTGAGTGGTATGGATTGTAGCCAACACCATACCCCCATTGCAAGAAGAGTTACCACAACCTTCAATTATAGCTTCATACTAATGGCTTCATAAAAGCCTTTCTTCCAATAAAAGAGCCATTCAATAAAATCTAATCACTTTTTTTGTAAATCAAGCACAACAATCTATTAATTCTTTGGAGGGCAAACGGTGTCCCAATGAATGAACTGGGTTAGGTCATGAAGTGGTTCGCATCAATATGGTAGCACTAGTCTTGCATAAAAGCATAGATGAAATACTCGCAGAGTACTCGGCAAGTTTTGAAAAACTCACAAGGTTTTTTGCTCGGAACGTACTTATGCCATTAACTCGCACAAAAACTCACAAAGTTTTTGGGAAAAACTAGTGAGTCTTTGCCAAAAACTCGGCTGCATAAGAAAGAGGCCCAAATATGTCAAAAAATTATCTAAATTTTTTTTTCAAGTCAGTCTCATTCTCTTTATCACATTATACACATGAAATATAACACTCAAGAGTCAACGATGAAAAATCAGCAATAAATCGTTTCACTTGCGGTTTCTCGTGAGTCAAACTTGCTGCAGATTTAATCGGTGAAAAAATTAGCAATGATTTTCTGCAAGAAATCGCACAGATTTTTGGAGAAAAAATCATGAAAAATTGTGACTAAAACATGAAAAAATCACAAATAAAAAAAGTATTTCATTTTTTAAGGAAAACCTAAAAATTGAAGTCATAAAAATGTGTTTTGACCCTCAAAAGAACTTGTTCAATTTCGTGCTAGATAGAGAGCATGCAAACACCAACAAAAGGAAAAAACGAGAGTAGGGCATTTCGTATTGGTTTACGTTTTAAATTTGATACAGTTTGTTGATGTTTTTGTTTTGAATTTCGTTTTGCATTTCAATCATACTTTGAAACGACACTAGTGTAGACAGTAGAACAGTTTCGTCCTTCAATATCGATCTGCATCTGCAAGGGTTGTTTTACCCATGCCTCCAAAACCGTGAAAACAGTAAAATAACTGCTATTGCTACATTTGATTCCTTCTCCAATTAAAATCGTTTTTATAAATCAATCATTTAAAACCATTAAAAATCTATCATTAACAATTACAAATAATTATATAATACAATCATTAAGAATCATTTATACCATACATGGACTGCTCATCGAAAACTCGGTGAGTTTTTGGCTCAGGCGAGTAATTTCACCATTGACTCGCCACAAAAACTCGCCGAGTACCCGGCAAAAACTCAGCTGCATAAAAAAAAGAGGCCCAAGCACATCAAAAAACCATCTAAATCTTCTTTTTCAAGGTAGTCTCATTCTCTTCATCCGAATATATACATGAAATATAGTATTTAAGTATTTTCTTATACTTCAAGTTATATTTCATGTATATACTAGCAAGATGTTTGAGAGTGGTTTTAGATCTTCATGAGTTATAATGCAAATTCTAGGTTTTAGAAGATCTTCTATATTTCAAACTTAGTCAAATTTCAGTAATCAATACGCTCCTAATAGAACTCTCTAGCTCTCTCTATCTCACTCACTTTATCTGCCTCAAATTCTAGACCTATCTATCTCCCTATCACTCTTTCTCCATCCCCTCTCTCTACCACTCTCTCCTCTCTCCCCCGAGATCTAGACCTATCTCTCTACCCCTCTCTCTCTATTCCTCAGACCCTCACGAGGGGTGCTACCATCAACCTCATTTTGGCAAGGTGGAGGAGCCACATCGGACTCCTAGGACTAGACCCTCTAGTTCGATCTCTCACCTAGTTTTCACTAGAGCTAGGAAGAGGAAGATGTAAAATGTTTTCATGTAGTATTTACTTTTAGTTTTACGAAAACAATTTGCTATTTCATTTTATTTCAATCTATCAGCTGTCAGCATTCCACAAGAGGATGCCATTTTGTATCTAATTTGCATTTAAATCAATCAAATATATCTCAACTCAGCTTGTTTCTTTTGTGTACTCATGTATTAACTCATTGGATGCATCTCCTCACTGAATTTTGCAAAAAAAATGCATTTCTAATTAAATTTAAGCAATTTTTTAAGTTGTCGAGTTTTTGTTGAGTTTTTTTTTCAGACCTTGGTGAATTTTTGTTTTTGGTGAGTAGTTCAACTATGATCTATACCATTGAACTCAATCTTCGACAATTGCAAAGGGTATATTTCAAACACTAATTTGAGTCATCTTCATGCCTCTCTATCCTATCATTCATTCCTAGCAAACAAAGAAACCAAGTTTTATCTATCAACTCACAAAAAAGGAACAGATAAAATGAAACTTTTCCTTACAAATTTTATATAGACCATTAAAAATTTAAATCAACCATTTTATAAATGTTTTATGTATTTTTGAATGTTTGTCACCCACTCAGCGGCAACAGACTTTTTTGAGCTTTAATCGTAGACAAAATTTATAATTTCTAATTATCATTGATACGAAAGCTTGAACTTAATATGTATTCAGAGATTGTAGTTGTTTTGTGGTCTACTATATGTATTTGACTCAAATTTATTCAAATATTGCACTTGTTTTTTGGTATATGATATGTATTTAACTCAAACTATGATTTATATATGATGGAAACCAGTAATATGTTATTATATTCTATTAATTTAGTGTACATGTGTTTTTTCAAGAATATTTTAAGAAATTATATATTTTCAAATGTTCCATAGATTTGCCGATTTATTGCAGACTCTTTCCTAATTTTTTTAGGAGTACTCAGTTTTTAAAAAATTTGGGTCAAAAGAGTTATTGCTGCGAAAGAGTTTTTCATCTTTGGTATAAGTCACATTTCAATTTTTCCTTCTTTTTCCTTTCTTATACTCTAAGTTACATTTCATGTATATATTGGTAGGATGTTTGAGAGTGGTTTTAGGTCTCTAGGACTTATAATGCAAATTCTAGGTTTTAGAAGATCTTTTATATTTTCAGACTTAATAAAATTTCAATAATCAGTAGACTCCTATCAACATTCTCTCGCTCTCTCTGTCTCACTCACTTTATTTGCCTCGAATTCTAGACCTAGCTTTCTCCCTATCACTCTTCATCTATCCCCTCTCTCTACCACTCTATATCTCACTCTCTCCTCTCTCCCACAAGATTTAGACCTATCTCTCTACCTCTGTCTCTCACCCTCAAACCCCTGCGAGGGGTGCTACCCTCAATCTCTCTTTTAGTTTTCACTAGAGCTCGGAAGAGGAAGATGTAAAATGTTTTGATGTAGTATTTATTTTAGTTTTACATAAACAATATTCTATTTCATTTTGTTTTACTCTATCAACCGTCAATATTCAACAAGAGGATGTCATTTTGTACCCAATTTGCATTTAAATCAATCAAATATATCTAGACTCAGCTTGTTTCTTTTGTGTGTAATTTATTGACTCATTGAATGCATCTCCTCACTAAATTTTGCAAAAAAAATGCATTTTTAATTAAATTTATGAAAAAATTTAAGTTGTCAAGTTTTCGCTGAATTTCTTTTCTGGCCCTTGGCGAGTTTTTATTTTTGGCGAGTAGTTCAACTATGGATAAAAGTACCAAGGAATCAATGAATCTATCTCCAAAAAAATGGACATAGAGTGGAGAAAAGCATGAATTAGTGCACCAATATTGGGATAGTGGTTGACACAAGATTCTTTTGACAAGAAGGATTCAAACTCAATCTCTTTTCTACTTTACTACAATCTCAACTTGCTATTCCCATAGTCATCCAACTAATGTCCCATTAAAATCAAGCGATGCCCTAAACATCCCACCTCAACAACAATTTTAGAATACTTATTCGCTTCATAAATATGGTGGAATCTATTCTCATTCACTATTAAATAGAATGAAGTTGAGCGCTTTAGGGAAAGGAGTGACAGATTTTGAACTTGGACCTATCAATATTGGAAAGATATGGATGTTAATATATATTTATACACATGCATATATGTATCTATATTATCTATATTGAATCATTGATGCACATGTATAAGCATACAGATATGACAGATACAGACATATACATATATATGTATATATATTTGTATGTATATTTCTGTATGCATATGTATACATATCATAGCTACAAAACTCAGTTGGCAAGCTGGTTTTTGAGCTGGACTAAAACTCAGAGCTAAATTTCAGTGCCAAGTCAGCAAATCGAAAAAAATGAAGTATATAAATTTTCAAGAATTTACAACTTGTATCATGCACCATTCAATAAATAAACTTTAAATACACAATAAACTAATCAAATAGAAACTACTTTAATCACATACACAAGTATACATTGATCACATGAGTGTAAAATCAGAATTTAGCTTAAGGAAACAAGATATTTAGATATTTAATGTAATGTCCCCTTCCTAGGGCAGATATGTTGTAGCAAGGATTAGCCTATCGACAAGGGTCCCATAGGCTAATGCAATGGATAGGGGACCTATTCAGAGGGGTCAGGAGACTTTGGGGAGGTCTATGAGGCGTCTCCAGAGCTCAAAACCATTTTCCTATCTTTTAGGAAGGGCTCCTATTTTTTGGGGAAGTTCCCATTTTTTAGGAGCAAACTGGTAGTTTACCTGTCTGTTGACCTTCTGAAGGTCACGGAGATTCGTAGGGAGCTAGAGAAACATTTTTAGGTGCTTTGAGAACATTCCTTATTTTTTAGGAGAATCCCTATTTTTAGGAGACTACCAACTGTCTTGCCCCATCCAGACATCACCCTAGGACTGGTAGCAGCTCAGTTTTCAGTTTGGAGGCCGGGTGATGGATTCAGAATAAGAAGTTGAAATATTGAAGTAATGACTTTAATATTTTAATGAAAATAATAGTGCGTAATAAAATAAGTCACTTTGTATTATATTAATAAAGTAACAAATGAATGAGGCCACCATGGGGAATGGTGCCTAGGAGGCCTAATAAAGTTGTTCTTAAAACAACTTAATAAAATGAACGGGGGACCTAAGAAGAAATTCAATCAGCTAGGGGGAATTTGATTAAAACTTAATAAAAAGTTTATTAATGAAATAAGTTGCAAACCTAATCACTTGAGGAAGGAATAAAGTAAAATTTGGGCATTGCATTCTTCATTCTTGGCATTGGAAATTGAAGAGTTTTTGCTGCTTGTGGAGACAAGGGTTTCTGCAGGAGGAATCAGCCTTTGGGAACGGAAATTCTCAGAGGAATTGAGTGCCTACAGGTGTGAAAGACCACCCAAAGGTATTTTAACAGGCTATCCACCACAGGGTTGTAAGGAAAACCCCAATTCTTGTCTGGTTGAAGGAGAAATCAGAGATCAGCACCATTGTTGAGCAGATTTGGTAGCCATTAGCAGATCGGGGCTTGCCCAGCACTATATATCAGCACTCTGACCATTTACCAGCCTGCTGTATCATTTTGGAGTCAAGGGCATCAAACCCTAGGCTGTGCATGGGAGAAATTGGAGGTTTTTAAGGCTGATCAGCATTAGAACCAGCTGGATATTCCAGATCAGACATTGGAAACCTTTCTTATGTGTTATAACCTTGCTGAAAGTGTCATATTTGGTGTTCCAGATCTGAATCCAACCTGTACCTGAGCTGTACGGGTAGGTGACTTGTACATTTGATACAATAAATATTAATTAATGGCCCCTTTGCTGCATTTAGTACTTTCTTTCAGTTTCCAGCACTTTCCTATTTTGTTTGCATGCATTGTAATTGCAACAAATCAGAAAAACTCAAAAAAAATTCAGAAAAAACATGTAAGACACAAAACAAATCAGCAAACACAAAACACCCAAAACAAAGTCAGAAAAAGTCAGAATTCCATCTTCAGATTGCAGTGGAATACTACATTTAAATATTGTCAAGTGTTTAAGGTGTGCAAAACTCATGGATAATGATATCATGACATCACAAACAAAAAATCACAATATATAGCTATCAACTATGGTAGAAGGTGCTTGTATCCCTCAACCCAACATTACGAGCTCTATGTGAAATCATGTTCTTGTATCTTACTAAAGTCTGCAAATGCTGCAACAACCTTTAAAACATTACTTAGGATAGGGTTTGACTTAGCAAAATCGAAATATAAATGTAATTAAATTAACTAGAAAAAGTCCAAACATAAAAACAATGTTAACTATTCCATCCAACATGGCCAAAAAAAATTTCAATTTTTTCTTTTTCAAAACTAGAGCAACAATTTGGGAGTAGCACCCTCAACCGCTTCAAAAAGCACTTGACATCATGCTGTACAATTTAAATATTTCCAACATTTTATGCTTTATTTTCTTTGTTTTCATAGACATGGTCAAGTCCACCCATTGACACTAAACCAAGTGTGGCAAGTCTTGGAAGACTAAGGCTTATATAATAGACAACGTGTATGTGTGTTTGCGTGCTAATCTTACACACACATGTATCTATATATACATACACATATTTTAGCAAGTTTGTCAAGAACCCTAGACAATATTGGAGCCATACAATTAGAGTTCTAATTCTAGCCAAGATCTAACCTGGGTTTATTCCTAGCATAACCATTCAAACTTAGTATGTCTGTACTATTGAGGTGGCCTAACGATGAAATCGTACTCTTGAAATAGAGGTCACAAGTTAAAACCCTAGAGGGGTTAGGGTATGTACACCTCGTTTGTAGTTCAATTAGGTGCCTCTTGCATGGAGTACAACATAGTCTCATATACTATAAGCCAATTGTAGACCCAAAAGCAGATTACTTGGTATCATGGACTATAAAAGGATCCATTTCCAAGAGATATCTAGGCCAAATGCCTAGGTTGAGACCATACGCTAGAAAAACTTAAGAAAAACCCATGGGGTTCTAAGAAAACAAGTGAATTCATTTTAACACACTATAACAATTATAAAAGTCAGAATCAAACATGGCTAGGCCAAATGGCTATACTAGCATTGTAACCTAGACAAACCCAAGGGTAACCCAAGGAGATTCCTAACAATGTAGGAACGAAGAATACACTCAAATACTCATATTGTTACATTCCTTATTACAGACTGGAATGATTCATTTATTCATCTTTAACCTACAGGATGGCACGATCATAGCTCTGATACCATTGTAATGACCCCTTTTTGGGATTTACCACTTCAGTCCTGAGACAACAATTCTAACTTAACATGAGAGTTGTAATATATTAGTAAGTATAATTTAATCAAACTGAATACATTTCATTATAACATTTAACTTAAAATTCTAAGACTAGTTCGTTAGATAGAACTTATCTTCACAATCAATGCTATCAATTTTTCCTCTTCAAGTTGCTTTACAAATCTGGTATGGATCTGCAGAATACTTTCTTCTTAAATTTTCTATGATGGAGCTCTTTATTTCACCTTTAAATACACACACACTCTCTTTCAGATCTACAATGAAATTCTTTATTTACTCCTTCACAAGTCTATAATAACATTCATACAAGGCTTCTTTATCGGTGTACGTAATCTGTCAGATTCTTCTTCTCCTATTTTTCCCCCCAATCATTCTATTTCTGATTTCCATATATATGTTTAATTTTAAGAGTCATGCCTTATTGGAATGACATGTATTGCTGTTATGTTTTTGTTTAACAAAATACATCACTCCAAATTGCAACTCTTGGAGGATAATCGCACCTTCTTATAATCCCTGATTTCTATTAACAAATAACACTGTTTATGTTTAAGGATGAAATCATACTTCTCAACAAATCGCACCTTCTCACTAATGCCAATCGTATCTTCTCATAAATCACAACCCCACCTTAATGTTTATTAAAATAAACATAAGATACTAGCTCGTTTAGTTGTCTTTCATGGATCGCTACTTAGTCACAACTACTCATATATTAATTACGTCATTTTTCTTTCTTTGACCAATCGGTCAGCACATTACATACGTTGAACAAAATATTATCGCTACCCATCCTGAAGTCAATTCCATCTCTTAAATCGTCATCTTTAAAAAAGTCTCCACCTTTGCATGTAGTTGACCATCATATGGTTTGTTATTTGTTTGCATACTTTGATTACTTACCAACTTTGATTAATGTAATCGCAGCCACAAAATTTATTCAAGGAATTCCCAGCCCACAAGCAACATGACTTCGATCGCTGCGTATACATGAATTGCTATGCACTATGTCTTTTTCCTTAATCACGTCACACCTGAGTCTCCCATAACAGATCACTGCTTATGATTGTTTAACTATTAACAAACCTTTGAGGTTGTTGCACCATAGCTTTTCTCCACTCGCTGCTTATCTGAATTGTACTTCTTTGGAGAGCAGATCTCTGCCTTCAATTACATCACCCGCTCCTTAAATCTCCTTTGACACGTCTTTGTCTTAAGCATTTAAGTCACTTTTCTTTAAACTTATTTCTTCATCCTTAATCGCTGTATATTATAACCTCTTTGAAATTCGGAAGTACTGACTTCAACTTTTCTTTATCACTGTTTTTTTAACATATGCCTTATCTCTACATGTTAAATCAATGCACTTTCATTTTCCATAACAATAATAGCTGCTCTTCTAAAGTCTCTATCACTATAAAGACAATCATTGTCCATTGCTGCTTTTCATGGAATCAAATCATAAACTTCTTTCACTGATTTTTATTAAAATTATTTGATTGCTTATTATGTAATCATTGCAACTTAATTACTGTAAAATATAACATAGTCGTTTAACCATCATAGGTCGAGTGTACTCATTACAAGATCACTGCATTATGATTAAGACGCTATCTTTATCTATACATATACATTTTCTGTGATATTGGCTGTCTTAACAATTCTTTATAAAGTCAGCTATCATATTCTCTTTGATGAATCACTGCTTTAAATAGTATTGTCAATCACTGCCTTATAGAAATGCTTTATATTTTCTAATATGTCACCTGTTTAATAATCTTGATCATTCTTAATATATATTGCCATCAAACCATTTGGTTCCAATTACATCAAGTTCATTATAAAGATAATACAAGGAGCTTTCTCAATATTAACAAATATTTGACAGAACCTTGTTTGGGGACATCACATGTGGGTCAATGAAAACGAACATCACAACTAAAATAAAATAAAAAATTTAACACCTAGAACAGCACATAAAACCCTAATTTTGCCCATTTCACTCATTTCTCATGTTCTATTTGCTCATTTCACCCATTTATCATCACAATATTTTTTACCATGTTTTTCCTCCAACATTGGTTGCATTTTTCTAAAAAGGTGAAAGCTACGGATGTTTGTGAAACACACCAAAGGCTTAGGAATTGTTGAAAAAGGAAGATGTAGCCATCAAAGGTGAGTTATTCTTCATTTTTTTCAAGCTTTCAAGAATTTTTTCAAGTTTTTAAGAAAATTTAAATTTTCTTTTTTAACTTTTTTAGGAAGTTTTGAATACTTCTTCACACTTTGTATGCATAATAGGGGGTTATAATGACAAAAAAAAAATTCAATAATGTTTTGATTTTTCCATTTTAGGTACATTCATAATACATAATCGCTGCAAGTGGAATCTCTAGATCAGTTGCTTAGGGCCCAAGTGAAGAAAGGCCTTTTTAAATTGATGTAGGTTTGCCACTTTGGCATTATACAACAATGATCAAGCAAATGTTTGGTTGTGGGAGTTATCTCTGGCGGTGCAACCATTGTGGCATAGTGTATATCAGCTCATACTATCGAGTGAAATGTCACTTTTTTGCCATCCCAGGACATGGAATAAAAGTTTTTAAAGGGCCAGATAAGAAAGGGCTGCCAAAATCTCTAATCCTGGAATATATTAGGAAACAAGAGTAAGCCAACATAAGAAGAAACAAACCAAAGAACGATCATCCTCTAGCCAAAACAAGCTCGAAGAGAACTCCTAGTGGCTTCACAAAACTAGTTGGCCCACATCCTTTTATGCCAATGCCACTGCCTTTTGAAACAGAGATTGTTGTGGTTACACGAAAAAGAGGCCCATTAGATAGGGCCTTCAAAAATGAAATCAAAGAGGTTGCATATCAGAGCTAGGTTACCGGGTTCGCCCCTGGTACGCCCTGGTACGGGTCCGGGTTCGACCGGGTCCGTGGTACAGGTCCGGCTCGACCTGGGTTCGACCAGGGTTCGAAAAACCCAGAGTGGGTTCGACCAGGGTCGAACCCAGTCGAACCCGGGCGGACCCAGTCGAACTCGGGCAGCTGGGCGGCCCATAAAGTCAAAAAACAAATCAAAGTTTGTTTTTTTTTCAATTCCGCCTTGTAAAAAGTGAAAGCTATAACCTAAAAACCACTTCTAAAACATTTTATTGACTCATTTCACCTCATTTGTGTTGCAAACAAAATTTTTATGAGAGCAGGTTGAAGAAAGGGTGAACAAAATTTGGCTTCCAAGATCAAAGACGAGGAGTTGAAGACTGATTTTAGAAGCTTCAACAAGTGTTGCAGCATCATTTCCATACATTTTCAAGCTTCCATTGGCTACAAGAGGTATGTTTTTAAACATTTTTTTCCAACAATTTTTGTTTCACAAATTGTCAAACATGAAACTTGATTTTTTTTTCATTATTTAGTTTTTGTTTTTGAATATTTTTATTTTATTTCTCGCCATAGGAACTAGAATGGCATCTACATCTTCCTCCATTGGCAATGAACAAATAATTGCAAAACAAAGAAATGATCCAAATTCTCCCTTATTGAAATATGTGGACATTATAAAACAACTTCCGGGAGGTGGGGGATTCCGTTGGAAATGCCATGGATGTGATATTGAACGTAGTAGTTCATATTATCGGGTGGTAGGCCATTTGTGTGGAATAAAAGGAAGAGGCATCAAAAAATGCCCTGGGAAAAATGGTAAACCTATACCAGATGAGACAGTGATGAAATATATTAGGGAGCATGAGGCAACAGAAGAGAGGGAAGCCCGTAGATTGAACCAAACCGCATCAAAGAAAACAAAGGGAATGCAAGACCCTTCTAATCCCAGTATTGTAGTAGAAGACCACCCCTTCTTTGCCACAAATGAACCTCAAAGTGAACCTCCCTTGACACGTCAAATAACAAAGCGGCCTTTAGAAACCGCATTCCAAAATGAGAGTAGAGACAATGCTGATCAAGATATAGTAAGGTGCATTTATGCAAATGAGTTGTCATTCAATGTTGTTCGCTCCCCATATTGGAAGCAAATGATAAAAAGTGTTAATAAGGCACCAAGAGGGTATAAGGGCCCCGGTTATGAGAAGGTACGTGGAACATTATTGGAGAAAGAGGTGAAGAGGGTTGAAGATGCATTGAAACCCATAAGGGATTCATGGGTTGAGACAGGTGTAACAATTGTTTCAGATGGGTGGAAAGATGCTAAAAACCGTCCCTTGATCAATGTCATAGCGGTGTCCCCTAAAGGGGCAATGTTTTTGAGAGTTGTGGATTGTGAGGGCCAAATAAAAGATGGCCAATTTATTGCAAAAATTCTCATCTTTGCCATTGAGTCTGTGGGACCCCGCAATGTTGTCCAAGTCATAACGAACAATGCAAAAAATTGTAGAGCTGCTGGTTTGTTGGTTGAGCAATGCTATGATCACATCTTTTGGACACCTTGTGCGGTACATTCACTCAATCTTATGCTACAAAGGATTGGGCAAAAAATAAAATGGATCAGAGATGTGTATGCAGAGGCTGAGGACATCTAGATGTTCATCACAAACCACCACATGTCTCAAGGGATTTTTAGAACCTATTCGAATTTGGAGCTATTGAAGGTAAGTGAAATAGTAATTTAATTTTACATTTTCTGATTTTTTTGAATTTTCAATGTTAATAATATCATTGTGTAAGCTATATTGTGTATTCTTCTTTGAAGTTTGGCTTTATTTTTTAATCATTTGGCATTAATTTGTGTTATAGGTTGCTGAGACCCGTTTTGCATCAAACACAATCGTCTTAAGACGGCTTGTGAAAGTTAGAGTGGCACTATGCAATATGGTGATCAGCACCAATTGGACTGTATGGAAGCAAAGTAGCACTGAGAGGGCAGAAAAAATTAGGGATAGAATATTGAATGAGAAATGGTGGGATCTTGTTACATATCTCCTAAGTATCACTGAGCCCATCATGAGCATGATTCGCTATACAGACATGGATAGGCCTTGCATAGGTGAGATTTATGATGGCATTGATTCAATGCTTGAAAAAATAAAGGTCACTATAAATGAGAAAGAGAATGATCCTCAGGAGAAATTCTTCAAAGAACTGGAAGTAATTATTGTAGAGAGGTGGAATAAGATGACCGCTCCTTTGCACCTTCTTGCCTATGCCTTGACACCTAAGTACTATAGCAATCAGTTTCTTGATAAACCAGGAAGGATTCCACCATGGAGAGATCTAGAAGTATCTGATGGGTACAAGGCAGCATTTCTTAGACTATATCCCGATGATGATTTGCGAGATGTTGTTACAAATGAGTTCATAGAATTCGCAAATGGGAATGGTCTAAGTGTTGATGCACTTCGTCATAGATCCAAGAAAGATGCTCATAGCTGGTGGTACTTCCATGGCACATGCTTCCAACACCTACAACCCCTCGCTATAAAAGTTTTATCACAAGTAAGTTTAATTAATTAAAATTTTAAATTTACAAGTTTTAGTTTATTTATAGTTTACTTTGTCTTCATAGGTTGCTAGTAATTTTATTTTTATTAATGTATAACTTTAATTGTTTACTTTGTCTTCATAGGTTGCTAGTTCATCTGCTTTAGAAAGAAATTGGAGCACATACTCTTTCATCCACTCAGTAAAGCGCAATAGGCTGCTATCAAAAAGAGCGGAGAATTTAGTATATGTGCATTCCAACCTACGTCTTCTTTCACACAAACAACATGACTACACACAAGGGGAAACAAAGATGTGGGATATAGAGCCAGAGCATACTGATTTGGATGCTCCTGCTTCTCAGCTTCTTGCATTGACACTTGATGACTCGGAAATTGAGCCAACTTATAGTGCAAGTGCAAGTGGCATTGGCTCATGTAATGTCAATGTCAATGAGGAGGAGGAGGAGGAGGAGGAGGAGGATGAATTAGATGATCCATTTGATGATTAAACTTTAAGTTTATAGTGTTGAAAGTTGAAACAATGATACTTGAATATTTTGTCATTTTGATATTAAACTTGATGTATATGATGCTATTATCAATTATGGTATGATCATGATGCTATGATTACAAGTTTATGTTTGTTTTGTTGTTTATATGATGCTATGTGACATGCATATTTTAATTCATGCTTATAGGCTTCACAAATATCAAAATATATATATATATATATATAAAAAAAAAAATTACATGTTTTTGTACTAACAAACCCAAACGAACCCAAACCCCTTTTCAAAATTTTGCCATACCGGGTTCTTCGAACCCGAACCCGAACCAGCAACCTAGTATCAGAGCATTGCTTGTTGCATTTATGGCAATGGGCTTCCTTTCAATATCATTAGATCACCTTATATGGTAGGAGATGTTGAGTACCCTTTGAAATACACATCCTGATTATATGAGTCGGGTAAAGTTTGAGAACTCAGACTTAGCAGCCTAAAATAGGACTCGGACTTGGGACTCTGCACGAACTTGACAAAAAAACAAAAAAAAACATAGTTTTACAAAAAAAAAACGAAATTAATACATTTAGAAAGCATAAAAGCCTATTTTGATTATCAATTTGTCATAATTCAAAGATTGTACGTGTCATATGATCTTTAGACACTTAATATTTGATATTCCATAATTTATACTCAATAACTAGTGGGGGTTCAAGAGTGGAGACCTATTGTGACCTTCTCGCACATCGCTAAATGGGACCGCCACTTTTTCACTTTTTAGGGTAGATGTTTTTCATAGTTGTCTTAGTCGTTAGCCTTACACGAGACGGTGTTGGTCAAAATGCAAAAGGTTGCTTAAGTTGCAAAGAAGTGATCTTCAGTGTCAAGTCACTTTAGTGTGTCAATTTGTCCTTCTGACGTCAATTTTCCACTTTGCCTTAGAAATTTTGAGCAAAAATGATAAAATTGATTTAATTTTTCTGAAAGTCCAAATGGACTATGATTTTCCACTCTTGGGGACTCAAAACAATGCAAAACAAAATTAAAAAACCTTAAAGTCCCGATAGAGATCATTTTTCTACTGTGCAAAAGAGTTAAAATCCATTACTCTTGATGGAATGGGATTTCCACTTCATAAATGAATGAACAAAGTCAAGTTTGAGCAATGGAAGAAGTCAAGAAAATCTGCTTTGTCTCGATGGGAGACATTTTCCACTGAGATATTAATGTAAAGTCAATTAGTTCTGATGGAGGTTGGATTTCCACTCCAAGGACTTAGCTTACAAGGAGGTAAAGTGAGTGGAATGTGGAGAGTCCCAATGACCAAGGAATTTCCACCTTAAAAGCAAAAGTCCCTATGGACTTCAAATTTCCACTTCAAGCAATATTTTGTCCCACGTGCATCACAATGTTGTAGGAAGTGGAGGAAAAGTGAATAAAGTTGCAAGTGGGTGAATGAGTGAAGGTAATACAAGTATTGATCAGTCCCTATGACAACTAAATCTCAACTCAAGGACAAATAAAGAAATTTTGTATAAGGAATGAAGTGTCCCAATCAAAGAAACGGGACTCGGACTTGGCTCGGACTCAACAAGGCCAACTCGGACTTGGACTCGGGGCTTGACGACAGACTCGGCTCCAAACTCGCCCGGACTCGGGAAAGTGAAAAACTCAAGAAATTTAGAGATTTTTAAAGATTTAAAACTTGTTTCATGCACCCTTTATTGAATACACCTTAAAGACACAATAACATCATCAAACTCGGCTCATTTGATTACATACACAAGTATACACCAATCACATAAGCATAAACGCAAATTGTCGCTTAAGGAAATAACAAACATAGATATATAAATATTGTCAAATGTATACAATATTACAAAACTCATGGAATAAAAAATCCATGTCATTATATGATCATCATCAAATGTTTCATACAAATACCAAAGGTAAATACAACTACAAGCCTATGGCTCAGAGGAGCCTGCACCCTCCGGCCTCGGCCCCCTGCGAAGGCGTCTAAGGTAGGTCCTAGATGATTCGACAGCCATAGCCGCTCCCCGTGACACCATGCCATGCTCACCAACATCAGGAACATCCGTGTCACTGTCTGCCTCTGAATCTCCTGTCTGTGCTCGTGCTCTCCGCTCCTCTTCTGCCATGGCTATAGTCTCAACCTCTATATCTACCTGGTCGATCCAATCAGTGTCAAACTCAGAGCTTAAATTTTCCCTACTTCTATCGACGCAATTTCCCCCCATATTTTTCGACAGGGGTTTGGGGGCAACGCCCCCAAGGTGGGGTCAAGGGGCATCGCCCCTTGCGCACTCCCTGTCGCGATACAGGGCGGGGTCGAGGGGCAGTGCCCTGCGAGGCCAAAAAAACTTATTATTTAATAAAGGTGTCGGGTGTTATTTTTCTATTGGCTGACATGTTGTAACCCTAATTTTTCTCATTCTCAGGAGAAGGTTGTAGTGAACAAAGACGATACCATTCATTTAAAAAAAACTTTTTAAAATGTATTTTTTTTGTCATTTTACTAACCCAGCCAGTAGCCAAGTTTGGGGCTCGGGACTCGCCGAGTTTGACGAGTTTGAGCCAAACTCGCCAACTCGGCAAGTCTGCTCGCCAGACTCGGACGAGTCCCAGTCCGAGTCCCAGAGACTCGGCGAACATGACTCGGACTCCCGTTACTAAAATCTATACTCCCAATGGACCTCTATTTCCACCAAACTGATCTGCCATTTATCCCACATTCATTTTGGAGTGGAACCAAATTAATTTAACATGCAAGTGGGTGATTAAATGGAATGTAAGTGTTTCAAGGATAAATTTGTCCCTATGCATATCGTTTTTCACCACCTTGCTGGTTAAACATTTTATTTGTCCCACATTCACTGTGTGGTGAAAGCAAGAGGTGAAATACTGGATAAAACACATAACAGCAAGCAATATAATAATCATTAAGTCACCGATTTCAAGGTCAAGTGAGCTGGAAGAAAAGGACGAGTCAGCAAGGGAGGACAGTAATTGAAATTGTATAAGACGTCAAGCATGGGGATGCCACCCTTAAGGACGTTTTGCAGCCCACCTGAAGACGCCATTACCAGCCGAGAGCACCATTTCCAGCTATCATTTCAAGGGAAAACATCTCATTCACAGCCAAGAAAATGCAGATCGCATCAAGAATGAGAATTGCGCAAGGAGAAGAATGACTTTCAGCTGATAAAAAATGATTTGCAGGCTGTGTTTCAGACTTTTACACTCAGAAATCAGACTTAGACAGTGAATTTGGTTGCAACATCATTCAATTTCTTGAGTCTAAAGGATATTTTCAGAGTTACAACTTAAAATGAGACCTTTCTTAAGTCTGAAATCAGGTTTCATTAAGGCAAAATTTCCAAATTTTGATCAAATAATTTGCATTTTCCAGAATTATGTTTCATAGTTTTAATTTTCTGATTTTAAAGGCTAATAAGCTGAAAAGCATTCAAAATCACAACCTAGGTCAATTCTAGAAAATTAATTGTTCAAATTACCTATCACATGCTGGGACAAAAGTTGGGAGCAAAAAGTCCCTATGAGGTTCGATTTTCCACTCAGGAATAACAATCAACTTACCCATCAGAAATGAGGACAAAGTAAGGAACATTGAGGTGTCCCAATGAGGTTCGTTTTCCACCCAAGGGTATGAAAAGCATTACAAGGTAAAATTTACTAAGGACTGATTTTGTTCCTATAACCATTGATTCTCCACTCCAAGGGTAAGGCATCAAAATGAAGTGAAATCTGCTAAGAGCAAGGACTCCCCATGACCTTCGAATTTCCATTATGAGAAAATGATCATTAAGACTCCCCACAAGGATCGATTTTCCACCAAGGTTGAAACAAAGTTTATCGCATAGGTGTTTGATTCGATATTTGTTTGTTTTGTAGATCTACTACAAGGAAGGGAAGCATGATGATCAAGGCTTGAGGTGAAAGAGAATGCAGCTTGCAAGGATACCAAGGGCTCAACACTTCAAAGCAACAAATCATGAAGGATCGGCTCCAAGATGACAAGCAAGTGAAATGCAAGAATGAAGAAACTCAAACAAAGCTATGAGGAGTCAAGGTTCAAATTCAAAAGACTCTACAAGCATATAGCAAGGGCAACATTGCAAGCGCGAATGAGGAAGATCAACATTTCAAGGATTGGAAGAGGATTTCAAGACAAGGATTTCAAACGGCAAAGATGAGGACTAGCTCAAACATGAAGAAAACTTCATCATGATGGTGAACAAATGAGGAAAGACAAATCCAGGACATGAGCGCCAAGGATTCCACATTATGAAGTAGGAACTACATCAAGGGATCTCAAAGTCAATGAACATTAAGGAGGAAATAGTTCAAGGAACTCCCTAAAATAAGGATGAAACGCAAAATATCACAAGGAATTACAAACATCATGAAGAATGCCCCAAGGAAAATTGTTTAAGTCTACAATGCAAGCTGAGGTGGCATCCCAGTCACCATTGGTTCAATCAAAGGGTACCGAGTCAACATTCATTCAAGGATGGAGTAACTGACACGTGGCACTACATCAAATATTATTTATCTCACCTATCCTCATCTCTCATTGGCCAATGTAATGGTAGTTGTAACAAACCCTAATTAGGGTTTGTATC
Organism: Cryptomeria japonica; assembly: GCF_030272615.1. NCBI lineage: Eukaryota > Viridiplantae > Streptophyta > Pinopsida > Cupressales > Cupressaceae > Cryptomeria > Cryptomeria japonica. Next base: position 503,390,299 of record NC_081407.1, on the reverse strand, counting down.
TTTCGATCTTGGCCACTGATTGTGAAGCAATCTAAACGGTTCATTGTAATGAGACCTCTATATAAGGCTCAGCTCTCTAATTTGTAAAAGCTAATGTTAGAAGAGTAGAAGAATAGTTGCCAAGGCAATGAGGAATTAGAAGTAGATTAGGAAAGAAGGCAAAGATTGTTGCTAAGATGTTGTTGAAAGAGACATGTCATTTTCATTGAAGTTAAGGTGAATCTTGTGTATTGATTCTACAAGTTGCATGGTCTGAATGGGAGGAATTGTGGATGATTGATGGTGAAAATATCCATCCAACTAGCAGTTTGTTGATTGTAAACTTGCTTTGCATGGTCAACTGGAATCCTTATTCAAGCTTAACTTTAATTGCTATTCACACATTGATATGCATTGCCTTGATGGTGTCTATGTTGTTGGTGATAATTTCAATATCATATATTTACCTTAGAAGATTGCACTAGCTTTGTTGACTTGTTCATTGATGTCAAAGCAAAGCCTAGTAGAGTCTCACCAAGTCATTCACTACTTGTTACAATCCTAGGTGTAGATTAGTCTTCCTAAACGCTTCCCCTTTTGTCCTTTTTTCAATTCAAGTTAGTTTAGGAGAGAAAGCAACACAAGATTGCAATATCAGATGATCAAGTTCCAGCAGCACTCAAGCATTAATGTACAATGTAAGTCCCCTTGGATTACCAGAAAATGCATTCCCAATTGAGCTTATCCATGAGTCAAGACCTGATAGTAGAAACTTTGGAGTCTTCCAATTGATCACATAGTTTAGCATTCGAGAGACTATGTTCAAGAGAGGATAACATACCTTGGTATTTTATTCTGTGTTTGAAAATAGACAAGTTTGAAACAAAATATGAAGAAATGGACATGTGCAAACCTATTTTGAATACCAAACAGCAGAATGAAATGGCAAAAAAAAAAATATATATATATATATATATATTTTTTCGCCATCTAGGTGTATATCTAGGAAGGCACAACAGTCCTATGTTGAGACTCGCAAGTCCAACCCTAAGACTCGCGCAAGTCTTTTGAAAAACCTCGAGCATTTTTTGGGGCGACTCGGCAAGATGCAGCTTGTGAATCTGTGGCGAGTTGACTCAACGAGCCAACAGACTAGCAAGTCTGGTGAGTCCATGTGAGTCCTAGCCGAGTTTTTAAACTATGATCCTAGGCATGAAAAGGTACAAACCACCTTATTGGAAAAAGAGAAAGTTCCAATAGAGACATCTTTGAGAGTGATCAAAGATACATGGCTGGAAACAGGTGTATCCATTGTTTCTCATAAATGGAAAGATTGCAAAAATAGGCCATTGATTAATTGTATAGCAATGTCCCCTAAAGAGGCAATGTTTTTTAAGGCAATGGATTCTGAGGGGCAAGTAAAAGATGCAAGTTTCACTGCCAATGTACTCGTAGAATCCATTGAAATGGTGGGGCCTCAAAATGTTGTCCAAGCCAGTACAGACAATGCTAAAAATTGTAGGGTTGGGTCTATAGTGGAGTCTACATATAATCACAATTTTTGACACGAATTTATTGGGTCAATCAAGTTTACACAGAGGGCACGGAGATTGAAATGTTTGTGACTAATCATCACGTCACAAGCCATATTCAGGACCTTCTCCAAGTTGGAATTATTGAAGGTAATTTATTTTTTCTTTTTTTTATAGTTGTGTTGACATGGGAAAAATGTTGCTAATCTTTCAATCAACACATAATAGAATGCTAAGTATCCTATCCTCTCTAAAATAAGGAAATCCCTAATGTTGTTCGGACTGATCAAAGGGGACAACCTCAAAATTCCAATTGTCAAGTCTTAACTGCTGAAGATAACTCAACGGTTTGAGGATAGAGTTTAGGAATCATAAGGACAATAGGAGTAACAGTTAATGCTGCGAGTAGACAAAGTTCAAACAAACTAGTTCCTAGTTAGCCAAAGATATACTCACAACTCTACAAGAATAATGCAAGCTCCAAGGTATAAAAGGATTTTCAGACTATGGATGCTCATTCAAACACCCAATTCTGGTGTAGCTTGAGACAAACAGCCACGGTTGAACTAAGAACAATATTGGGTTTAGACTAACCATGCACAGAGACCTACAATCAGCAAGCCTCCAATGGTATGAACCTGAAATCACATCAGATACCCTCACACTTCACCATTAAAATCATTGAACATTAACTACCCAAATGAAGAGAAACCATGCAAACAGAAGAGAACAAAATAACAACCACATACTTCAATGTTTATTTATTTGTTCCAACTACCATTGCAACAATTTTTGTTCAACAGCGTCTATATTCTATTTCTATTCCTAATTTGCTAGTTGTCTAACTATTCTAACTCCTAAAATCTAACCCCATACAATGAGAGATGCACTAGTCTTTTATAGGCTTTACATTTTGAATCATTAGCCAGGATTGAATTGATCCAATGGTTGTGGTCTGCCTTCTAGAAGTTCTAACAACTTTAACCCATACCTAGTAATTCTACTAACTTCCCAGCTCCCTCTCTTCAACCACTTTCAACTACCTCAACTACAGGACAAAAAAGACAGCTTTGGGTAGACGGAGAATTAACTAAACTTTTGGCCCTTTTGTATTGTATTGCATTGAGCCAAAAGTAGTTATTTTCCTATATAATAATTTCCTTTTACAATAAAGCATTTCTAACTGTCATTCTTTTGTTTTTGCATGCTCCTGTAGCATTATGTGTTCTGCTAATGCCTCTAGGAGCTTGAAATGGCATCACCAATCAGCACATTGCTTCATGATTCATTCTTCAATCCCTTGCTCTGGCTTTCAACTTGTTACCGGTGGTGGTGGTTTCCCCTCCCTGATCTTTGGGACACGTTCTTTGTTGGTGTTGCAAGTTGCTGAGATGTCCTCCCTTTCAATCAACCCATGCCTTAGACCTGGAAAAATAAAGAAAACTTTTTAGCATCGTTGTGAGTTGATATTAATACATAAATGTTAACAAAATCTGAATTTCTCTTTATTGATCTGAAAAGAGTAGGCTTTGGAAAGGTATGTCAGGTGTGCAGATAGCTCATATGTGTTAGCTTTTTGGTGTTTATTTTTACAGCGATAGCAAGGCTCGAGTACACAACATTCGTTTTGCCCTGTTGAATGTCGAAGTTCAGCTTGCAATGCTTCCAAAACTCAAGTGCTTTAACACAAAATTTTGGTGTTTTTACTGACCGAGACAAGGGCAAATACAAGCAAAAGATCGACCTCATTTACCATTTGCAAGAGTTAAATGCTTTTGCTGCTCGAGCTTCTTTTCGGTGATATGACGAATGAAGCCAAAAGGCGATGTTAAAAACAAGGACTTTATTGTAGACCTTGACCCAAACTTCATTTCGTTTTGTTTTTCTTTTTAGCCCTTTGCCTTTCAGCATTTCTATCGGCATTCCTTCCTTAGGAGATAATGGTGCAATCACCGATTAGAAGGGACCTCAAAGAGATCAATCTGAACCAGGCACCAAGAGTAAACACAACGGAAACAACAGGTTATGATGGAAGCAATGCAGAACTGAATATATTAGATCATGAAAACTGATTACAGATAACCGGTAACATCCGGGTTACAAGATTCCGCTCACCAACCTGCTACAAACATGCTTGATTACAAAACAGGTCAGCCTAAGATTTGTCTACTATGTTCTATTTGATCTCCTTCTGACTAACTTCTAATGCTCAATTACAATGATTTATATGATCCAAGAAGATCCGGTCGGCCCAAAAGGAATCAAATGCCGAAGAACAAGATCAAATGTGTAAAACCAATAGGTCAGCCTCCACCAAAGAGATTCCTCCGGAAAATCCAAAGGATGAAGTGCAAATCAAAGGGAAGGTCGGCCACACACCAAGGGACAACGGAATCAACGCACAGGGCTCTGCAAGCTACGGAAGGGATACCATAGATTCACCAACGCAACTAGGTCCAAACGGTTCTGGTGCCAGAAAACTATCTCGGAATCCGAAATCGATAACTTGCCGGAAAATGATCCAAATGCTCCGCGGTTTAGGAATAAGGATTATGATCATGTCCTCAAGGAAAATCCAACTCTGCAAGATCCGGTGAGCCAATGCAAGAAAATGCAGAATAAAATGCTGAAACTGCAAAACAAAAAAGAAATATTTTTGGTTGATGCAAGATTGCCAAGAACCGAGGATGCTCCTGCATCAGATAACAAGGCTCATAAAAAAAAATACACACTTTCATTTTATTGCTTGATTTGAAAGCACTTATCGATGCTTAGTTCGGCATTCTCAAAGGTGATGACAAAGGCGTCGATCATATGTTTGGAAATGCGATAAAAAGGGTTTGAACTCCTCTCTCGTTTTGGTCTTATTTCACATGCTGAGCCTTTCGGTATTTTGTTCGGTGTTTTGAAAAAGGGGAGGGGCAAGAATAAAATGATAGAAAATAATATGCATTACCTTACAAAACATCGAACTTTATTCTTTTTTAAGAATTTCGACCCCTTAAACATGGCTTAACACTTCTCGGTGTTTAAGTCGGGTTTGTCTAAGGGCTCAAGCAAACACGTTTCATATTCTGCTTCAATTTTAAAGGACCCAAAAATTTAATTAAGTGTTTTTGGCATCTTCAGCAAGGTCGAGAACATACGACTTTGCCGAACTTTCTCATGTTACACTCTGACCTCCCCTTGCTTAATGTGTTGAGAATTTGGGGCTATTCTCGACATTCTTACCGGGCCAAGACAAGGGCATCTAAGCCACGCGAGTTGGGGAAATACCTCTGAAACGCCACTACCATGTTCGGTGTTCTTCAAGCCAAAAACGGGAGCACTAAACCCTAAACGACTTTTCCTTCTCCTACAAGACATCTTCAAGAGCCATGAATTTGGCATTAGTCTCGAGAGTTACAAAGCAAAAAAGACATCCGCTTTCATTTTGTTCCATCTCGACCTCTGAACGTGGCATGACAAGCAACTGGGGAGGCAACAAAAAATTTGATCTTGCACGCAGAGCATCTCTTCTCTCTCGCAGAGTAGGCTAGAAGGAGGGGGTCCCCGTCCGAGAAGACGAGGATGTATGCTACGCACAACAAGTGGCGACTCGACTGGGAAATGTTCCTGAACATTTCAAGCATGACTATCCGGATCGAACTGAAAATCTCCGGTTAACACCCCACAGACCAAACCAAATGACAAAAGACAAATTCAAGGTAAAAATGAGGTTAGAAACTAAGTCAAGTCACCGACCTTGGGAAACAAGTGTGTGCAGTGAAGTTCATTCCAACTTAAAGAAAGTTGAAACATCATTGTTCAATCGTTGGAGACCATTGTGTTCGCGTTGTCGGTCCGACGAAGACTTCCTTTTCTCTTTTTTGATCAGAAGCGGAGTTTGATTCAAGGAATCAAATGCATATGAAATGCATATATATATATATATATACATATAAATAGATATACATATACATATACATATATATATATATATATATATAAATGAATTATGACAATAAGATCGAAGTGAGTCCCAAAGAAACAGGGCTCGGACTCGGCTCGGACTCGGCAAGGCCAAATCGGACTCGGACTCGGGACTCGGCGTCAGACTCGGCTCCAGACTCGGTTGGACTCGGGAAAGTGAAAAACTCAAAAAATTTAGAGATTTTTTAAGATTTAAAACTTGTTTCATGCACCCTTTATTGAATAAGACACAATAACATCATCAAACTTGGCTCATTTCATTACATAATACATACACAAGTATACATCTATGATCTATCACATAAGCATAAACGCAAATTGTAGCTGAAGGAAATAACAAACATAGATATATAAATATTGTCAAATGTATACAATATTACAAAACTCATGGAATAAAAAATCCATGTCATCATATGATCATCATCAAATGTTCCATACAAATAACAAAGGTAAATACATCTACAAGCCTATGGCGCAGAGGAGTCTGCACCCTCCGGCCCCGACGTCGGCTCCCATGAAGGCCCCGGCCCCCTACGAAGGCGTCTAAGGTAGGTCATAGATGATTGGGCAGCCATAGCCGCTCCTCGTGACACCACGCCATGCTCACCAACATCAGGAACATCTGTGTCACTGTCACCATCTGTGTCACTATCACCATCTGCCTCTGAATCTCCTCTCTCTGCTCGTGCTCTCTGCTCCTCCTCTGCCATGGCTACAGCCTCAGCCTCTATATCTACCTGGTCGATCCAATCAGTGTCATCATCACTAAAGACAGCCACAGGATCTGTCTCAATGGCCCACTCTGCCTCAGGATCAACCTCATCTAGAATGATAGGAGAGATGTCAGCTAATGCATTCTTTCTCATTCTCAGGCGGAGGTTGTAGTGAACAAAGATAAGATCATTCATCTTCTCCACGGATAATCTATTGCGCCTCTTGGAGTGTATGTGCTCAAACATACTCCAATTGCGCTCACAACCAGATGCACTGCATGGTTGGCTCAAGATGCGAATGGCCAACTTCTGAAGATTTGGTGTCGTTGGGCCAAAAAAGCTCCACCAATTATCTGAGTTTGAAATGAGAAAAATAAATAAAATCAGTCTCTCATAAACTCATTTAACAATATACAATAAAACTAAAATTAAGCCTTACAATTTATTTTTACCTGGCATCATAGTTGTCCTACTTTCTTTGGCGATAGGACGAGAAAAGGTCTCCCCTTGTGCATTTGAGAACAACTGTAGCTCTCGCATAAGATCTGTCTGAGTACAACCAACAGGTGCCATCTTCTCCATGACTGAGTATAGCCCATCAAGGACCTCCGCATCAGCCCTGAAAGTAGGGCTAAAATGGAATGCCGGATTCAAATAATAGGCTGCTGCATGGATGGGCCTATGAAGCTGATGATGCCATCTCTTATCAATGATCTGCCAAATGGGACCATACTTGCTCTCATCTCCTGCATAGATAGATTTGATGCCCTCTTTCGCCCTATCCATGCCCTCATATATGTAGCCCATTGCGGGCTTTTCTCCATCCGCAACTCGCAACAAAACCACCAAGGGCTTAACAAACTGTAAAATTGAAAATATTGTGTAATTTAAAACATGAGCAAATAAGAGAATATGATGAATAAGTTATAAAACAAAAAGTTAAATAAAAATTGTAGAATTTATAAAAAAATTACCTTCACTATCTCATCACAAGGGCTCCAAAAGCCTCGCTCATCAAAAATGCAGTCTGCCATATCTTTCCCTGCTGGGGTGGCAGCATAGGATGAGGAAGACCACTCCTCACCAACAATCATACGTCTCAAGGCCATCTTACAACGAAGCATGGACTGCAATGTGATGAAGTTTGTGGCAAATCTTGTGATTCCTGGACGAGCTAACTCCTTATGCTCTGCGTATTGTCTCATAAGAGCCAACACCCATGAATGATTATATACAAATTTGCACACATTTCTTGCCTTTTCTACACATGTCTTGACCCATGGAAGTTTTCCAATATCCTCTAACATGAGGTCAATGCAATGGGCGGCACATGGAGTCCAAACTATAGATGGGCGCCTCTCCATCAATAGTCTGCCTGCAACAACATAATTTGTTGCATTGTAATTAATGAGGTTACAAAATAGAAATTAATTTGCAAACAAAATTAGTTTGTAATCAAAAGTTTACCTGCAGCAACATAATTTGGTGCATTGTCAGTCACCACCTGTACCACGTTCTCTTCACCCACCTCATTAATCACCTCCTCTATCTGCTCACATAGGTAGGTGGCATTCTTGCAATGGGCGGAGGCATCAATAGACTTGATGAAAACGGTGCCCCCTGAAATAAAAAAATAAAGCAAGATCAATGATCATTCAATAAATCATTAAATGAAAAATAAAAAATTAATGCCTAAATGAAACTAAAATTAATCAATCACCTGCGGAAGAAACAAGAAAATTAAGGAGAGTTCTATTTCTCCTGTCTGTCCAACCATCAGTCATGATGGTGCAACCTTTAGTGCTCCATATTTGGCGTTGATCACCCAATTCTTTCTTCACATCATTCACCAATTCAGTCAAAATGGGTCCCCTCAAATCAAACTCAGAAGGGGCTTTGAACCCCGCCCCACAAATGGTAAGGGCATCAACCATTTCTTGCCAATAAGGTGACCTGTCACAAATATTTTAATGAGATAAGTATGTACTATGTATAATGAACTATATACAACAAAAATTAATACGAACAATCAAATTATAAAAATTAAAACAATCAAACATAAAACATTTACCTGGCTGTGAAGAATGGAATACTGCCATAGATCCAAAATCTGCCAACTGCCATTTTAGCAGCATCATGGACCTCCTTGTTCCAACCCATGCTCTCAAGTGACTGTTGGGACCCAGGAGTAGTGCGAGGTGCAAAAAAGGTATCCAACCTAGATTTACGAATCCTAGGTCCAATGCTAACACTCCCACTACCACTGCCAGTGCTAGGAACATGAGAAGGGGCAGAGGCACTGGCACTGGCACTTATAGAAGCAGAACCGGAAGCATGAGTAGTAGCAAAATGAGTGGGACGATATGAAGGTAAGGAAGAAGGCCCTCCAACACAACCTAATTGTGTCCCTGTTCCTAAAGGTGCATGTCTCCCAATGACTGTGAGATCCTCTTTTTCTTTCCTTTTCCTTTCAATTTCTTCAACCATTACATAGCAATCACGTACGGCCTCAGTGACTGCTTTTGTGCATGGGTCGGCATCATGCCCATGCACACCAGCAATATGGTATTTCAATCTATATATGCCTCCATGGAATATTGTTTTGCAAAATATACACTTTGTTTGCCCTTTTCTTTGCCCTGGAAAATCCTCATGATATTTCCAAGCAGGGTCCTTTCTAATGGGAGGTCTAGAAGAGGACATTGTATGATTGTTTTGTGAAACTTGAGGCAAATAAGAATGTGAAGGTTGCTGCAATAAAACATTACAAATGCAAAAATAAATTAAGACATTCATTTTGTGTTGTGCATTCATAATTTCATTCTCATTGAACATTTTTTTCAAAAAAGCTAAAGTAGGGTTTGCAATTTTTTTTTTTTTAAATTGTAGGGTTTGTCAAACCCTACTTTAAAAAAAATAAAATTACAAACCCTGGGCCTACATAGTAACATAGAAAAGATTTTGGAATAAAATGTAAAACTTTCAAAAAAAAAAGAATAGAAAAATGAATTTTTGCATATAAGAAACAAAAAAATCTCAAAAAAACAATGTTACCTCTTAGAACTCTTGAAGAAAATTGAAGAAATTGAAGAAATCTTCCTTGCTGGTTTTTCTTCAATGCACCCTTGTTATTCTTTTTATCTCACTTTACTCCTCCAATTTTTGCAAATGAATGAAATGAAAGTCACTTTTAGGTATAAAACAAAAATAACACAAAAAAACAAGTCAAAAAAACCATTTAAAATTGTTTTTTTTTTAACTTTTCATTGACTTCGCCGCCGGCCGAGTCCCAGGCACGGGACTCGCCGAGTTTGGCGAGTTTGGGCCAAACTCGCCAAACTCGGCGAGTCTGGCGAGTCTGGCTCCTGGACTCGGCAGAGTCCGAGTCCGAGTCCGAGTCCCCAGGACTCGGCGAGGGTGACTCGCACTCGGACTCGCCGAGTCCAGGCGAGTCCAGGCGATATTCGTTTCTCTGGATTGAACTAATTCAATTTCTTTTTTTTCTTTTTTGAAAAAAAATGGAATAAAAAGGAAGCAAAATTTGTATTTTATCTATTAAAAGTTGTACATTAACAATATGTAGAAAAAATATAGGAAAATGTATGAGGAAAACGAAAACAAGGATTCTGAATATATCAGAACAACCCTTGTAGAAGACAGATTCAATTCGGAACGTTTTAAGCATTTGTGGTTTTTGTGCAAGAATTGTGAAACCCTTATATATAAGAAATCTTTAGTAGAACAAAAAGGTGTTTGTGCAGAATGTGGACCAACTCTGCAAATGACTAGTTCAGAGCAAATTGAACAATTAATTGATAATGGCACTTGGCGTTCTATGGACATCAATTTCTCTAGTATAGATCTTTTAAAGAAAAAACATACGCCATTTGACATCAAAATGTTTTGAAAGGTCTCAATTTTATTGTACAAAGTAATTTATGACAAATATTTTTATAAACATTTTTTTCAAAATAAAAATAAAACTAAAGCATTGAGAATATTAGTAGCATACAACAATACTCTTGATAATATCGTTAAGGTTGCACTAGAAAAGAAATTCATAAAATATTTGAATTTAGATTCAAAAGACGCTATTAAGATACTACAAGATTTTATTGATATAGGTTTGAAAATAGTTCAAATTGTACTTTTTGAAATACGTCAAAATAAAAGATGAATTACATAGACTTGCACTTTTAAATAAAGCATTTGAAAATGAGCAAATTTCTAGCTTGCTTCCTAAAAATTTGAAAGATAGGAGGAATGATGAGTTTGAAACCACTTCTATAGAATTCCAAAAAATGGCACTTAAACTTCAAAATTTCCTAATTTTAGAATTACTAATTAAATTAAATACACAATTAGCTGACATAAAAGAACAATTACTATCACAAGATAAGTTCTTGAAAGTTGTGGCGACAACCTTAGTGATGACAACCTATGTAGGGTGACTCTAACTTCAGAAGCAGCCTCCATATTGCTTCGTTGCCAACGAGCGTCTATAGACCTGACAAGTTTATCGCCTGTAAGCTCACAGATATTGCTCTATTTCCAGTAGATTTTCTTCTTTTTTTAAAACCGATAGAGGTGTCTGCACTCCCAAAGCCAAATATTTTAATATTCCTTTACTTTCAATTTCTTTCTTTTGATTTTTTCTCTTTTTCTTTTCATTTTCACTTTGGTTGGTAAGCAATGAAGCCTACATGGGATTGAGTGTTACAGTGGTCGCTAAGCAGAGCTTCAAATTTTTTACTTGCAATCACTTCCCTTTGACAAAACAACAGACCTAAGCAATATTAAGTGTATAATGTGCGATGATCGCAATGTTGGTGACAAGACACAGTAAACAACTAAATTTTTAAAATGAAAAAGCTTCGGACCAAATGAAGTGACTACGGGTCAACCATCAATTAAGTGCTCTACCAAAGTTGGCATCCAAGAAACAAATTTGTAAACATCCTTACTTCATACACCAAAGCTGAGCGAAACACACATAGGTCAAAGAATGATGTGTCTAACTAGATACATAACCTAATACAAATTCCTGCCAGAGCCATATATGGCTCCCTATCAGATATATAATAAACAAGCAAAACATAGACATCTAGAAAATCATGTATCCAAGCTACAAACCATTGGTTAATGTATCTCAACAGATAATATGTTTTGCAATACATTGTAATAATCAATATTGCCAAATATTGTAATTTAAAATTTAGATTGTACCACACTTTGAGAAAGTAGTATCCTAGAAAAGCAGTTAAGAACAATCTACCAGAAAGAAAACAAATTATGAAAAAACCACTTTATTCTATAGATCAATCCAAGGTAATATCTTCAATAAAATAACGTGACAATCAATTAAAGAGTATACTCACGCACCATTACCTACACAATCAATATGAAGAAACTAATTACCTGGTAAAGAGCTGCAGATGTAACCAGATCTAAAGTAGCAGAAAAGAGCTCCAAATTTGATAAAGCATTCTCCGCACATAATAGACGGCAAATCACCAAATTTAGATTGTTTCTCTGTTCATGTAAACATGAATCAGGTTTGAAAATAGAGTTAATTCTAGCGCAGAACCAAAAGCTTGAAATACCTCAGGAAGACTAAGAATTTTAAAGAATCAATGATCTCAACCCTTGCCTACCTGTTTAGAACTTGATACATAGCTTGCAATGCTTACTGCGTGTGAGTGTGTCTTCTGGGCAACGAAACATAAACTGGATAGGACTTTCGCAGCAGCCAATTGTAATGCCTAAAATAGCAAAAAACAATATTTGGTTAGTTATCCTATATCAAATTCGTGCACCTGATATACAACCATTTAGACTTGCTATAACAGTACATCAGAAATTTATTAACATTTTTAGAATAGGAATTCATAGTCCAATTGATGATAGATAGCACCTAGATCCAATCTGTTAACAAATGATATAAGAGGGAATTTAAATCTCCTTCTGACCTCAGATCAACTATTCTAATTAATTTCAACATCTAAATTAAGCACATTTGCATGAAGCCCTTATAAGCATCCAAAAACAAATAAGAAATAAATAAGTAAATTAAATTAGAACTGCGGCACAAGATCAGACTTTCATCTAGGTTAGCGAATGACCCAGGTTGTTGACTCTTATCCCATGTCATTAATGTTAACAGAACCTAGGTCAGATACACATTAGTACACAATTTGCTGGGCAGTCTCATACGTCTTAGATGGTTAGTATATATTTCCTTCACCATATTACAAGATGAGGCCTAGCGCATTAATGACTTGTCTCTTATAAACTACTCGCTACACTTCCGAAATACAATATACAATCAAAACTACATTTCATACCAGACTTGATTGTACAACAATTACATAATTAATGCTTTATTTCTGAATTGTTGGTTCGGGTACAAGAATCCGAATGGCGATATGGCTATATATATATGTGTGTGTGTGTGTGTGTGTGTGTGTATATGTATATGTATATGTATATGTATATGTATATGTATATGTATATGTATATGTATATGTATATGCACGTCATATTCATAATCAAAAATGAAAATATTCAAGTCTTAAAATCTCAATACACAATGAAAATACAAATTACAATCAACTTTTAATAGTCTTCATATTCTTGCTCATTAAAAGCATCAAGTCCAACATTTGGTTCAATTTCATTTGAACCACAATCAACTCAACTGCCACTCCAATTAGGTGCATCAAGTGCAGAAGCTGCCTCATCTATATAAACTTTGGCAAACTATTCAGCGATAGCATCTAAATCAACAAATTTAGGGGTTAGATCCAAATTCTTTGGCACATCCTCATCGTATTCGCGTTTCTTGTGTGATAAGAGACGAAGGTTGGAGTGTATAATTATATAGACCAAATCCTCTTGTTTTCTTGCACCCGATTGGTTGCGCTTGATCGAGTGGATAAAGAATTATTTAGTCCAATTCTGCTCAACTGAAGAACTTGCAACATGTTGAATTTGCATATAGCATTTAGTATTTAATTTTATAAATTAAAATTTAAAACCTTTGAACATAAATTATAAAATTATATTCTAATAAAATATAATATATAGCATAATAGCATCGAATGAAAAACAAGAAAAATAAAAAATAAAAAGATACATAATTGGGATAGTATTCTAATTGGAGGAGGCTGCAAGTAAAAGGAAGCTTGACCATGTAGATACCACTGCTCATCAACACTTTTCCTCTATTTGTAGAAGAGTGGAAACATCATGATTTTTTGAAGATATAAAGTCGCCAAGCTCATCAAAACAATACTTTGGATATCTCTAATTAAACATGTCTTTCTAAATGCAGCAACCTCCCCGTACCTATATGGCAGCACACTCCTCAACAATGAAAGTACTTCTTCACTATAATACTCTGCTGACAAATCAAATGCTAAGATATGTAATGGGATGGTTCTTTTGTTCCAACAGTCAATGATAATCTTTTACGCAATTTTGAAAAGTGTTTTTGTTGGTTCATTTTCCTTGGCTTCTATTATTATTCTTATTTTCTTTACCATGGAGTCCATGCCATCATAAATTTCACCCAAACAGAGGCAATCAGTATCAACATATGTAATCATGCTCATGATGGGCTCAAGAAAAATTCAAAATATATTCCACACAAGCCCACCACTCATCATCTAGGATAAATGCTTTTACTATTTGCACTCTTTTTGAGCCTGATTGTTGCCCTACACTTCATAGGATACTGATGAAAATAAAACTCAAGGCCTCCCGCACTTTCACAAGTCATCACAAGATGATTGTGTGAAATGCAAATCAAGTTTCGACAACCTAAAATGGTCTATAAAATTACACAACACATATTAACAATAAAAAATCAAAGTAAAATATATATATATATATATATTAAAAAAAAATTTAAATTACTTTCAATAACTCCAATTTGGAGAAGGTCCTTGTGACAATTTCACACATCACCCCATCGCAGATGGAGAAAACCTTTTTGCTTGCAGTTTCGAGTTTTGGGCAGCTTAGTAGTATTCTAGGTCTCTCCTTAGGATGAAATGAGTCATATCAGCTCTTAGAAAGATTGGATTAGTGGCAAAGATCAAGGTTGAGAGGCAATTGTTGAGAGAATTAGATTTCATTGCTTTAGCTTCAAGTGGTGTTGTCATGTGAAAGTCGCCTAAGTATGAGAAAGTTTTGGATTGCAAAAGAGGAAGCAAATCCTTCTTCCATCCATTCATCCTCCATCCCATATTCTCCATCTCGTATCCATATTCTTACTCCTTCCCTAGCCACGGCATCCTTCATGCCTCTCTCTACTCCCTTCTCCTTTCATTCTCTCTTTCCAACCTACCTTCCACTAACTCCTTTATCTCCCAAACATCCCTCATTACCTTCATCCTTTCTACCCTTCCACTCTCTACCCACCTACCTTCCCATCCCCCTTCTACCTTTCCACCTCCATCTCCTACATTTACCTTCACTTTCCTACCTTCCACTACCCCTTATACCTCCCAACTTCCATCCTATCCTAACCCACACCTCATATCATTTACCCCCCTTTACCTCACCTACTTAATCCCCATCCCATCCTTCACTACAATTTTTTATCTCCCACAACCATATCCCTCCATTGCGGCATATCCTCACCTACCCCTTCATCGCGGCATATCCTCTATACACCTTCCTTACCAACCTTCCACCACAGCGATTCTTCCTTCCACATCCTTGACCAGCCTTCCACAGTGACACATTCCTTGCTTCACCTTCCACACACTCTATCCACCATGGCACTTCCATCCCCGACCTTCCTCACTTCCTTCTCACCGCAGCATGTGTTTGCCTAAGTGCAAAATACCCAACAACCAAGGTTGAGGAGGGGCCCACTCATAAGAGGAAATATTTCATTTAAAGGATGAATCCATTGACATTTTAAACCTCAAAACCCACGATAATAATCTAATAAAGGGAAGCCAACGTGGACAAGGATTCGTGTATGCAAACACAGCCGTTGGAAACTAAAAAATAAATAAAACATTTCAAAAGTCAATCGGCTATCAACATGGATCGATGCATTGGAATTTAAAGAGAAATTCGAAAGAAAAAAAACAAAAAAAAACAAGTCAGCTTTGAGGAGAATATGGATAGGCAAAAACACACACAGCTCCAAGTAATGAACGCCTATATAGAGGAAGTCTTATACCTCAGTTAAGGCATCATTCAAACAATCAGCGAATTATGATTAGCACTTGAGAGCATAGCAAAATACATCAAGGACAACATTTTTTATTACAAAGATTGACCATTTCATTGATCAAACTTTGATTTAAAACAAGGCTGATTTTCTTCATCAGCAATTTGATATAGTGATTTCGAGAACAAATTTTTTGAAACTGAGGCACATATTTTTAAGGATCAGCATTTTCACAATCTCCTACAGATCTGATTTATGATATTTTGATTATTTTTCACAACAGAACCAGGTCTAATTTTGTATGATTACAGTCATAAACCCAGGTTTTAAATAAAAATATTCTTATTATCATTTAAAAAACTCTGAATTTGATGACTCATGTTCTAATGCAAATTTATTTGCAAATCTGACAAACATCTTTGAAGCAAAGTCTAATTTTTCACACTCAAGGTTTTGGGATTAGCATCTAAGTTTAGCAATTTATTAAGATTTTAAATGAAGTATCAAACGTAAAAGAGGATTACTAACTGAGTAGGATATTTCCAGTTATACAAATATTAATATCATATTAAGATACTAATTTAGACATTTCTTCCAGGAGGTAGATGGCAGCATCGAAACCTGGAGCTCTTACAAGGCAAGCTCTCATTGAGGAAGATGCGAAAGGAATGCTACCTGAATCAAGGATTACCTCACTATGGACAAATGTGGGAGACACTAACTTGGGCAAGATTGACATGAAGAAATTTCAAGTCCCTCTCTACACAAGCAATCCGACCAGGATTTCAGAGAAAATGATCAAAAGTAGAGTTGTCCAAACCCCTGGTTTTCTTCCTGCAATCCAATGCAATGAATTAATAGTTGAATGTGCAAGACACTATGATGTCAACACAAGACAAATAAGGACGCCTGATGGCAAAGTATTAGCATTCTTCTCAGAGACTGCTATCAATTAGGCATTCAACATACCCGAGCCTAAACATATGATATACAAGAATAAAGAAGCAGTATTCGCAATCTATGAGGATGACCCCGACAAATGCTTAAGCATCATCAATAATTATTAGTTGTCAAAGGCTCGACCCGATCTTAGCAAAGTACTAAGCAAGCTCCACCAAACGGACTTCAAAGAGGAATTCGGTGATCTGATTACCTTGCTCACCAGGATCATGGGAAGTCCACATGCCTCTTCAATTGAAAATTGGATGTTCTACTTCATGGAAGCTATAACAACCGGAAATGAAAAGATAAACTAGGCCAAGATTATAAGCAACAATCTTGATCTTTAATTGAGAACACTCAAGTGCACCAAACAATTTCATATGAGCTCCTACATCATCTGTTCACTAGCCAGAGCCAAAGAGTACACAAGATTGATGTATAGAGGCCCAGTAGGGAATAGAAAGGGAGAACTAAGGATATGAGAGAACTACACACAGCTGCATTTTCATTAAAAGGCACATTATTGGAGAGTGAATGATGCCTTCTCCATGCATATAACAAGAAAGTAGCAAGGCAGCATCCATCAATGGTCCTGCAGGCACAAGAATTGGTGAAGAAATACGGTGCTTGGTTTATTCAGCTTTCCAAGTTCACTTACATATGAGTTCAAGGATGCTCATCTCCACCATACAAGCTTCCACGTTATCCTATCGACAAGATAGTGTTGTTAGAGGTGTTGAGGCATTTAGTTGCATATGACAAGACTCAACATAAGACAAGGATTTCCTTTCCGATTGTGGTTGGACAATCATTGGAGGTATATCCATCTTTGCAGGCAGCTGACGGATCAAAAGAGGATATGAAATTTTATCCCTTCACCGAATATCCTTCAAGAACTAATTTTGATCCATACGGCAACATGAGGAAGAATGGTAATAGCCACAAGCACAGGACACATATAGAAGACTATTGGACGAATGTCAAAGATGATGTTCTCCTGATTGCCTATAGATATCATCAAGATATTTAGAGTGTTCACAATCCCAAATCAAGTGCGCAGGATGATGCAAGGCACCTCCAGCATGCTTATGAGCAAGTAGAGGATAAATAAATGGAAGTCAATTGGGTTGAAGTAGAAGTCATTGACATAAATGAGTTAATGAGACCCGTTTTGGCTTACACAAAAGGATGGGTAGATTATCAAAATAACAAATTGAAGAGTCCAAATATGTAGCTCACCTTTGATATGATGGGAGATTTGGATTCTTCTGATGAGGAAACAGAAAGCGTAAGCATAAGCGAGAATACTACACAGTCAACACAACCTATGAGCTCTAAAAGAAAAGGAAGTCACAAGAAGGGGTCAAAGCAAAAGAAGCAAAGGACAAGTACAAGTCATCTTTCCACCAACACATCTTACATCCGTGAGGTCAATAGGAACAAGACGGCCAACAATGAAAGACAATCATCTTGGGAAAGAGGTAGTGATCAAGGAGCAAATGAATCACTATAGTCTACTATACATAACGATCAAGGAGATCGGACAGCTAAAGTAAAGAAGCCCGATGCACAAGATCCTCCAAGAGCACAAGAAGCAGTTGCAAATTATAAGGCAGCCGAAGGTGAATACATATGCATATAGGAAAGCATGATGGTGAGGTGACTTCTCCAACCCGAGCTGAACAGAAAATTAAGGAGTTAAGGTAGAAAAGGAAAGATCCACTATTCTGGCATGGCTACAAGAAAGAATAAATAAAGA